>NC_091284.1:50018944-50319917 GCF_032444005.1 Ranitomeya imitator | reverse complement strand
TAAACACTTGTACCAATTCCTTGGCGATCGTCTTGGTAGCTGTGTTACGCAAAGGGACGGCTTCCGGGTAACGAGTGGCATAGTCCACGATGACGAGGATATGTTGGTGCCCACGTGCGGATCGGGGAAGGGGCCCAACCAAATCCATCCCAATTCTCTCAAAAGGGACCCCGATGATAGGAAGGGGTACCAAAGGGCTACGGAACTGAGATTTAGGGGCCGCGATTTGGCACTCTGGACAGGACTCACAATAGGTACGCACATCATAATGTATTCCAGGCCACACAAAACAATGCAATATCCTTTCTGTGGTTTTCTGTACCCCCAGATGTCCCCCCATTATATGTCCGTGGGCCAAATCCAGTACCTTCCGCCGATAAGGTTTGGGTACCACTAACCGTTGCACTGTGTCTTCCCCTTTTTTTTCTACCTGGTAGAGCAAATCATTTTCAAGAACCATATACGGGTACGCTAGCCTAGTGTCAGGTTCTACGGGTACCCCATCTATCATTTTTACATTTTTCCTAGCCGGAGTCAGGGTAGGATCTTTCATTTGCTCGCTGTGGAAGTCATCCACCTGGACTCCCAAATCTGGCAGGCAGGGTGCCGGATGGCTGTCTGCCTCCGCCTCTCGCTGAGGTTCCTCAGTTTCCTCCGTTTCCCACGCCATGACGGAGAAGGGGTACTGAAGGTTAGATTCACTAACCTCCCCAGCAACATCTTCCTGTGGGGTCTCCTCTAGGGACTCGGGACCTCCAGATGGCATGGGAGAAGATTCACGGGTACAGCTACCGTGAAGGAGCAACTGATTCTCCCACAACTGCCAGAAATAGGGAAAATCCCTGCCCAGGATTACATCCTGTAACAATGCGGGAACGAGTCCCACTTTGTGCTGCACTGACCCATAGGGAGTAGAAATCCATATTACCGCTGTTAAGTACGAGCGGGTGTCACCATGCACACACGTCACAGAAAACTTGTCAGACGGACCAGACGGAAGTGCCACCAGACTAGCTTTCACCAGAGTCACCACACTTCCGGAGTCTAGTAATGCCACAACATTTTTCTTATCAACAGATAATTCACACAGGTGTTTCACTGTATCATTTTGACCCGCATTCACACTCACTAGCTGTGTAACCAAAGACATGCGTTTTCTAGAGTCTATAACGTCGCACTGCATGGGTTCAGCGGTAACAGGACAGTTCGCAGAAACATGACCCTTCTCATGGCAGCGGAAACACCTAACAGGTCCCCTACTGAGACCACCGTCCAATACTCTTGGTCTCAGAGTGCGAGCAGTCCCGGACTCCTCCCCCACAGTTTTAAGCGATTTTCCTTCACCCGTGGTCCCTGGGACAGTCTTACCGGTTCCACGAGGAGGAGGCACAGACCGGGGGTTGGCGGTGTCGTCGGGAAGTCCTTCTGCCACGGAATAACGCTCGACCAACTCCACAAGTTGATCCGCTGTTGTGGGATTTCCTTGGCTTACCCACCTTTCCAGCGCTGGGGGTAGTACTCTCAGGTACTTGTCCAGGACAACCCGCTGGATTATTTCGGGTATTGTCAGTACCTCGGGTTGCAGCCATTTCTTTGTTAAGTAGATCAGGTCGAACATCTGAGACCGCGCCGGTTTATCTTGCTGGTATGTCCACTGATGTACCCTCTGTGCCCGGACAGCCGTCGTCACACCCAGCCGGGCCAAGATCTCAGCTTTCAGTTTCTCAAAGTCCTGAGCGACCTCCGGGTCCAAATCATGGTAAGCTTTTTGGGCCTCGCCGGAGAGAAACGGGGCAATCAAGTCGGCCCATCGTGCCTTCGGCCACTTCTCTCTCAACGCCGTCCGCTCAAACGTTGTCAGGTATGCCTCGACGTCATCTTCTGCAGTCAGCTTTTGCCAGTATCGACTCACATGGATCCTTCTGGACTCTGCTTCCGGGTCAGCGTCAGGCATGCTCACCAGGCGCTGCGCCACTTGTTGGAGAAGTTGGCGGTCTGCAACCGTCATGTCCACTAACTCCTTCAGCTGTGCGGCCATCAAGCGATTAGCTTCGTGCTGTGCGGCAGTGGCCTGCTGCTGTACGGCAGTGGACTGTACTAAGGCTTTCACCACGTCTTCCATGCTGTCGCCTGTGCCACGGTATGCCCGCGTTCTCCACCACAATGTGAGAAAACACTCTGGGATCGCCTTTGCTGGGGTCAAAGGTCACGTGGTTTGTGCATTGAATCTGAGGCGTACAGCAGGTTTCTGAGCAGGCTGACCTCAGGTCAGATTTATTAACGTGAAAGCAACATGAACAAAACAAAACATAAAAATAAATCCTAGCCTGTCCGGCACTAACTAAACAAATACGTTGCTATCTCAACAACTGGAGGGGCTTCTCCCACCCAGCTAACATCACACAGATCTTGAGCAGAGCTCTTCACTCACGTTTGTCTCACACAGGCAGGCAATCTGTGTGCCCCAGGCAGACGCTGAAAACCCCCAGCTGGTCATCTTTTATTCCTGCAATCATTAACCCATTAGCACCCTGAAGATACTGAGTGGCCTAATTCACATAGGACAAACACCTGGGCGAGATATACCTGCCTCCAACTACCACACCAGCATGAGTCTTACAGTACCCATAACAACACTGCCAGCCTACAAACACATCCAGAACATAAATTTTTTCTGTAACGTCTCGGGGTCTCAGACTAATGACTCTCGCCTATGGCTACCACCTCGGGAACCATTGCATTTGGTGTAGTTGCCAGGATGCGAGTTCCTCACATGAAAAGAGCAGGGTAGAAAAGACCCGTGGCCAGATGGAAGAGCACCTGAATGCATGAGGCCCAAGATGGGAGCCATAATGTCACGCTGGGTGAAGGATAAGTAAGTGCACAACAATGGGGAGGGGGGAGTGCCCAAGCACTAGGGAAAGGGGAGTGGAGCCCCCTAGACAGATCTAAAGTCATCCTGTTTGCCCTAACATCACTATATAGGTTCTGCACTTATCGCCGAGCAGTAACCTAATCCCTGCTTCACCCTAGCGATAGGCCCTGGTTAGGGAGAGGATCAGGTGTGCACTAGTCAATCCCCACTACAACTAGAGACAAAGGGAGTAGATGAACGAGATACAACATTTCAGAAGGTACTTGAGCTTATCGCAAAGACCTTCTGCAGCTAGATCCAGCCGACTGTCAGACATCCCTGACACACCCGTGACACATAAGCAACAACTCCAAGTTGGAGACAGTGGCTTTGAAGAGAATAAAAAGGACTGCATGTTGTGGGCATGGATGGTGCCTGAGAGTGTGAAAATGTGTCCAGTCCACAGGGGTATCGACCCGAAGAAGAATGTTCCCTGCAGCTAAAATCCAGCCTGGAGTTGGATGTGCATACCTGAGGAGGGGGAGACGCAGTGTGAGGCGTGGCCCATTGGGTGGAAGATGGTGTTAGGTGTCGAGTTCCCGCTTCTGCACAGGGGGAATCTCGAACCATCTCCGCTGAGGTCTCCCATTCTTCTCCAGCCGCAGTGGAGTCTGCTCAGCAGAGACGTCGGTCCCAGCGCCTAGCTCAGGGGGTGGTGGAAAGGATAACTCGATAAACTATGGAGGAAAGGGACCGTGGACTGTGCTATACGAGTCCTTATTGTGATGTGCTACCATTAAAGGGCCATGGACTTGGACATTTTGTATCTGGCATCCTAACCTAGTAAGACCAGGGTCATGCTAACCTGAAGAAATAGAAAAGAAATCTGTCTTCTGTAGAAGCAAATAATTAATGTTTTTTTATGTTTGGTTTTATGCATTGATGTTTTTCAGATTTACCTATGGCGAAGGATGACCATCATTAAGGTGTGGAGGGATGCGAGAGGTTGGTCGGTTACAGCAGGGTCCTATCTACCTACATAAACTTAGCCCATGAGAGGAGTCACTTTAGGTTAGGTTACCAGCAAAGAAGGTCTCTTTGCCTTGCTGCTGGACATGCGAGAATAGGCCAAATTATGTGTTAAGTATCTTTGTTTTTTGCTATTTTCTAGAGCAGTAATACTATTCAAATTTCATATATTTCATTTTTCTGGGATGCCTGCCAGGGCCTGTGGGGTACTCGGTACCGGGTCCGGTACTCAAAGGGGAATGTCACGGTGGCGGCGACATGGTCCGTGGCCCTGGGCGCCCATATTAAAGGGAATGTCTTTTAAGGGGTTTTTAGAATGAAGTTTGTTTGTGACACCACCTGTGGTATTCGGTCAGTAGGGACCGACGCTGCCTAAAAGGGGTCTTCTGGGGTGATGTTATGGCAGCTAGGATGTTATAACTTCCCACAGGTGAAGTATATCCCCAGGGTTCCCGGTGTATAGATAAGGATGGTTTGTGGTGCAGTAAAGAATGGAGGACACAGGGTTGCAGTCTCTTTACCTGGTTTACTGAAGACTTCAGGTATCCACAGTCCAGATCACAGGTACAGGCAGGGTCTGGCCGGCTAGGAAGCAAGTTCTAAGTCCCATTTACCAAGTGGAGATGAAAGCCTTCCTACCCCAGGGCTTCGGTGTTGTAGTCCCTTGCTGCCTGTGGCTTCTATCAAGGTCCTCACAGTTCTCTCTCTGTCCTCCATAAAGGTTAGAACATAAACCCGTATGACAGGCAGCTTGAGCCTTTTTACAGGGTCTCTATCATGACTCGGGCTCTATACGCCACTGTGTCTCCTGGGTCCTGAAGCGGACAGGTTACTTGTAATAATCCAGCTGTCCTGCCGGTTTCTGCTGTGCCTTCTAGAGTCCGACACAGCCTCAGTCTTTCGGCTACCGGAATCTGCGCTCTGCCAGGGAGACAGTCTAATCGCTGCTGTCCTCCCCCTGGTGTTACTCTCCTGATCTTTTTTCTCCTGCACGCTCACTCACACCGTTCTTCCTTTTGTATTCTCTCTCTCTCTACAGGAGCTGCAACCACTCCGGCTGCCCGGCCCCTCACATTGTTCCCTGCCTCAGACTGCTCCAGTCTGGTGTCTCGTACTCCCTCTCTTCTCTCTTTGACTCCAACTGCCTTTTCTCTCCAATCCAGAATCTATATATAGGGAGTTCACCCTTAATCCGGGTTTAGAGCTCCCCCTTCTGGCCTGGAGGGTGAACATGTTGTGTGCATTGTGGTTACCTGGTGAAAGTTATCCTCCTTTGCTTCCAAGCGTGACATCACTCTCGCCTTGAGGAAAGCAATGCCACTGTAACAACCAGGACTCTGGGGTGTTACATTTTCATGCTGTAGAGGAGGTTTGTGGAGGTTTATTTCATTTGCTCTGCTTGTCTATCGTCCACATGTAAAGTGCTGTTACCCAAAACTGATGAGAATGTACCTCTGTATGAGACAGAAGATGATGTAAAGTGTACTTAAAGGGAAGGTGCCATCAAAAAAATTTTTTTTTCAGAAATTGTAAAAATGTAAAGAATTAATGATTACATTTTCTTAAAAAATATTATCATTTGTTTATAATTTAGTAAAATATGAAAAATAATTTGAAAAGTTTTGGAATTTCCACTTTTCAACACTAGGGGGAGCAGCTGCTGAAATTTCAGAAAAACCTAGTGTACAACTAGCTCACATTACTGCACTGCAGTAATTATGGGCGGAGTCTGCTGACGGGTGTGATGTCTCCTCTCCTCCCCTTCTGGGTGTTTGCTAAGGGATTAGAGAGGATGATATTCAGGAACCCAGTGAGCAGCCATTTTGTTGGTGACTGCAGAGTATGGCTGCCGTCACACTATCAGTATTTGGTCAGTATTTTACCTCAGTATTTGTAAGCCAAAACCAGGAGTGGAACAAATAGAGGAAAAGTATAATAGAAACATATGCACCACGTCTGCATTTATCACCCACTCCTGGTTTTGGCTACAAATACTGAGGTAAAATACTGACCAAAATACTGATAGTGTGAAGGCAGCCTTATACTGACAAGTAGACAGTCACCAAGGATGGCAGGCAGCAAGGATTCTGGGAGATATGTTGTGGAGGGAGCAGGGTGACAGCAGCACAGAGTATTTCAGGAGAGCAGTGTGCTGGTCTATAGGGGCCCCCTGTTTGGTGTGCGGAGCAGCCAGGGATTGTACATAGGGCGCTGTCTTTTATACACATGGATGGACCGTCTGCTCCACAGAAATCCAGGAAACATTTCTGCGGATTGATGGCCTGTTCTGATCCAGACTTTGCATACAGACCCCATTCCCCTCCTCAGATCCTGTCTTCTCCATCCTGTCCTGGCGATGTGTGAAAGCGAGGCGACAGGCGCAGTCTGGGGTGACGCTGGGAAGGAAATGTAGCCATATAGTAACGATAAAAATGAGACCCCTCTCTTCAGCTGCCTCACCAGCCTTCCCCTGACTGCACCTAAATGGAGGTCACGCTGCCCCCTCTATTACCCCAGACCCGCGTGCAGGTGCTCAGCCAGAACCACCATAGAATGGGTCCGCTTTCTGAAGATAATACTGCCATAGTGTTCTCGCATAATACCGCCATATAGATCACACACAATACTATCAAATAGATCACACAATACTGTCATACAGTTCTCACATACCACCATATAGATCACACATAATACCGCCAGTGTTCTCACATACCTCCATATAGATCACACATAATACCGCCAGTGTTCTCACATACCACCATATAGATCACACATAATACCGCCAGTGTTCTCACATACCGCCATATAGATTCACACATAATACCGCCAGTGTTCTCACATACCTCCATATAGATCACACATAATACCGCCAGTGTTCTCACATACCTCCATATAGATCACACATAATACCGCCAGTGTTCTCACATACCACCATATAGATCACACATAATACCGCCAGTGTTCTCACATACCGCCATATAGATTCACACATAATACCGCCAGTGTTCTCACATACCACCATATAGATCACACATAATACCGCCAGTGTTCTCACATACCGCCATATAGATTCACACATAATACCGCCAGTGTTCTCACATACCGCCATATAGATCACACATAATACCGCCAGTGTTCTCACATACCTCCATATAGATCACACATAATACCGCCAGTGTTCTCACATACCACCATATAGATCACACATAATACCGCCAGTGTTCTCACATACCACCATATGCTTCTCACATAATACCGCCATATAGATCACCCATAATGCCGCCACATAGATCTCACATGTATTGTAAATAAAGACTCGGCCAGAATAAAGTCCTTTATTAATCTTTTTTATACCATACCGAACGCATAATCCTCGACTCCCTCATCTCCCACAACAAAAATAATAAACCACAATGGGAAAGACACGCAGGGGGGAGAGGAGTGCATAGGAGAGGATTAGATACTGACTGCTGAGCCGTGTATCTAATCCTGTCCTGTGTGATACTGTGCTGCGCCGTGTATCTAATCCTATCTTGTGTGATACTGTACACAGGACAGGATTAGCTACACAGGACTAGATTAGCTACACAGGACAGAGGTAGCAGTGGTAGATGGTATATAGAGGCAGGCAGCAGTGGTAGATGGTATACAGAGGGAGGCAGCAGTGGTAGATGGTATATAGAGGCAGGCAGCAGTGGTAGATGGTATATAGAGGCAGGCAGCAGTGGTAGGTGGTATACAGAGGCAGGTAGCGGTGCTATACAGAGGCAGGTAGCGGTGCTATACAGAGGCAGGTAGCGGTGCTATACAGAGGCAGGCAGCAGTGGTAGATGGTATATAGAGGCAGGCAGCACTGTTAGGTGGTATACAGAGGCAGGTAGCGGTGGTATACAGAGGCAGGTAGCGGTGGTATACAGAGGCAGGTAGCGGTGGTATATAGAGGCAGGTAGCGGTGGTATATAGAGGCAGGTAGCGGTGGTATATAGAGGCAGGTAGCGGTGGTATATAGAGGCAGGTAGCGGTGGTATGCAGAGGCAGGTAGCGGTGGTATATAGAGGCAGGTAGCAGTGGTATACAGAGGCAGGTAGCAGTGGTATATAGGGGCAGGTAGCAGTGGTATATAGGGGCAGGTAGCAGTGGTATATAGGGGCAGGTAGCAGTGGTATATAGAAGCAGGTAGCAGTGGTATATAGGGACAGGTAGCAGTGGTATATAGGGGCTGGTAGCAGTGGTATATAGGGGCAGGTAGCAGTGGTATATAGGGACAGGTAGCAGTGGTATATAGGGGCTGGTAGCAGTGGTATATAGGGGCAGGTAGCAGTGGTATATAGGGACAGGTAGCAGTGGTATATAGGGGCTGGTAGCAGTGGTATATAGGGGCAGGTAGCAGTGGTATATAAGGGCAGGTAGCAGTGGTATATAGGGGCAGGTAGCAGTGGTATATAGGAGCAGGTAGCAGTGGTATATAGGGGCTGGTAGCAGTGGTATATAGTGGCAGGTAGCAGTGGTATATAGTGGCAGGTAGCAGTGGTATATAGGGACAGGTAGCAGTGGTATATAGGGGCTGGTAGCAGTGGTATATAGGGACAGGTAGCAGTGGTATATAGGAGCAGGTAGCAGTGGTATATAGGGACAGGTAGCAGTGGTATATAGGGGCAGGTAGCAGTGTTATATAGGAGCAGGTAGCAGTGGTATATAGGGGCTGGTAGCAGTGGTATATAGTGGCAGGTAGCAGTGGTATATAGTGGCAGGTAGCAGTGGTATATAGGGGCAGGTAGCAGTGGTATATAAGGGCTGGTAGCAGTGGTATATAGGGGCAGGTAGCAGTGGTATATAGGGACAGGTAGCAGTGGTATATAGGAGCAGGTAGCAGTGGTATATAGGGACAGGTAGCAGTGGTATATAGGGGCAGGTAGCAGTGGTATATAGGGGCTGGTAGCAGTGGTATATAGGGACAGGTAGCAGTGGTATATAGGGGCAGGTAGCAGTGGTATATAGGAGCAGGTAGCAGTGGTATATAGGAGCAGGTAGCAGTGGTATATAGAAGCAGGTAGCAGTGGTATATAGGGGCAGGTAGCAGTGGTATATAGGGGCTGGTAGCAGTGGTATATAGGGACAGGTAGCAGTGGTATATAGGAGCAGGTAGCAGTGGTATATAGGGACAGGTAGCAGTGGTATATAGGGGCAGGTAGCAGTGGTATATAGGGGCTGGTAGCAGTGGTATATAGGGACAGGTAGCAGTGGTATATAGGGGCAGGTAGCAGTGGTATATAGGAGCAGGTAGCAGTGGTATATAGGGACAGGTAGCAGTGGTATATAGGGGCAGGTAGCAGTGGTATATAGGGGCTGGTAGCAGTGGTATATAAGGACAGGTAGCAGTGGTATATAGGGGCAGGTAGCAGTGGTATATAGGAGCAGGTAGCAGTGGTATATAGGAGCAGGTAGCAGTGGTATATAGAAGCAGGTAGCAGTGGTATATAGGGGCAGGTAGCAGTGGTATATAGGGGCTGGTAGCAGTGGTATATAGGGACAGGTAGCAGTGGTATATAGGAGCAGGTAGCAGTGGTATATAGGGACAGGTAGCAGTGGTATATAGGGGCTAGTAGCAGTGGTATATAGAGGCAGGTAGCAGTGGTATATAGGGGCTGGTAGCAGTGGTATATAGAGGCAGGTAGCAGTGGTATATAGGAGCAGGTAGCAGTGGTATATAGGGACAGGTAGCAGTGGTATATAGGGGCAGGTAGCAGTGGTATATAGGGGCTGGTAGCAGTGGTATATAGGGACAGGTAGCAGTGGTATATAGGGGCAGGTAGCAGTGGTATATAGGAGCAGGTAGCAGTGGTATATAGGAGCAGGTAGCAGTGGTATATAGAAGCAGGTAGCAGTGGTATATAGGGGCAGGTAGCAGTGGTATATAGGAGCAGGTAGCAGTGGTATATAGGGGCAGGTAGCAGTGGTATATAGGGGCTGGTAGCAGTGGTATATAAGGGCTGGTAGCAGTGGTATATAGGGGCAGGTAGCAGTGGTATATAGGGGCAGGTAGCAGTGGTATATAGGGGCAGGTAGCAGTGGTATATAGGAGCAGGTAGCAGTGGTATATAGGGGCAGGTAGCAGTGGTATATAAGGGCTGGTAGCAGTGGTATATAGGGACAGGTAGCAGTGGTAGATGCATAAGAAAATAAAAACTCTGTACTTACCTTGAGTCCTCTTCCAGGAAGTGCTGAGTCATGTTCAGGGCAGAGCAGTGTGACGATCTCCCTGCTCTGAACAGGTCGGCAGTGAGCAGTGATTGCAGCCTGTGCTGTAATACTAAGTACAGGCTGCAATCACAGCTCCTGGCTGCAGATACTCACCCCGAACCTCTTCCCAGCAGCAGCTTCTCCCTGGCAGCTCCTGCTATGATCGCACACACTGAGCTGTGTGTGCGATGACAGAGGAAAAAAACAAAATGTCCGCGATCTCCTCTCACAGCTGTGACGTAGCAGCCCAGGGGGCGTGGCCAAGTCACAGCTGAGAGGCAGGAGGAGCGGTCGGAGCCCGACTGTTGGCTCCTATGCCCATGGCTGCCGTAAGTGAGGAGTGCAAGTGTCGTGCCCAGACACTTACACCCACACTAATGAAAATGGCGGCCTCCAGTGGCAAAAGTAAAAATGAATAAATAAAAAAGTATTAAAGTACTACATTTACTTTTGTATTAAAAATAATTGATTATATAATCAATAATTATTAATACAAAAACTAAAATCACGGCACCCTCCCTTTAAGTGTGCTGCCAAGTAAAGAGTGCCTTGTTTTTATGAACACGCCTGGTGTCCTTGTCTTGAAGTCTCATTTACCTGGTGAGGAGTGCCAGCCTACACACACACACATCCAGAACCATCGTTTTTTCTGTAACGTGACAGGGTATAGGAGACATGACGCTCCCCTATGGCTACAACCCTGGCCACTGTTACATGATACAGCCGACATCTGCCCGTAACAGCAGCGATCAGAGCTAAATTATACAAGTTTGGTATTGCCGTATTCGTACCATATTGCCAAATCATTTTACCATTAAAACAAAAGACAAAAAACATTGCTTTTTTCACTCCATTTGTAATTTTGTAATTTTGTTCCCGGTTTTCATTACATTTTCTGGTGGTGTAAATGCAATTATTCACAACTACAACTTGTCCAACAACAAAAAATATGATTCTTCAAAGAAGGTGGGGAAAAAACTAAAATTTTCCAATGTGGTTGAAAGCATTTTTAGTCCTAAAAATTGGGCTCTGTGGAAAAAAACTATCATCCTTATCTATCACATGTCACTCTATCGCTGCTGCATCTGCATGACTGCTGATTTCAGTGATTGGCTGCAGCGGTCACTTGCTGTACTTATGGGGTCTCCCCTGATTAAAAAAGAATGTTACTCTGTGAAGACGTTTCAAGTTTATCTTTTGAGAAATTGAAGACCTTCACAATATTTGCAGAAAAGTAAGGGTGATCACATCTGCTTATTTCCTACTTTTTAATGACCTTATTGAGATATAAAACTATTAACAATTTTTTTGTAGTTTTCTACATTAAGGTCATCTATATGAGTCCCGATGACTGGTAAAACCAACCCCTATCATGATGTTAGTCACTGTCAAAACTAATCTTATTTCGCTAAGACCTGTCTTTTCCATGCCAGGGGGTTCTACCTAGTACAATAGCGGCATGGTCACTGCTTCTATTCATCTACTTACTATGTAGCACTTCACCAAGTGCTTTGTAGGCTACAAAAGTTATGTCCGAAGTGATTATAAAACAACTCCTGTTTTTTTTCTCATTGTTATGGCGTGACAATTGTTAAGGAATAAGGATTCCTCCAATTTCATAATAAATTACTATTTAAAAAATATATACACAACTACTTGCTCTCCAATAAACACAACATATTGCCCCCCAACCACAGGGCAGCTAGTACCAAATATACAATATCCATCACAAGGGGTGTGATCAAAGAATGAAAGAATTGATCTCCACAACGGCACTACATAAAATATCAATTTATTATATTTGTATAAACAACAATAAAAAACATTAAATGACTACATAGATAGAAGGGTACAATTCCTCAACATAAGAGGGACTATTAGCCTGAATTAAGCACCACAATACCAGGCCAGACAAAACCAACTAAGAATTAGACCGCATACAATAGCTGGATGTTTATAGGGGGATAAACTGATAAATAACAGCATGTCCCAACTCTATTGGACTCCTAAGACATCTGCATACAAATGCTAGTAAGTGGTTAGCACCCCCAATAGGGAGATGCATATGCTTATATCATGGTCTCCACCCCATTTCATATACAGCAAAATGCAGCGGTAAAATATAGAAGCATATTACCTAAGACTGGACCTGGTGTGTGCTCCTCGGCGTCCCTCTGCCCCGACACGTGTTTCGCCGTAGAGACGCCTCCAGAAGAAGCTACGGCGAAACACGTGTCGGGGCAGAGGGACGCCGAGGAGCACACACCAGGTCCAGTCTTAGGTAATATGCTTCTATATTTTACCGCTGCATTTTGCTGTATATGAAATGGGGTGGAGACCATGATATAAGCATATGCATCTCCCTATTGGGGGTGCTAACCACTTACTAGCATTTGTATGCAGATGTCTTAGGAGTCCAATAGAGTTGGGACATGCTGTTATTTATCAGTTTATCCCCCTATAAACATCCAGCTATTGTATGCGGTCTAATTCTTAGTTGGTTTTGTCTGGCCTGGTATTGTGGTGCTTAATTCAGGCTAATAGTCCCTCTTATGTTGAGGAATTGTACCCTTCTATCTATGTAGTCATTTAATGTTTTTTATTGTTGTTTATACAAATATAATAAATTGATATTTTATGTACTGCCGTTGTGGAGATCAATTCTTTCATTCTTTGATCACACCCCTTGTGATGGATATTTAAAAAATATAAATAAATGTTCGAATCTTCATGTGGCGCTGCGGGGAAAATAGGCTTATAGGTCTTCCATATCTTTGGTGCCATCTACTGGTGTTGATGTATTCCTTTTCAAATGAGGATAAATTGAATAGTGAAAAGGAAGCTGCCATCAGTTTCAGGCTGTCTGAACCACGGGCAGCATGAATCAGACACTGGCTGTGCGATTGCAGCCAGGTAAGTGTTAATCTCAAATGCCGCAACATTCAGAGAAAACTTACATTAAAAAACTGTGAACGTATTGTGCGTCTCCAATAACGAGTTCAAAGAATGTCCGGATGCACTTCTCCCCATCCTGATCCTTTTTACTGATAAATCACTCCCTATTGTCCACTATGTTAGTCAGCGGAAGCAGAATGTGGGGGAAAAGTCCCAGGGACCTGTGCGCCCCAGGGTCCTGGTCATCACAGTGGTATTGCTTTCCTCCCGGGGAGAGTGATGCTACGTTTGGAGGTAAAAAAGGATAACTGCATCCAGGTATCACAAACATGCAACACATTTCACACTCCAGACCACCAGAGGGAGCGTCTGCTCCAATTTATTAGGTCACTCCCCATATATATATATAACTGGTAGTCTGTAGGGAAAGTCAGTCAGTTCCAGACAGGAGTTAGTTCCTGGCAGGGCTTCAGGGCTTCAGACAGGAGTCCTGTTAGTTCCAGACCAGAGTCTGAGGAGGATGGAAGGTTAAAGGAGCTGTGCATGCCCTCAGAGCTGCAGCTCCCAGGAAAAGATATTGAAAGGCAGAACTGTATTGCAGTGAGCATGCAAGGAAAGCAAAGGAGAGGATACCAGAAGGGGACCAGCCCGGAACAGGCTGCCTCCTTCTGAGGCGCAGAATCCTGGTAGCTGGAACACCGAGGGAGTAAGGACCTCTATGCATTACCCCTGAGACTGACAGGACAGCTAATTGCAGGTTACCTGTCCACACCTACACCCAGGAGGCACGGTGGCACCACTCAGAGGCCGGGGCGTGCTAGAGTCCCTATAAACAGCCTCAAGCCACCAGTCAGAGGGTTTTGTCCTATCCGACTACGAGGAACAGAGAGAATGACACCACATCTGTGAGACCCTTATTTGAAGCTTATGCAGTAAGGGACTACACCACCACAGCGCAAGGGAAGGCTATTGATTTCCACCTGGACAAGGGGACTCTGGACTTGCCTCCAAACCGGCCGGACTCTGCCTGCCCTGTGGTCTGGTGCTCTTGACTGTGGATGCTGAAGTCTTCAGTAAAGGTAAAGAGACTGCAACCTTGTGTCCTCATTCTTCTCTGCGCCTCTCACCATACCACCATCTACACAACAGGAAGCCCTGTGGACATACTTCACCTGTGGGAAGGTATACCATCTAGCTGCCATAACATCACCCCAGCGGACCCCGTAAAGCAGCGTCAGTCACCCTGACCGAATACCACAGGTGGCATCACAAACATTCCCCTTAAAGTCCTTTCCTTTTTACATGGATGTCCCAGGGCCACGGACCGATTCCGCCACCGTGACAATCCCCTGTGAACACCGCAGGACCCGGTACCGAGTACCCCACGGCCCTTGGGGGGCGATCCATCTGCAGTGGACTAAGACTAGTCATCTGACATACACAGTCCCCGGCTGGATGTTCAAAGTACTGTATGTTTACTCTGAACACTGCGACATTTCAGAGTAAAACCCCCGTCACACACAGCGAGATCGCTAGCGAGATCGCTGCTGAGTCACAAGTTTTGTGACGCAACAGCGACCTCAGTAGCGATCTCGCTATGTGTGACACGTAGCAGCGATCAGGCCCCTGCTGTGAGATCGCTGGTCGTGTCGGAATGGCCTGGGCCATTTTTTGATCGTTGAGGTCCCGCTGGGTAGCACACATCGCTGTGTTTGACACCTTACCAACGACCTCGCTGACAGGACGTCCCATTGAATCATCATGAAATAGCATCGTTGTACAGGTCGCTACAGGTCGCTACAGTTCGCCGCATCGCTGCTGTGTCGTTGGGGAGATCGCACTGTGTGACATCTCACCAGCGACCACATAGCGACGCTTGAGCGATCCCTGACAGGTCGTATCGTTGTCGGAATCGCTCAAGCGTCGCTATGTGTGACGGGGCCTTAAAGCTGAACTGTCTGCAATCGTGCAGCCGGTGCCTGATTCATACTGCCCGTGGTTCAGACAGCCTGATGTGGCCAATACACAAACACATACATACACAGTGCGATGAATGCAGACAGTAATTGCTATAAACATTGAAAACATAAGGTACTTAGAATCAAAAGTGCAAAAGTCATCCAACCACGACAAGGTCTACCTAAATATGGATGCGCCCCATCACTAATCTCCTACCTCTCCATGTGCCAAACCAGGCTTCATCTGAATGAGGAGTGAAGGGAAACCACATGTAGCTCACACTTTAAACCTTGTATGGGTCTCTAAGCAAATAATTATGGCCCATAAATGACCGGGAGGTCATTTTTAAATACTATTGGGCCACTCATCTAAGGAGCATTCCATCCTTGGTCTTGCTGTGGCTCTTCAACAAGTGAATGGAGATCGAGAAATTGTGGTTGACCCCAGCCATCCGAATTCCCTTCTGTGGTCTGGTAGCCACATTAGGTCCCCACTTCCTTTGTTAGGTCCCTTGCAGTTTTCCAGAGATATTTTTTGGTCTTATGCAAACGAGTTTGAGTTGAAATCTCCAAATTCTCCAATGACGTTATTCATCTATCAACCCATAATTCTAAATAGTTTAGAATCCTCTATGGTCCCACCGTGGATTTTAGCAGGGTTGTTTAGATATGCAGATATAGTTCATGAAGACTGACTGTAAATCCATACCTTTGAGTATATTAAATCTATGTTACCTGTATGCCAATAGTAATAGCTTTGAATCATCCAGGGGTAACAGAGTCCCTTTTAAGGGTTGATAAAAATTGTTTATCCACATTTGAATAACCCCTTTAAATGGTTTGACAGACTTTTAATATGGTGTGGCCACCATTCGGCAGTTTGATCAGTAGGGTTCCAGGTCCTGAGATGCACTCGTCTGATCCTAAAGTCTATTGGTCCTTACACCGCTTTGCTTACGGTCAATAGATCACCTGTGTGATTTTGTCTCTTGCTTTATATGATTTGGGGAGATGTTAGAACCATGTCCCACACCAAGTAAAACTATAAAATGGTGGTTGTAATATATCCAAACATTTTCGTAAAGTTTAATTACCCTTTACCTAACACCTACTCTCATTGTACATTACCCTTTTAGATTAAAGTGCACCCATCATTTCAGATGACTTTTAGAATAAGCTGTCCCATGTGAGTACATGAGTAAAAATACCTCTTCTGGTCTTTATGTGACTTGTTTCCTGAATTTTCATCTCTGCAGACTCTATCTTCTATTTTCAGTTGTCTCTGAGCTGGTGGATGGAGACTAGTTGCTATGATGTCTCCTATACACAGTACACACTGAAACGAGGGATTCCTGCCCTTCTGTCTCTACGTAGCTCATGATTACGAGCTGCAGCACGGAAGACAATATATAGAAGTACTCAGCGGTTTAGCTGTGAATCCATCACTGGGGTGAGATAGGACATTTTGCTTTCTTGTAGGTGTTATATCTGTGTTTTTCTGCTTCTCTCATTCTCACGCCTCCCTTTTAATTATTTATTATGGTTACTTATATAGCACCATCATATTCCGCAGCCCTTTACAGACATTATCACTGCTCTCCCCATTGGGGCTCACAATCTAAATTCCCTATCATTATGTCTTTGGAATGTGGGAGGAAACCAGAGAACCTGGAGGAAACCCACGCAAACACAAGGAGAACATACAAACTCCTTGCAGATGTTCTCCTTGGTGACGCCTCTTTATGGACTTAAATACACACCTGTAACCTGATCTCTCGGTGATCCATCTTGCTTTGCCCAAGTGAATGAAGTGAGTAAATGATGAGTTCAAGAGGGAGGGGATGAAGAGGCTCATAAGTGGAGAAAGAGATAGATATCTCTGATATGATATATTACACCTTTTCTTTAATATTGGATTCTACTATTTATTTATGCAGTTTGTTGAAATGACAATAACCATTTATTCTCCGACGTTCTGCTTTGGCATGCTACATCGACCTGATATTTTTTTATTATAGGTTGCAAGCTTGTAGAATAAGTAACATCCATTGAATTGCAAATGTAGCGGATTGACAGCTACTGGGTTCGTGCACAGTATTCCTTAATGCAATTTTCCGCATAAACACATCTTTGTGATATGTTCTCTGGCACCGGTATAAGGCTGCATGTATTTTTTATATTTCCATGACAACCTTTGCCGGAATGAGAGATAAAGATGCTTCTGTAATGTATTCAATATTGCTGTGTACACCGGCTGAGCAAAGGTGACATGATTTCCCAATCACATAATGAGCATAGGAGAGATTCGCAGAACAGACCTCCACCGCAGGGGTTGCCAAGTCCTCCCGCCAGCCACCATTTCCCCACTCATTATCTGTGCTATGTTTCAACAATATTTTAAATTGAATTGGCAAGTCAGATTCAGCCGTCTGTAGATGCAGAAACGAAGTATTTCCTGTGTGTAGCCTGTTGTAGGTCACGAAGAATCCCCACCGGAGAAGATGAGTGACCCCTGTAACCTTTCTCTACTCGTGAATGGTGGATGCTGCCCTTATTACTGGATAACACCAAACGCTGTGTACGTCTGAAAAATGAAAAGTCGCAGAACGAAAAATAAAACCCGCGAAGGATCATAGAATCATAGAATGTTAGAGTTGGAAGGGACCTCCTGGGTCATCTGGTCCAACCTCCCGCCAAAGCAGGATTCACATGAGACTCCACAGCCGAAAAGGGAAAAAAGGATTGTAAAGTTCAAGCCACAGATATGGGAGAGCTGATAATGTTGTACTGGTGACCATACGTCAAAAGTAATTATTCGCATGACCCTACCCATACACATACATGCCAAGGGATCATATAGATTTAGCAAACGACACATAAACACTCACATTGTGCTTACGCTAATTGTGGAGCTTCACAACTCATAGTCTGAAGGGGTCTTCATCAGAGAAAATAACTCTACTCAAGCCCTCTACAGTCCAATCCCTGGGCTTCTTGAAAAGTTGTTTTCTCTGATGAAGCCCCCTACAGATGGTTTTTGGACATCTGGAAGAAAAGTTGTCCAGAGAAGAAAAAGGTGAGCATTGCCATGAGACCTGTGTCACGTCAATAGTAAAGCTTCCTCAGAACATTGGGAGAGGGCTTTACTTTGGTGCTGAAGAGCTCAATGACCATTTACATGCTGGTGAGAAACTTGTAGCTCCATCTCACAGTTTTCTCGACCTGTTCGTTTTCTCTCTCTATAAAATCTGGCCAGGATTTTTCTTCCTCACCAGTGAAAGTTTTATTTCCTAGCTCCTTGGAGTCGCTGTGCTGAGTTGGAGATCATTGTTGCTGCTGGAGAGTGTTACTTACTATTTTTGGGTGTATGCTTTTGGAGCGCCCTGCCAGGGCAACGGGGTACTTGGTACCAGATCTGGTCTTAAAGGGGATTTCACGGTGGCTGCGACACACTCCGTGGCCCTGGGCATCCAATTAAAGGAAAAGGTCTTTAAGGGGATTTGTGAATAAAGTCTATTGTTCGTGATGCCACCTGTGGTGTTCGGTCAGTGGGGACCGACCCTGCTTAAAGGGGTCCTCTGGGGTGATGGTATGCAGCAAGATGGTGATGCTTCCCACGGGTGAAGCGGGGTCTCCAGGCCTTCCCAGGTATAAGGCAAGATTGTGTAAGCCGATGAATGCACAAAGAATGAGGAGACAGGATTGCAGTCTTTACCTGGTTTACTGATGGTAGTAGTAGTAGTCCTCGATCCAGGGTACCAAGTGCAGGGTAGCTGTGGTCCAGCCGGCTTGGAGGCAATAAGAGATCCCTTTACCAGGTGAGGTCCGTAAGCCTTTCCTGCTAGCGCCGTTTAGTTAATTAGGTCCCTGCTGCTTGAAGCTCAGTGCAAGTCCCCTCTCTCCTGTCCTAAGACAGATGTCTGTACGATAGGCAGTTTGAGTCAGTTTATAGGATCTCTTAGATGACCCGGCTCTTACGGTCACTGCTTCACCTCAGACTTGTTACAGGCAATAGACATACAGTACTTTGCCCTCCGGTTCTGTTGCGCGTCCTGGAGAACAACACAACCTCGGGCTCCTGGTACCCGGCTCCTGCGCTCTGACTCTGACTTCCGCTGTTCCCCTCCTGAGCCCTTTCCTCCTCTATGCTTCTTTCCTCTAAGCTCCTCCACAATTCAACTCTCCTTCTGCTTCTCTTTCCAGGGGGAGCAGCTTTCTCGTGGCTGCTCTGCCCCCACGTCTGCTCCAGACATCCTTCAGCTACTGGAGAACTGTCTCCCTCCACCGTCTCCCTCCGTCTCCCTCAGACTAGCTGGCTCCTCCTCCAGACCAGGATACATAAAGTGTAAGGAAGCTCACCTGAATCTGGGTCCTGAG
Organism: Ranitomeya imitator; assembly: GCF_032444005.1. Taxonomy (NCBI): domain Eukaryota; kingdom Metazoa; phylum Chordata; class Amphibia; order Anura; family Dendrobatidae; genus Ranitomeya; species Ranitomeya imitator. The sequence continues at coordinate 50,300,564 of NC_091284.1, read as the reverse complement.
CTCCCCCTTCTGGACTAGATTAGGATGTTTACTGAAAAAACCCCCCGTCAAAATAAATAATGTATAATTATGTATAATAATGTATAATATTCAATGTAAATAAGAAACACATAATGTGAACACCCCCAAGGAGAATTGCCTAAATAGTCTGAGCTGTAAGATACCACAAGGAGTCAACTTCCCCTAATATAGCTGAAATGATGACTCCTCACATGAAGAAAATAGGCTCTCAACGCGTTTCCCCTGCACACATGGGTTCATCAGGAGACGGTCAAAATCATATGGCAGTAGAGAGTTGTCCAAAAGATAAGGCTGCAAAGCCTTATGTGAGGAATCATCTCATCATGACCCTCAGCCGCCTGTGTACAGTATCACATATTATCAGATAAGTTTAGATGCATTGTCAAGATGTCTGTATGATTGGGGCATGTTGTGTAGCTATTGGTTAATCTCTAGTAGTTTTGAATAAAGGTTATTTATTTTAACAGGGTTTTTTTTCAGTAAACTGTTGTGTTTTCCCTTGTTGGTTACTGTAGTTTGTAACTAGATTCAGATGTGTTGAATGTGAGTGCCGTACCTGATAGAAAGAATCCTCCTTGCCTCCGAGCGTGGCATCACCCTCCCCGAAGGGAAGGCAGCATCACTGCAGCAACCGGCTACCTGGGGTGCTGCACTTTCCTCATTGTCTTGCTCCTATTGGGTTTGTACATTCCTACCCTTCCCCATATACTTCTCTACCTTTAGTGAGTGTTTTGCATGTTAGTTGCTTTTTGTTATCCCTGTTTATCTTACGTGTTAATACATTAGCATTTCTGTCCCAGACTTCCTGAAGGGTACAGGTATAGCAGGAGAACACTAAGGCTGGTGGCCCAAACCTCCTCACCTTTAGAGGTACCTTTACAAGCATGGATCGCTAGGGTCCCAGCCCTAGCGTCAATTCAAGGCCCCTTTCCCCATTTATGTATGACAATGGTGCACCAATCATTTCAGGTGAATTTTCAGAATAAGTTGTTATATGTGTTTACATGAGGAATAACACTATTTCTGGTTCAGAAGCAGAATCAGTAGCCTAGATATTATACCGCAATACTGAGCAGTGTAGCTGTGAATCCAGCTCTGTGGCAAGATAAATGCTTAGTAAAAAGAAACAGCAGCAAAACTCTATTTATTCCTCTTTTTGTCTTTCTCACCCTGCTGTTTCCTCCTTCTCCTTTCTCCATAGACTTCAGTAATATAATCAGTCAGTGAGCTGGCAAGCAAGATGGATATGATATTTTTTTTTTCAGAGTGAACAATGCGTTCAGTGGGGTGAAGTGGCTCATTAATGGAGAAAGAAGGATATTTCACTGATAAGACATATTACAAAGTTTTGTTTTTTTATATTTCTTTGTACTATTGATTTATGTTGCATGTTTCTGTAGAAATGGCAGGGGTTATTTGACAAATTGTACGGAAGTATTATTTGAGCCATGTATGCACATTATACTGCATGATTTAATTACACATTGTATGACTGTATACCATATGAGAGGCACAAAGAGAATATACTGTATACAAAGCCCATCCCAACATGATGGCGGCTCCAAGTGAATCAGCAAGGATAGAACTTTCCAGCTCCCACCCAGTAACAAATGTCATGTGTGGGACAACCACTGATCTCCTGACCATTCTCAGCACAATTATTATTATTAATATTATTATTTATTTATTTATATAGCACCATTAATTCCATGGTGCTGTACATGAGAAAGGGGTTACATACAGGGTTATAGCTCCCACCCAGTAACAAATGTCATGTGTGGGACAACCACTGATCTCCTGACCATTCTCAGCACAATTATTATTATTAATATTATTATTTATTTATTTATATAGCACCATTAATTCCATGGTGCTGTACATGAGAAAGGGGTTACATACAGGGTTATAGCTCCCACCCAGTAACAAATGTCATGTGTGGGACAACCACTGATCTCCTGACCATTCTCAGCACAATTATTATTATTATTATTATTATTTATATAGCACCATTAATTCTATGGTGCTGTACATGAGAAAGGGGTTACATACAGGGATATAGCTCCCACCCAGTAACAAATGTCATGTGTGGGACAACCACTGATCTCCTGACCATTCTCAGCACAATTATTATTATTATTATTATTATTATTATTTATATAGCACCATTAATTCCATGGTGCTGTACATGAGAAGGGGGTTACATACAGGGTTATACACAATGCATCAACATTCAATACTCAATATCCCGCGTAGCCATATAAATTCCTCTACATGTAAATTAGCGTCTTCTGACAATTTAAATGAAGGGTTTTACATAAAAACACATAAAGGGAAATGATTCTTTTTTTTTAGGTCTTTTCCTCTGTAATTTACATAATGTGAATATTTCCAGTGGTAATTACACGTACTGCAGTAATAAGTGCGCATTCTGTGTCAGTCCTGGTAAACACAAGTGTCACGAGTCTCCAGTAATTGACGCTAAGAATATGTTCCATGAATTAAGATGTTCTCCATCTGAATTCCACCGCGAGATTTACTGTTCCCCTGCATGAGAAATGGAACATGACATGTTTTCCCACAGTAATTAACACGTTTGTTCTTTGCTGAGAACTTGCTCTGTGTTTAGATTGGTGTTTATTCACTGGCGGGTTTGGAGTTAATAGCTGTGTATCTCATCAAATACCACGAACATGAGAAAAATATACAATTTTTAGTTTAGCAATCAGGGGTGTGACTAAAAGGCAGGCAGAAGTATTAGGCCGGCGTCACACTAGCTGTATTTGGTCAGTATTTTACCTCAGTATTTGGTCAGTATTTTACCTCAGTATTTGGTCAGTATTTTACCTCAGTATTTGTAAGCCAAAACCAGGAGTGGGTGATAAATACAGAAGTGGTGCACATGTTTCTATTATACTTTTCCTCTGATTGTTCCACTCCTGGTTTTGGCCACAAATACTGATGTAAAATACGACCAAATACTGCTAGTGTGACGGCAGCCTTAGTCAGCCAAGTCCTGGTGCCTTAATATGTAAGGCCAGTCTCACACGTCCAGATAATTTCGGTACCGGAAAAATCGGTACCGGAATTATCCGTGTCCGTGTGCTTACCGTGAACATCAGTGTGGCACACGTGCGGCAGCCGTGTGCCGCCCATGTGCCAACTGGGTACCACACACACCGTGCAGGAGACAGCGCTACAAGTAAGCGCTGTCCCCTGCATCTGGTGCTGAAGCCGCCATTCATATCTTCTTTCCAGCAGCGTTCGCTGGCTAGAAGATATGAAAAATCCTTTTTTTTTTTTTTTCCGTGTTTAAAATAAAGATCCCTGTCCCCACCTCCCTCCCAACCCCCTGTGCGCCCTCCACCCCTATGGGAGGTGGCACGACCCCCCAAACTTTTCCTTTCAAAGTTTTTTTTTTCACCACTAAAATTATACAAAAAAACGGGACTTTTTTGGTATCGTCGTAATCGTACCGATGAGGAGAATCATATTACTGGGTCATTGTTACCACAAAATGGACTCCATAAAAACAATTCCCAAAAAACAATGTCAGAATTGCGTTTTTTTTTTCACAAATTCTTCCCAATTTTTTTCCCATTTTCTAGTACACTATGCGATAGAATGAATGGTGCCATTCAAAAGTACAACTTGTCCTGCTCAAAATAAGCCCTCATATGTCTATGTGGTTCAGGAAGAAGGTGAGGAAAAAATAAAAACTCTAAATCGGAAATTGGCCCTGTAGTGAAGGGGTTAATGCAAATCAAATCCTGAACATTTTGGATTTGCCAAATGCGAAACATTTTGAAAATTTATTAGGAAGGTCTATTAGGAAAAGAAAAGCTCATCTTCCCAAAATAGGCGTGTTTCCTAAACCAGAATATGCCATATCTCTGCGGAAGTGGCAAATATTATTAAATGGAATCAGTGCTGATAAATAACTGCAGAGTATGAATGGACGGCAATGGCATACTGCTACAGTACAGTACTTTCCACTCCATTACACAATCTGCCATCTAGTGGCCAAAAAATAGAATGCTATTTAATACTATTATTTCTTTTTTTGTAGTTTTCCCTAACTAAATGATTAGATCAAGTGACATAAATTACAGAAAACAGATGAAGTCTGAGACTGATATTATGCACAGCTAACATAGAAAAAAAAAAAAAAAAAAAACAACATGAAGAGCAGACTTCACCAAAACCTTGTCAGATGACAAATGCACTCGCAGGGTGCAGCAGGCCCCCGATAATAAATGCTAAAGCAGCACAGGTGCAAGCTACTGATGAGAGCAACCACCCACTCGCCCAAATATTAGAGGGGTTGGCTGCCTAGTAGCAAAAATGCACACAGGTAAGGCTTGCATAAGACACTGTTCACACAGATAAATGTGATGCACAGAGTCTGGACAACCTATTGATCACGCCCATAGTATTAGCAGGCGGGCCGTCCAGCACTATATACATATATACGTATATACATGCAACACACAAGGAACAACATACAGGGGCCCTGCCGCACCCTGCAAAAAAATGATAAAAAGTGCAAAAAAGATGTAAAATTAAATAATGTATATAATACATTAGATGAGGTATTAGTTACAATTTTGGCCAAAATGAATAAGCTCGCAACCCAACGTCAAGGGTTCTCATCAACTTGCAAGTCCTACTCTAATATAAAAAAAAGCTAACATAGAAAAATTCAAAAAAACACAACATGAAGAGCAGACTCACCATAACCTTGTCAGATGACAAATGCACTCGCATTTTGGCCAAAATTGTAACTAATACATCAACTAATGTATTATATACATTATTTAATTTTACTTTCATTCCATTGAACACCGACTGCCCTAAGCTCCTGCCAGTCCACCACACTGAGTCTGCGCTGACTGCCCTAAGCTCCTGCCAGTCCACCACATTGAGTCTGCGCTGACTGCCCTAAGCTCCTGCCAGTCCACCACATTGAGTCTGCGCTGACTGCCCTAAGCTCCTGCCAGTCCACTGCACTGAGTCTGCGCTGACTGCCCTAAGCTCCTGCCAGTCCACCGCACTGAGTCTGCGCTGACTGCCCTAAGCTCCTGCCAGTCCACCACATTGAGTCTGCGCTGACTGCCCTAAGCTCCTGCCAGTCCACCGCACTGAGTCTGCGCTGACTGCCCTAAGCTCCTGCCAGTCCACCACATTGAGTCTGCGCTGACTGCCCTAAGCTCCTGCCAGTCCACCGCACTGAGTCTGCGCTGACTGCCCTAAGCTCCTGCCAGTCCACCACATTGAGTCTGCGCTGACTGCCCTAAGCTCCTGCCAGTCCACCACATTGAGTCTGCGCTGACTGCCCTAAGCTCCTGCCAGTCCACCACATTGAGTCTGCGCTGACTGCCCTAAGCTCCTGCCAGTCCACCATATTGAGTCTGCGCTGACTGCCCTAAGCTCCTGCCAGTCCACCGCACTGAGTCTGCGCTGACTGCCCTAAGCTCCTGCCAGTCCACCGCATTGAGTCAATGGTAACTGCCCTAAGCTCCTGCCAGTCCACCGCACTGAGTCATCGCTGACTGCCCTAAGCTCCTCCAAGTCCACTGCATTGAGTCAGCACTGACTGCCCTAAGCTCCTGCCAGTCCACCGCGTTGAGTCAGCGCTGACTGCCCTAAGCTCCTGCCAGTCCACCGCATTGAGTCAGCGCTGACTGCCCTAAGCTCCTCCAAGTCCACTGCATTGAGTCAGCAGTGACTGCCCTAAGCTCCTGCCAGTCCACTGCATTGAGTCAGCGCTGATTGCCCTAAGCTCCTGCCAGTCCACCGCATTGAGTCAGCGCTGACTGCCCTAAGCTCCTGCAAGTCTACTGCATTGAGTCAGCACTGACTGCCCTAAGCTCCTGCCAGTCCACCGCATTGAGTCAGCGCTGACTGCCCTAAGCTCCTGCCAGTCCACCGCATTGAGTCAGCACTGACTGCCCTAAGCTCCTGCCAATCCACAGCATTGAGTCAGCGCTGACTGCCCTAAGCACCAGCAAGTCTACCGCATTGAGTCAACACTGACTGCCTTAATCTCTTGCCAGTCTACCGCATTGTCAATGCTGATTGCCCTAATCTCCTGCCAGTCTACCGGATTGAGTCAACACTGACTGCCCTAAGCCCCTGCCAATGCAGCAGCATTGAGTGAGCACCGCCTGACCTAAGCTCCTGCCAGTCTACTGCATTGAGTCAACACCGACTGCCATAAGCTTCTGACAGTCTACCGCATAGAGTCAACTCTGATTACTCTGACCTCCTGCTACTCTATCGTTTTGAGTCAACTTCGATTACCCTATCCACAACTCCCCTGACTATGCTTTATGGTTAACATTTTAGCCCAACATTTTGGATTCATTCATCTGTCAGCAGTTGCTTGCAGACACTACACTGAGCTCGTGTCCAGATCTCAGTCAAGGAGTTGAAAATTGAATATCAGGTGGTCCCTCAGCGTTCTGAAAATTGAATATCAGGTGGTCCCTCAGCGTTCTGAAAATTGAATATCAGGTGGTCCCTCAGCGTTCTGAAAATTGAATATCAGGTGGTCCCTCAGCGTTCACATTTCAGCTTAGAATCATTCCACATCTATTGTAATCAAAGGTTTTCACTACTCCCAGGTAGACCTTGTATCAGGATTATTTTTATTACTACCGTATATACTCCAGTATGAGCTGACCCGAGTATAAGCCGAGGCACCTACTTTTGCCATGGAAAACTGGGTAAGCTTATTGACTCAAGTATAAGCCGGTATGCATTGTCCCCCTCATCCCTGTCCTGCTATGCATGACTCCCCCTGTCCTGTCCTGGTATGTGGCTCCCCTTTCTGGTCCTGGTATGTGTGGTTCCCCTGTCCTGTCCTGCTATGCGTCGCTATCCTGTCCTGGTATGTGGCTCCCCCTGTCCTGGTATGCGGCTCCCCCTGTCCTGTTCTGCTATGCGTGGCTCCTCTGTCCTGTCCTGGTATGTGGCTCCCCCGTCATGTCCTGGTATGTGGCTCCCCCATTGTATGCATGGCTCTCCCGGCCCCACATTGCTCAGCTGCCCCGATCCCGCATTGCTCAGCTCCCCCGGTCCCGCATTGCTCAGCTCCCCTGATCCCGTATGGCGAGGCTCCCCCGGTCCCACATTGCTCAGCTCCCCTGGTTCTGCATGGCTCAGCTCCCCTGATCCCGTATGACGAGGCTCCCCCAGTCATGCACTGCTCCGCTCCACCGATCCGCATGGCTCAGCTCCCGCATGGCTCAGCTCCCCCCATTCCCCTGGTTGTATGCATGGCTAACATCATACTCACCCTCCTTGTGCCTGCATCTCCGTACCTGCATCTCCGTTGTCCCGGGGCCGGCGGCTCTCCACTCCTCTGCTCAGCGGTCACGTGGTACCACTCATTAAGGTAATTAATATGCACTCCATGCCTATGGGAGTGGAGACGTGTCCATATTCATTACCTTAATGTGCAGTACCACGTGACTGCTGAGCAGAGGAGAGGAGAGCCGCCGGCTCCGGGACAACGGAGATGCAGGTACAGAGGGTGAGTATGATGTCTTCTGTTAGCCGGCGGCAGCAGCTGTCACTGTGCCACAGCTGCCGACTCTTGCCTCTACTACGCCGCTCCCCCTCCCCCGCCAACGTTCTGGACAATTGACTTGAGTATAAGCCGAGGAGGGAGTTTTCAGCACAAAAAATTGTGCTGAAAATTTCAGCTTATACACGAGTATATAAGGTATTTATTTTTAAAGCACCATTGATTCCAAATATATAGTCCCAAGTTAAGAAGAGAATCATGCTGAAGAATTTTGATTAAAAGTTATATTTTTATTGAAAACATTAAATAACAGGAATTACCTGGTAGAGAGGGACACGTGACTAGCCTGGAGACGTGGGGCCAGCCGGATGGGTCGTGATGTATTATATTTAGCAGAGTGTCATGCACTCATTGTAGTATTTAGGACTCTGTATTTGATCTAAATATGTTTTATGTCAAAAAGTCTGAAACTCATTAACATTTAATAAGAATCAATTGTCGAAGTTGCAACTATCAACCTCTGCTTATTCCATTGTCTTTTTTAGGAATGTTTGTAACCACCAAGCACATTGCTTCTTAGGAAACTCAGCAGATAAGACATGGTAGATAACTGTGAGTTTTTGGGGAATGGGCCGGTAAGGTCGCTGCTCTTCTCAAATATCAGACTCCGCTCACTGTGATTCTGCTCCTGCGGTAAAGGCTAAGGTGCGATGGATGCCGCTCAGCAGACATTGAGAACTACTTCAAGTGGCTGTCCATTATTAGACAACCTGTTCATAATAGCACCAAACAAAAACACTGTAGACCGAAACAATGTCAGGTGACTTCTGCAGTCAATCAATCAAGTGACTGCTGCAGACAATCAAATGCTTATAATATGTAACCGCTGGGAAACGCAGGAAGAGGGAGGAAGGTCAGACAACACAGCAATCTAACAGGTAAGTAAAAAAATTTTTTTAGTTTTCTCTGCACAGCAGAGCTATTATGGAAGACTGTCCAGTAGAGGACAAAACCTTTGAATGAAATAAAAATCAAAGCTAGAAAAAAAGCAAACTATAAAATACAATCACGTAAAAAGATTGTATTGGAAAAAGATGGATTTTTTTTTACATTAATAGCCCTAGTTTTATTAAAGGGAATCTATCTACTGGATTTTTGCTAAGTATTCTGACAGCAGCATGATGTATGGGCTGAGACCCTGATTCCAGTAATGTGTCACTTGCTGGTCTGCATGCTATCACAGTTTTTCTCGGCTTCAGATCTGGCAGTGCTCGGAATACTGAGCTGTGTATAACCCCGCCCACACCACCAATTGGCAGCTTTCTTTGTACACTGTGTATAGGCAGAAAGCTGCCAATCAGTGGTGGGGAAGGGGATCAGGGGCGAACATATCATTGGTGCAACCTTGGACGCAAGAAGTAAAAAGTAAGGGGGCGACTTCTGTCTCCAAAGCAGACGGAATTACAGGTGAGCTATTGGACTGCAAAAGGCCGATATACTGTGCTTGCATTGGGGCCCTCTTCTGTCTGTGTCCTCCAGTGGAGGGTACGCACAAAGCAGGAAGACTAGGATGCACGAGACTCCTAGTCCTGTAGTGATAATATCCAGTCATTTTATTGAAGCAGAAAATCACAGCCTAGTAAGTGACACATTGCTGGAATCATGCTCTCAGCCCCTACATCATGATAGCAAACACCCGCTTACAGATTCCCTTTAAAAGGAAAATGAATGATTAAAGTAAGATCCACCTGTCTTTCTGTCAGTGTCGTCAGTCTGTAGGATTGTCGGCGTGTTCCACGGCAGAGAAAAGGGCAAATATTACATTATATTATATATTAATACACTGCACAGACTGTTAAATGAATGATTAGGTGCTGTCCTTCTCTGTACATAGTGAATCGAGTGTATTTTGTCAACTACTGTTGATATAAAGGTGGGTGGCTCCCTTACAGGGACCCACTGGAGGATTCCCCGGTGGGCCAGTGCGAATCTGGAGGAGGGAGATAGTAGAGGGGTCAAGCTGAACAATATTTGTGGCCATTGAGACGTCAGAGAGTTAGAAGACGTGTTAGAGATCGGACCTGCGGAGAAAGAGGGAGAGGTAAGTATGGGGGGGCCCGGTGCCAACACCTGCCCTGTCTCCAGACCCCATAGTGTGTCAGTGGGTGACACCGGCCCTGACTGCTGGCAAGGGTCACTATCCACCTCTGGGCCCTAAAGCAGCTGCAGCGACGGTATGTCCTGCAATAGAGCAGGTAGAAGAAGGTGTCACGGGCGGCCATGGACCACTGACCAGTGACCTTCAAATCGACATTCTCATCTGATAGCACGGCATTGTGCTGCAGGTCACAGACCCCTATGTGTTCATGGGTTACATTTTATTGCAACATCATCACTTCCAATCACTCTTCCAGAGTATAAATAGCCTCCGTCGATTGCATACCTGACATTTCTTTTTTTACGCCCACTACTATTTTTGTATCTGAGTTTATTTAACGTGTTCTCGGATCACAAAGGTATTCACTTATAGGGAATATGATGTTATTCTAAGACACTGCGGGGGTGCAGCGAGCTAAAACTGTGACTGTCAGGACGCTTTATTGGACCGCCCCGGCACCAGCATTTCGTTCCACCGCTGAATGACGCTGGAAATGTCGGCGGATTGGAAAGAATGTGAATGTTAAGTAAGATAAAGCAGCGATGATGGAGCCGTGCCGAACATGCAACACTGTTTGTTACCTAAATTATTTGTTGGCATGCTGGATATGATTCACAACGTGAAGTAACGCGCCGCTCCACCGTTCTCTCGCTCATCAGTCATCGGCAGCGAGGGGAGCGGGGCAGGGGGATTAACATGTGGGATGAATTGCGCTCAACACATAAATAATCACCATCATATTTTATACCCAAATATTCTGCAAAAGAAGAATCCAAAGGGAATTTCAATTACGGTAATAAAGTGATTTATATTCGGTCTTATATTCTCATTTGTAAAAATTTGTGAAAAATCATCCGAAAAGAAGGTCAGGTCGGTCAGCTCTTTAACCCCTCCTGTTCCATGCATTAAATCTAATTATTACAGGATATCTGGACATCGAGCTTGAGTTCTAAGAAGCACAATTCTAACAATATTTTTTCATACCTCTTTTTTTTTTTTTCCAATGTACCATGTTTTTCTTATGATGTTGTATGGAGGTATAATACTGTACAACAGGGCTGCCACTAGGAATTTTGGGGCCCCATACTGGCAAAATTGTCGTGCCCCCTTGAGACTCCGCTCGGGCTCCACCCCAGCTCCGCCTCCACCCTTCGAATCTTCCATAGTCCCACCGCCCACTCTTGGAAAAACTCAACTTCTTCACCACCTCCTCATCATTCAGATATTAACAGTTCCCATCAAACACCAGATCAAATTCATAACCAGCAGCTTTTGTTGTGGCCAAAATAATTTTTAAGCAACCAAAACAACACGGTAGACTCTGTTCGCCGGACCCTACTCTACTCTAACCTATTAAATCTAAATATATTTTTATGTATTTTTCTTTAAGAGAATGAGTCACATACATTTTTTTAAATGACCATTAATACAACATACAAGGGACAAATACCACCACACCATGACCAGACCACATATTACAAACCACATAGTGACCTTTAATACCACATACAAGAGACAAATGCCTTCACACCATGACCAGACCACATATTACCACCACATAGTGACCAAATAGTACCACCACATACAAGGAAAAATACGACCACACCATGACCAGACCATATATTACCACCACATAGTGATTGAATACTACAATACTGATCATTAATAAAAAATAAATAAAAAAACACAATACTAAGTGACATTATACACAGAAGCTCTGTACATAGTATACAGTGTTAGTGTATAGGTAATACAGTGATAACTGGTGACATTATACAAAGGAGCTCTGTATATAGTGTCAGTGTACAGGTAATGCAGTGATCATCAATAACATTATACACAGGACCTCTGTATACACTGTCAGTGTACAGATAATATAGTGATCACTGGTGACATTATATACAGGAGCTCTGTAGAGAGTATACAGCGTATAATTTCAGTGTACAGGTAACACAGTGACTGACCAGTGACATCTCTAGCTGAAGTCCTTCATCTTTGCTTTTCTTTTTCATGCAGCACAGACCACCATCACTTCTTCCAGCCAGGACTCATTTCTGCATAAAATAACACAGTTACCTAGAGCACTGCTTCCAGAGCACATTCCCCTCTTTCTCCCTTTCTTCTACACTACACATCTGAATATAGATATGCACCCACCATTAATACATAATTGGTTATTATGCAACCCACCATTCCAAATATAAATTATAACACGCCACTGAGCCCCTTCTAGCTATACATAGCCACTTTCCCCACCTAATAAATATATAAATTCATTAGCACCTCTACTCTTTCCTTCAATTCATTACCAGGCAGTCACTGCATACTTAATGCCCCCCCCCCCACTATGTGCCTCTCGCTCCCCCCAACTCTTTATATTTACATGCCCCTTCCGCCCCAATTCATTGTCATGTCTCTCTCCCACCCTCTATTCATTATCAACAGCTCTACTCCCGCATTCAATACATCATTTACTCCCCCACCCTCAAAATTCATTATTATTTGCTATCTTCCGATCATCATTTTGTCTCCCCACCCCCCACTCTCAATTCAATTGCTGTCCCTTTTCCCTCACTCTCAATTCATCATTTGCAGTCTCCTGTCCCCTCCCCACTTCATCATGTGCAGCCCCCTCCCCCAACTTCATCATGTGCAGTCCTCTTTACCCCCACTTCATCATGTGCAGTCCCCTTTAACCACCCCCACATCATCATGTGCAGTCCCCTTTACCCCATGTTATCCTTTGCAGTTCCTTTTAACCCCCACTTCATGTGCAGTCCCCCTTTAACCTCTTCTCCACATCATGTGCAGTCCCCTTTTAACCCCCACATCATCATATACAGTCCCCCTTTAAACCCCCTCCCCACATCATCATGTGCAGTCCCCCTTTAGCCTCTCATCATCATGTGCAGTCCCCTTTAACCTCCTCCCCACATCATCATGTGCAATCCCCCTTTAACCCCCCACATCATCATGTGCAGTCCCCCTTTAACCCCCCACATCATGTGCAGTTCCCCTTTAAACCCCCACATCATCATGTCCAGTCCCCCTTTAACCCCCCACATCATCAGGTGCAATCCTCCTTTAACCCCCCACATCATCATGTGTAGTCCCCCTTTAACACCCCACATCATCATGTGCAGTTCCCTTTACCCCCATGTCATCCTTTGCAGTTCCATTTAACCCCCACTTCATATGCAGTCCCCCTTTAACCCCCTCTAATCATGTGCACTCCCCATTTAAGCCCCCAACATCATATGCAGTCCCCCTTTGACCCCCTCCCCACATCATCATATGCAATCCCCCTTTAACACCCCCACATCATGTGCAGGTCTCCATTTAACCCCTCTCCCAAGTCATCATGTGCTGTCCCATTTACCCCATATCATCCTTTGCTGTCCCCCTTTAACCCCGACTTCATGTGCAGTCCCCCTTTAACCCGTTACATCATGTGCAGTCCCCCTTTAACCCCCCTCCCCACATCATCATGTACAGTCCACCTTTAACCTCCCATCATCATGTGCAGTCCCCCTTTAATGCCCTCCCCACATCATCATGTGCAGTCCCCTTTACCCCATGTCATCCTTTGCAGTTCCCTTTTTACCCCCCACTTCATGTGCAGTCCCCCTGTAACCCATCTCCCCACATCATCATGTGCAGTCCCCCTTTTACCCCATCCCCACATCATGTGCAGTCCCCCTTTAACCCCCCTACATCATGTGCAGTCCCCCTTACTCCTTCCCCCGTCATCATGTGCAATTCCTTCTCCTCCTCCTCCTCCTCCCCTCACCCATTTAATTCATTTTGTAAAGAAAACAAAAAGTTTTGCATACTTACCTCACAGTCGCTCCCCAGCAGCGCGGCTCTGCCTCCAGCGTCCGGAACATGTCAGGCGGTGCGTACGTGATGACATCATCGCGTATGCGCCATCACCTGACACAGAAAACAGAGGGAGCAGGAGCTGCACAGCCGTCAAGGTAAGACAACCCTGCACAGCTCTGGGAAAGCTCCCGGGCCCCGACATGTGCGCCGCAGCGAGCACCACTCTGCTGCACGATGGGGCCCGATGAACAGTAGCACATAAGCGGGGCCCCGGACCCGCAGGTCCCTCTGTGTGCTGCTGTTCACCGGGCCCCATACAGCAGTAAGGGTAGTAATGACCTGATAGTGGCCCTGCATTACAATACACTATATCTGCTGCTGATCAGTCTTAGAGTTAGACGTCTAAAAATCTGCTATAAAAATAGCAATATAATTCAATGTTCTGGTCAGCAGGGGGTCCATGTTATGAGAGGGCTTTTCATGTTTCATTTCTAGCTCCTTTACCCAAAAGGATTCTCCCTTTACACCTGCATCTTGCAGCAGGTTGTCTTTTCTCTGTAGGTCCTTCTTTCTCTTTTCTGTAGGATGTCTCTCCTCTGAAGGCTGTCTCTACAGAGATAGTTTCTCCTCAGAGGCCATCTTTCGTCTCAAAGCTTTCTCTCCTAAGCAAGTTGTCTCTTTAAAGGATCCTGCTCTGCACAGTCATGTTCTTGCTCTGCACAATCATACTTCTGCTCTGCACATCCAGGCTCCTGAACTGCAAAATCATGCTCTAGCTCTGCATAGTTATGCTCTGGCTCTGCATAGTCATGCTTCACCTCTACACAACCATGCTGCCCTACACAGTCATACTTCTGCTGTTCATGGTCATGTTCCTGCTCTACACATCCATGCTCCTGCTCTACATAGTCATGTTCCTGTTCTGGACATCCATGTTCCTGCTCTAGGTAGTCACTTTACTGCTCTGCACATCTATACTCCTGCTCTACATAGTCATGTTCCTTCTCTACATAATCATGTTCCTGCGTTTCATAGCCATGTTCCTGTTCTGCACATCCATGTTCCTGCTATACATAGTCATGTTCCTGCTCTGCACATCCATACTCCTGATCTACATAGTCATGTTCCTGCTCTGCACATCCATGCTCCTGCTCTACATAGTCATGTTCCTGTTCGGGACATCCATGTTCCTGCTCTAGGTAGTCACGTTACTGCTCTGCACATCTATACTCCTGCTCTACATAGTCATGTTCCTTCTCTACATAATCATGTTCCTGCGTTTCATAGCCATGTTCCTGTTCTGCACATCCATGTTCCTGCTATACATAGTCATGTTCCTGCTCTGCACATCCATACTCCTGATCTACATAGTCATGTTCCTGCTCTGCACATCCATGCTCCTGCTCTACATAGTCATGTTCCTGTTCGGGACATCCATGTTCCTGCTCTAGGTAGTCACGTTACTGCTCTGCACATCTATACTCCTGCTCTACATAGTCATGTTCCTTCTCTACATAATCATGTTCCTGCGTTTCATAGCCATGTTCCTGTTCTGCACATCCATGTTCCTGCTATACATAGTCATGTTCCTGCTCTGCACATCCATACTCCTGATCTACATAGTCATGTTCCTGCTCTGCACATCCATGCTCCTGCTCTACATAGTCATGTTCCTGTTCGGGACATCCATGTTCCTGCTCTAGGTAGTCACGTTACTGCTCTGCACATCCATACTCCTGCTCTACATAGTCATGTTCCTTCTCTTTATAATCATGTTCCTGCGTTTCATAGCCATGTTCCTGTTCTGCACATCCATGTTCCTGCTCTACATAGTCATGCTCCTTATCTATATAGTCATGTTCCTGCTCTGAACATCCATACTCCTGATCTACATAGTCATGTTCCTTCTCTACATAATTATGTTCCTGCTTTACATAGCCATGTTCCTGTTCTGCACATCCATACTCCTGCTCTACATAGTCATGTTCCTGCTCTGCATAGTCATGATCCTGCTCTACATAGTCATGTTCCTGCTTTAAGTAGTCATGTTCCTGGTTTACATAGTCATGCTTCTGCTTTACATAGTCATGTTCCTGCTCTGCAGATCCATGCTCTGGCTCTACATAGTCATGTTCCTTCTTTACATATTCATGTTCCTGCTTTATATAGTCATGTTCCTGCTTTACTTAGTCTTGTTCCTACTGTACATAGTCATGTTCTTTCTCTACATAGTCATGTTCCTTCTCTGCATAGTCATGTTCCTTCTCTACATACTGTAGTCATGTTCCTTCTCTACATACTTGAAGACACAAAACAGCATAGTAAAACCAAAAACACTCAGTTTAAAAAAAATCACAGTAATTCGCAAGTGCTAGTAAAAAGATGTAAAAAACAGGGTATTTGGTTGATACGTTTTTTGCAAAAAATGTATACTAAGCTGCTTCACCAAACATCAAGGTATACCCATATAGAGCTGTCCTAACTGATGTATGCAATCCCTATTTAATGTATTTAAAAACCTAATCATCCGTATATTACCTGTGTGAACAGGGTTCAGAGAGGAAATGTCCATATGGACACGCTGAGTGGAACAGCTTTTGTGCAGATAGCCCACAAGGAGTGGTGGATAACTCCCTAGTCTTGTAGACACAAGAGAACAATTATGGAAACAGAAACACATGGGCTACTTGCACAGTGATCAAGTCCTACATAGGGAGAGACAGACAGAGTTTCAGCCAAGACATCAAAACATCCAAAGGACCAGAGACAGGACGGCAGCCAAAACGTAATGCTCCATCAGGAGGGTCACAGATGTATTATTCTACAGGGTGCAAACTTAGGGAACCTTGAACCCAGTTGGAAGAATACAGATCTGCTCCATAGACCACCGCTGAACTATGGATACATTTGGAGAAAGCCACAACAAACCTGCCAAGAGAGGGTGCCCACCAAAACACTCAGCCTGGGCCAGGAGGACATTAATCGGAGAGGTAAAGAATAGTAATAACGGTCCTAGGATCACTGGAAATTAGGGTTGAGCGAAACGGGTCGGCCATTTTCAGAAGTCGCCGACTTTTGGCAAAGTCGGGTTTCATGAAACCCGACCCGACCCCTGTGTGGGGTCGGCCATGAGGTCGGCGATCTTCTGAATCTGGTATCGGAATTCCGATACCGAGTTCTGATATGTTTGCAATATCGGAAATCGGTATCGGAATCCATATTTAAGTGTAAAATAAAGAATTAAAATAAAAAATATTGCTATACTTACCCTCTGACGCGCCCTGGTACTAACCGGCAGCCTTCCTTCCTTAAATCAGCGCGTGAAGGACCTTAGATGACGTCGCGGCTTGTGATTGGTCGCGCGACCGCCCATGTGACCGCTCATGCGACCAATCACAAGCCGCGACGTCACTGAAGGTCTTTCAAGCGCTGATTCTTAGGAAGGAAGGCTGCCGGAAAGAAGAAGGGCGCGTCCGAGGGTGAGTATATACCTAATAGGAATATACTCACCCTCGGACGCGCCCTGCTTCTTTCCGGCAGCCTTCCTTCCTAAGAATCAGCGCTTGAAGGACCTTCGGTGACGTCTGTTGTGAATTCTGTTGTTGGGCTCCCTCCTGTGGTCATGAATGGTACTTCGGCTGGTTCTGTCCATGGACTTCCTCTGGTGTGTGTTTCTGAGTTTCCTTCCACAGGTGACGAGGTTGATTCGTTAGCTGGCTGCTCTATTTAACTCCACTTAGATCTTTGCTCCATGCCACCTGTCAATGTTCCAGTATTGGTCTAGTTCACTCCTGGATCGTTCCTGTGACCTGTCTTCCCAGCAGAAGCTAAGTTCCAGCTTGTATTTCTTTGGTTTGCTCTTTTTCTGTCCAGCTTGCTATTTTTATTGTTGTCTTGCTTGCTGGAAGCTCTGGGACGCAGAGGGAGCGCCTCCGCACCGTGAGTGGGTGCGGAGGGTCTTTTTTGCGCCCTCTGTGTGGTCTTTTTGTAGGTTTTTGTGCTGATTGCAAAGTAACCTTTCCTATCCTCGGTCTGTTCAGTAAGTCGGGCCTCACTTTGCTAAATCTATTTCATCTCTGTGTTTGTATTTTCATCTTTACTCACAGTCATTATATGTGGGGGGCTGCCTTTTCCTTTGGGGAATTTCTCTGAGGCAAGGTAGGCTTTATTTTTCCATCTTCAGGGCTAGCTAGTTCCTTAGGCTGTGCCGAGTTGCATAGGGAGCGTTAGGCGCAATCCACGTCAATTTCTAGTGTGTTTGATAGGATTAGGGATTGCGGTCAGCAGAGTTCCCACGTCCCAGAGCTCGTCCTTTATTATCAGTAACTATCAGGTCATTCCGTGTGCTCTTAACCACCAGGTCCATTATTGTCCTGACCACCAGGTCATAACAGTACAGGTGGCCCAAAGTACTAATGCATCTCAATAAAGGGATAAGAGAAGTTCTGAGACCATTTTTTTTTTCTTTGCAGTGTGTTTTGTCTCTCTTTTCCCTTTTACCTCTGGGTGGTTCAGGACACAGGTGTAAACATGGACATTCAAGGTCTGTCCTCTTGGATGGATAATCTCACTACAAGGGTACAAAACATTCAAGATTTTGTGGTTCAGAATCCGATGTCAGAGCCTAGGATTCCTATTCCTGATTTGTATTTTGGTGATAGATCTAAGTTCTTGAATTTCAAAAATAATTGTAAATTGTTTTTTGCCTTGAAACCTCGCTCCTCAGGTGACCCTGTTCAACAAGTAAAGATCATTATTTCTTTGTTACGTGGTGACCCTCAAGACTGGGCATTTTCCCTTGCGCCAGGAGATCCGGCATTGCGTGATGTTGATGCGTTTTTCCTGGCGCTTGGATTGCTTTATGACGAACCTAATTCAGTGGATCAGGCAGAGAAAATCTTGCTGGCTCTGTGTCAGGGTCAGGATGAAGCGGAGATATATTGTCAGAAGTTTAGAAAGTGGTCTGTGCTCACTCAGTGGAATGAATGTGCCCTGGCAGCAATCTTCAGAAAGGGTCTCTCTGAAGCCCTTAAGGATGTCATGGTGGGATTTCCCATGCCTGCTGGTCTGAATGAGTCTATGTCCTTGGCCATTCAGATCGATCGACGCTTGTGTGAGCGTAAAGCTGTGCACCATTTGGCGGTACTATCTGAGCATGGGCCTGAGCCTATGCAATGTGATAGGACTTTGACCAGAGCAGAACGGCAAGAACACAGACGTCGGAATGGGCTATGTTTTTACTGTGGTGATTCCACTCATGCTATCTCCGATTGTCCTAAGCGCACTAAGCGGTTCGCTAGGTCTGCCACCATTGGTACGGTACAGTCTAAATTTCTATTGTCCGTTACTCTGATTTGCTCTTTGTCATCCTATTCTGTTATGGCATTTGTGGATTCAGGCGCTGCCCTGAATTTGATGGACTTGAACTTTGCCAGGCGCTGTGGTTTTTTCTTGGAGCCCTTGCAGTATCCTATTCCATTGAGAGGAATTGATGCTACGCCTTTGGCCCAGAATAAGGCTCAGTACTGGACCCAATTGACCATGTGCATGGCTCCTGCACATCAGGAGGATATCCGCTTTCTGGTGTTGCATATTCTGCATGATGTGGTCGTTTTGGGGTTGCCATGGCTACAGGTTCATAATCCAGTATTGGACTGGAAATCTATGTCTGTGTCCAGCTGGGGTTGCCAGGGGGTACATGGTGATGTTCCATTTTTGTCTATTTCGTCTTCCACTCCTTCTGAAGTTCCAGAGTTTTTGTCGGATTATCGGGATGTATTTGATGAGCCCAAAGCCAGTGCCCTACCTCCTCATAGGGATTGTGATTGTGCAATTAGTAACATAGTAACATAGTAACATAGTTAGTAAGGCCGAAAAAAGACATTTGTCCATCCAGTTCAGCCTATATTCCATCATAATAAATACCCAGATCTACATCCTTCTACAGAACCTAATAATTGTATGATACAATATTGTTCTGCTCCAGGAAGACATCCAGGCCTCTCTTGAACCCCTCGACTGAGTTCGCCATCACCACCTCCTCAGGCAAGCAATTCCAGATTCTCACTGCCCTAACAGTAAAGAATCCTCTTCTATGTTGGTGGAAAAACCTTCTCTCCTCCAGACGCAAAGAATGCCCCCTTGTGCCCGTCACCTTCCTTGGTATAAACAGATCCTCAGCGAGATATTTGTATTGTCCCCTTATATACTTATACATGGTTATTAGATCGCCCCTCAGTCGTCTTTTTTCTAGACTAAATAATCCTAATTTCGCTAATCTATCTGGGTATTGTAGTTCTCCCATCCCCTTTATTAATTTTGTTGCCCTCCTTTGTACTCTCTCTAGTTCCATTATATCCTTCCTGAGCACCGGTGCCCAAAACTGGACACAGTACTCCATGTGCGGTCTAACTAGGGATTTGTACAGAGGCAGTATAATGCTCTCATCATGTGTATCCAGACCTCTTTTAATGCACCCCATGATCCTGTTTGCCTTGGCAGCTGCTGCCTGGCACTGGCTGCTCCAGGTAAGTTTATCATTAACTAGGATCCCCAAGTCCTTCTCCCTGTCAGATTTACCCAGTGGTTTCCCGTTCAGTGTGTAATGGTGATATTGATTCCCTCTTCCCATGTGTATAACCTTACATTTATCATTGTTAAACCTCATCTGCCACCTTTCAGCCCAAGTTTCCAACTTATCCAGATCCATCTGTAGCAGAGTACTATCTTCTCTTGTATTAACTGCTTTACATAGTTTTGTATCATCTGCAAATATCGATATTTTACTGTGTAAACCTTCTACCAGATCATTAATGAATATGTTGAAGAGAACAGGTCCCAATACTGACCCCTGCGGTACCCCACTGGTCACAGCGACCCAGTTAGAGACTATACCATTTATAACCACCCTCTGCTTTCTATCACTAAGCCAGTTACTAACCCATTTACACACATTTTCCCCCAGACCAAGCATTCTCATTTTGTGTACCAACCTCTTGTGCGGCACGGTATCAAACGCTTTCGAAAAATCGAGATATACCACGTCCAATGACTCACCGTGGTCCAGCCTATAGCTTACCTCTTCATAAAAACTGATTAGATTGGTTTGACAGGAGCGATTTCTCATAAACCCATGCTGATATGGAGTTAAACAGTTATTCTCATTGAGATAATCCAGAATAACATCCCTCAGAAACCCTTCAAATATTTTACCAACAATAGAGGTTAGACTTACTGGCCTATAATTTCCAGGTTCACTTTTAGAGCCCTTTTTGAATATTGGCACCACATTTGCTATGCGCCAGTCCTGCGGAACAGACCCTGTCGCTATAGAGTCACTAAAAATAAGAAATAATGGTTTATCTATTACATTACTTAGTTCTCTTAGTACTCGTGGGTGTATGCCATCCGGACCCGGAGATTTATCTATTTTAATCTTATTTAGCCGGTTTCGCACCTCTTCTTGGGTTAGATTGGTGACCCTTAATATAGGGTTTTCATTGTTTCTTGGGATTTCACCTAGCATTTCATTTTCCAGCGTGAATACCGTGGAGAAGAAGGTGTTTAATATGTTAGCTTTTTCCTCGTCATCTACAACCATTCTTTCCTCACTATTTTTTAAGGGGCCTACATTTTCAGTTTTTATTCTTTTACTATTGATATAGTTGAAGAACAGTTTGGGATTAGTTTTACTCTCCTTAGCAATGTGCTTCTCTGTTTCCTTTTTGGCAGCTTTAATTAGTTTTTTAGATAAAGTATTTTTCTCCCTATAGTTTTTTAGAGCTTCAATGGTGCCATCCTGCTTTAGTAGTGCAAATGCTTTCTTTTTACTGTTAATTGCCTGTCTTACTTCTTTGTTTAGCCACATTGGGTTTTTCCTATTTCTAGTCTATTCCCACAAGGTATAAACCGCTTACACTGCCTATTTAGGATGTTCTTAAACATTTCCCATTTATTATCTGTATTCTCATTTCTGAGGATATTGTCCCAGTCTACCAGATTAAGGGCATCTCTAAGCTGTTCAAACTTTGCCTTCCTAAAGTTCAATGTTTTTGTGACTCCCTGACAAGTCCCCCTAGTGAAAGACAGGTGAAACTGCACAATATTGTGGTCGCTATTTCCTAAATGCCCAACCACCTGCAGATTTGTTATTCTGTCAGGTCTATTAGATAGTATTAGGTCTAAAAGTGCTGCTCCTCTGGTTGGATTCTGCACCAATTGTGAAAGATAATTTTTCTTGGTTATTAGCAGAAACCTGTTGCCTTTATGGGTTTCACAGGTTTCTGTTTCCCAGTTAATATCCGGGTAGTTAAAGTCCCCCATAACCAGGACCTCATTATGGGTTGCAGCTTCATCTATCTGCTTTAGAAGTAGACTTTCCATGCTTTCTGTTATATTTGGGGGTTTGTAACAGACCCCAATGAGAATTTTGTTACCATTTTTCCCTCCATGAATTTCAACCCATATGGACTCGACATCCTCATTCCTTTCGCTAATATCCTCCCTTAAAGTGGACTTTAGACAAGACTTTACATAGAGACAAACCCCTCCTCCTCTCCGATTTTTATGATCCTTTCTAAACAGACTGTAACCCTGTAAGTTAACTGCCCAGTCATAGCTTTCATCTAACCATGTCTCGGTTATTCCCACTATGTCAAAGTTACCTGTAGATATTTCTGCTTCTAGTTCTTCCATCTTGTTTGTCAGGCTTCTGGCGTTTGCGAGCATGCAGTTTAGAGGATTTTGTTTTGTTCCAATCTCCTCACTGTGGATTGTTTTAGAAATGTTCTTACCTCCCTTCTGAGTATGTTTTCCTGGGTCGTCTTTGTTCGAGTCTAATGTTTTTCTTCCCGTCCCCTCTTCTTCTAGTTTAACGCCCTCCTGATGAGTGTAGCGAGTCTTCTGGCGAATGTGTGTTTCCCAGGTTTGTTGAGGTGTAGTCCGTCTCTGGCGAGGAGTCCATCATACCAGTAATTCACACCGTGGTCCAGGAATCCAAATCCTTGTTGTCTGCACCATCGTCTTAGCCAATTGTTTGCATCAAGGATCCTGTTCCATCTCCTGGTGCCATGCCCGTCTACTGGAAGGATAGAAGAAAAAACTACCTGTGCATCCAGTTCCTTTACTTTCTTCCCCAACTCTTCAAAGTCCTTGCAGATTGTCGGTAGGTCCTTCCTTGCCGTGTCATTGGTGCCAACATGTATCAGAAGAAATGGGTGGACGTCCTTGGAGCTGAAGAGCTTTGGTATCCTATCGGTCACATCCTTGATCATCGCACCTGGAAGGCAGCATACTTCTCTTGCAGTTATGTCCGGTCTGCAGATGGCTGCTTCTGTGCCTCTCAGTAGTGAGTCTCCCACCACCACCACTCTTCGTTGCTTCTTGGCTGTACTTTTTGCTGTCACTTGTTGCTGTGTGCCCTTTTCTTTTTTGCTTGCTGGTATTGCTTCATTCTTAGGTGTGCCATCTTCATCCTCTACAAAGATTTGATATCGGTTCTTCAGTTGTGTGGTTGGTGATTTCTCCATGGTCTTCTTGCTTCTTTTGGTCACATGCTTCCACTCATCTGCTTTTGGAGGTTCTCTGACACTTTTTGCACCTTCTGTGACCAGTAGAGATGCTTCTGTTCTGTCTAGAAAGTCTTCATTCTCTTTGATGAGTTTCAAAGTTGCTATTCTTTCTTCCAGACCCCGCACCTTTTCTTCTAAAAGGGCCACTAGTCTACACTTCTGACAGGTGAAATTGGATTCTTCTTCTGGTCGATCTGTGAACATGTAGCACATGCTGCAGCTCACCATGTAGGTTGTCACATCTGCCATGTTGCTCCTAGATCCTGCAGACTTGCTGTGTGTTTTCCTTCTTGTGTAATCTACTCAGCCAAGCTCTCTTGCAATAATGTCCTACAGGCAAAAATTCGCTTCTCCCAGAAGGCACCTGGAATATGCAAATTAGCCTCCTGAAGCTTGAATCCCTGGTTTGGTGATGCTTTCGAAGCAGCTGGTCCCGGCTGTACCCAACGATCTTCTAGCTTAGGGAGACTTCGCTTCTCCCAGAAGGCACCTGGAATATGCAAATTAGCCTCCTGAAGCTTGAATCCCTGGTTTGGTGATGCTTTCGAAGCAGCTGGTCCCGGCTGTACCCAACGATCTTCTAGCTTAGGGAGACTTCGCTTCTCCCAGAAGGCATCTGGAATATGCAAATTAGCCTCCTGAAGCTTGAATCCCTGGTTTGGTGATGCTTTCGAAGCAGCTGGTCCAGGCTGTACCCAACGATCTTCTAGCTTAGGGAGACTTCGCTTCTCCCAGAAGGCACCTGGAATATGCAAATTAGCCTCCTGAAGCTTGAATCCCTGGTTTGGTGATGCTTTCGAAGCAGCTGGTCCCGGCTGTACCCAACGATCTTCTAGCTTAGGGAGACTTCGCTTCTCCCAGAAGGCACCTGGAATATGCAAATTAGCCTCCTGAAGCTTGAATCCCTGGATTAATTAATTAATCCATTAATTAACTTACTACCAGGAATCAAATTAATCCAAATTAATTTGATTCCTGGTAGTAAGTTTCCTAAGGGCCGATTGTTCAATTTATCTGTGCCAGAACACGCCGCTATGCGGAGTTATATAAAGGAATCCTTGGAAAAAGGCCATATTCGCCCGTCGTCATCACCGTTAGGAGCAGGGTTCTTTTTTGTGGCCAAGAAGGATGGTTCTTTGAGACCTTGTATTGATTACCGCCTTCTTAATAAAATTACAGTCAAATTTCAGTATCCTTTGCCGTTGCTGTCTGATTTGTTTGCTCGTATTAAAGGGGCTAGTTGGTTCACCAAGATAGATTTTCGAGGGGCGTATAATCTTGTGCGTATTAAACAAGGCGATGAATGGAAAACAGCATTTAATACGCCCGAGGGCCATTTTGAGTACCTGGTTATGCCATTCGGGCTTTCCAATGCTCCATCAGTATTTCAGTCCTTTATGCATGACATCTTCCGAGAGTACCTGGATAAATTCCTGATTGTGTATTTGGATGATATTTTGGTCTTTTCGGATGATTGGGAGTCTCATGTGAAGCAGGTCAGAATGGTGTTCCAGGTCCTTCGTGCGAATTCCTTGTTTGTGAAGGGGTCAAAGTGTCTCTTTGGAGTTCAGAAGGTTTCATTTTTGGGGTTCATTTTTTCCCCTTCTACTATCGAGATGGACCCTGTTAAAGTCCAGGCCATTTACGATTGGACTCAGCCGACATCTGGGAAGAGCCTGCAAAAGTTCCTGCGCTTTGCTAATTTTTATCAGCGCTTCATCGCTAATTTTTCTACTGTTGCTAAACCGTTGACTGATTTGACCAAGAAGGGTGCTGATGTGGTCAATTCGTCTTCTGCAGCTGTAGAGGCTTTTCAGGAGTTGAAGCGTCGTTTTTCTTCTGCCCCTGTGTTGTGCCAGCCAGATGTTTCGCTCCCGTTTCAGGTTGAGGTTGATGCTTCTGAGATTGGAGCAGGGGCTGTTTTGTCGCAAAGAAGTTCTGATGGCTCGGTGATGAAGCCATGTGCTTTCTTTTCTAGAAAGTTTTCGCCTGCTGAGCGTAATTATGATGTTGGTAATCGTGAGTTGTTGGCCATGAAGTGGGCATTCGAGGAGTGGCGTCATTGGCTTGAAGGAGCCAAGCATCGCGTGGTGGTCTTGACAGATCACAAGAATTTGACTAATCTTGAGTCTGCCAAACGGTTGAATCCGAGACAGGCTCGATGGTCGTTATTTTTTTCCCGTTTTGATTTTGTGGTTTCGTACCTTCCGGGCTCTAAGAATGTGAAGGCTGATGCCCTGTCAAGGAGTTTTGTGCCTGACTCTCCGGGTGTTCCTGAGCCGGCGGGTATTCTCAAAGAGGGGGTAATTTTGTCTGCCACCTCCCCTGATTTGCGGCGGGTGCTGCAAAAATTTCAGGCTGATAGACCTGACCGTTGCCCAGTGGAGAAACTGTTTGTCCCTGATAGATGGACTAGTAGAGTTATCTCTGAGAGTCATTGCTCAGTGCTGGCTGGGCACCCTGGAATCTTTGGTACCAGAGATTTGGTGGCTAGATCCTTTTGGTGGCCGTCTTTGTCACGGGATGTGCGTTCTTTTGTGCAGTCCTGTGGGACTTGTGCTCGGGCTAAGCCCTGCTGTTCTCGTGCCAGTGGGTTGCTTTTGCCCTTGCCGGTCCCGAAGAGGCCCTGGACGCATATTTCTATGGATTTTATTTCGGATCTCCCCGTCTCTCAAAAGATGTCGGTCATTTGGGTGGTTTGTGATCGCTTTTCTAAGATGGTCCATTTGGTACTTTTGTCTAAATTGCCTTCCTCCTCTGATTTGGTGCCATTATTTTTCCAGCATGTGGTTCGTTTACATGGTATCCCGGAGAACATCGTTTCTGACAGAGGTTCCCAGTATGTTTCGAGGTTTTGGCGATCCTTTTGTGCTAGGATGGGCATTGATTTGTCTTTTTCCTCGGCTTTCCATCCTCAGACAAATGGCCAAACCGAACGAACTAATCAAACTTTGGAAACATATCTGAGATGCTTTGTTTCTGCTGATCAGGATGATTGGGTGTCCTTTTTGCCGTTGGCTGAGTTCGCCCTTAATAATCGGGCCAGCTCGGCTACTTTGGTTTCGCCGTTTTTCTGCAATTCTGGTTTCCATCCTCGTTTCTCTTCAGGGCAGGTTGAGTCTTCGGACTGTCCTGGTGTAGATACTGTGGAGGATAGGTTGCAGCAGATTTGGACTCATGTGGTGGACAATTTGACATTGTCCCAGGAGAAGGCTCAACGTTTCGCTAACCGCCGGCGCTGTGTGGGTCCCCGACTTCGTGTTGGGGATTTGGTTTGGTTGTCGTCTCGTTATGTTCCTATGAAGGTTTCCTCTCCTAAGTTTAAGCCTCGTTTCATTGGTCCGTATAAGATTTCTGAGGTTATCAATCCTGTGTCATTTCGTTTGGCCCTTCCTGCTTCTTTTGCCATCCATAATGTGTTCCATAGGTCGTTATTGCGGAGATACGTGGCGCCTGTGGTTCCATCCGTTGATCCTCCTGCCCCGGTGTTGGTTGAGGGGGAGTTGGAGTATGTAGTGGAGAAGATTTTGGATTCTCGTGTTTCGAGACGGAAACTCCAGTACCTGGTCAAGTGGAAGGGTTATGGTCAGGAAGATAATTCCAGGGTTTTTGCCTCTGATGTTCATGCTGCCGATCTGGTTCGTGCCTTTCATTTGGCTCATCCTGGTCGGCCTGGGGGCTCTGGTGAGGGTTCGGTGACCCCTCCTCAAGGGGGGGGGTACTGTTGTGAATTCTGTTGTCGGGCTCCCTCCTGTGGTCATGAATGGTACTTCAGCTGGTTCTGTCCATGGACTTCCTCTGGTGGGTGTTTCTGAGTTTCCTTCCACAGGTGACGAGGTTAATTCGTTAGCTGGCTGCTCTATTTAACTCCACTTAGATCTTTGCTCCATGCCACCTGTCAATGTTCCAGTATTGGTCTAGTTCACTCCTGGATCGTTCTTGTGACCTGTCTTCCCAGCAGAAGCTAAGTTCCAGCTTGTATTTCTTTGGTTTGCTATTTTTTAGTCCAGCTTGCTATTTTTTATTGTTGTCTTGCTTGCTGGAAGCTCTGGGACGCAGAGGGAGCGCCTCCGCACCGTGAGTGGGTGCGGAGGGTCTTTTTTGCGCCCTCTGCGTGGTCTTTTTGTAGGTTTTTGTGCTGACCGCAAAGTAACCTTTCCTATCCTCGGTCTGTTCAGTAAGTCGGGCCTCACTTTGCTAAATCTATTTCATCTCTGTGTTTGTATTTTCATCTTTACTCACAGTCATTATATGTGGGGGGCTGCCTTTTCCTTTGTGGAATTTCTCTGAGGCAAGGTAGGCTTTATTTTTCTATCTTCAGGGCTAGCTAGTTCCTTAGGCTGTGCCGAGTTGCATAGGGAGCGTTAGGCGCAATCCACGGCTATTTCTAGTGTGTTTGATAGGATTAGGGATTGCGGTCAGCAGAGTTCCCACGTCCCAGAGCTCGTCCTTTATTATCAGTAACTATCAGGTCATTCCGTGTGCTCTTAACCACCAGGTCCACTATTGTCCTGACCACCAGGTCATAACAGACGTCGCGGCTTGTGATTGGTCGCGTGAGCAGTCACATGGGCGGTCGCGCTGTTGGGGTCGTCACGACAATACCCTTCATCCACCAGTCATTCCAAATCAGATTTAAAGCATGTTGGTACCGGATAAGAATGAGTCAGACACAATGCTGGTTCAAACTCATAGCATGCTCGTGTGTCCACACGTAGTGGCAACGTCACAGCAACTACTGAACTTTATTTCCTAAAACACAATATTACATGGTCCATTGGGGGAAGGTGTGCAGAGGGCGGGGATAGGCAGGGGTTAAGCAATGTATCTAGTATTCTGTCCTTCTGATTGGTTCTGACATCATCTGATGAATCTTTCTTTGTCCACATCTTGTTAAGTTTCGAATTCCAGAGAAATGTTACTTGTCCTTCTGGAATGTGCAACTTGTTCCTTCAGCCTGAAAGTGGGGCAAAGGTGAATACTGGCAGCCATCTTAAATACAGTTAAATTTGCATGTGGCAAGCAAAGGGAAAAACTTATTGTTTCACAGCATAAGAGTATATAAAAGTACAAAAGTGTATAAAGACGTATATTTTTACCTTGACAATCCCCCCTAAACACTAAGTTTTTCCCTAAAAAGAAAGTTCCTTTGAGACTGTCCATGTGATGGGGAAAGGGGAGGTGGATTTCTTCATCCAGACACCTCAGAAGCTCTCCCCTTGTGAGAGGCCTCCAGGCAGCTGAACCCTTCACTAGCTTCACATGGAGTTCTCTTACTGTCCCTAAACTAGATCTCTTAGCACCTGAGAGTAAGGGGTATTGTCTATCTTCTTGAGGGGGACATACTTAGGGATTTCCCCCGGATCAGTGCCATTGTACTCTAGTGGGTCTACTTCTGGGTTGAGGAAGGTGCCAGTCGGAGTTGCCTCAGCAATAACCTTTTTATACAGGGGAATAACACAACAGAGGATTATCGATCCAACTACAAGAAGGGCAATCAGTACCAGACAAGCTTGTTGGAGGAATCCTTTGAGCCCACCCAACCAACCGGAAAAGAAAGATGTGTCTACTCCTGCATTAGTTTTTAATTCTGCTGCTAACCCATTTATCTTCTTAAGGGCTATCATGGTCTTTCCATTTACCCCAGAGTTCTGAGGGATATAGGTACAACACTCCTCTCCCACCATCCCACAGACTCCTCCTTTCTCAGCTAAGATCATATCAAGGGCTAGTCGGTTTTGGAGGGTCATTCTAGTGTTAGGGCCCAATTCCTCAACCATACCTTGGAAGGTATCACAGATAGAATTGACAAACCTTTGTTCACTGTAATATATGTAATTGATCCCATCAACATTTTTATTAATCTGCACCTGTGGGATTATGGAAGCAAAGCCAGCATAGATCTGGTTCTGGGCTTTAAATTGGTCAGGAACCCCCCTTGGCACTCCAATGCCATCGACATATACCAATGGATTTTCTTCATAACTCATGTAGAGCTGATCGAGACTTCTCCTCTTTCTGGTATATTCATCAGGTGTCTCTGGATCCCAAGGTAAAATCTTGAACTGCATGGCTAGTTTAACAAGGGTACATTGACCTGTCCAGGCATTAGGCAACCTAGGACGGAGCTTACCATCTCCACATAACCAATAAATGTCGTACATGTACTGTGTATGATTAGCTAGCAAGTCAGTATCCAGGGAACTGTTCCCTTTGCAGAAACCTGTCTCGAAGACCCCTACTGGTGTACCTGTAGTGTCGTGGGAATTATAGCAGGTATAATTATCAGCTAATACGGTTATCCCTCCTGGGACCTTTAGTGTGGGTGCTTCATGAATTAGTGGGACATAATCTGAGCAATCAGTGGACTTTAGACCCTTCAACAGATTCATAACACAGGTAGTGGTATTGTCATCAGGAAAAAACAATGCATGTGTGTATAGATGTGTATTTGCTGCAGCACAAGCAATACATCCTACAGAGATATTCTGGACTCGTACATTGTATCTTACCCATTCTAACCATAAATTTTTCTTGGGACTGTTTGTGTTTCTATGGAGAAGACTTCTTTGCCAACTAAGACCTGGAATGGGGATTACTTCGTTAACTATATTTTGCAAACGTTCACCTGGGCCTGTTTTAGCTGTACTGGTAACGGGGGCCTTGGTTGGTCTGAAGCTAATATCCTGGAGCTGTATATGGCCTAAATTCCCATAGTATACACTATTAAACACATTATGAAAATATCTTCCCAGCACAATTGTTATCTCTGGTAACACATATATAATACTGGATAATTCCCTCTACCACCCGCTGAGTCTCGGGGCACTTGACTACATCGCAGAAATCAAATCACCAGGTATTTACCGGGGCCGTTAGGTTTACCCAGAGAATAGTGGCACCGGAATTCTTATTTACAATAGGGGCCGAAAAGGTAGGGGCGAGGATGGCCCCCAGCCTCAGGACCAAAAACAACAGCAACATTTTCCTTCGATCATCACTGTAAGCGCTGGTTCGGTCTCTTTTGCAGTGTGAAGCGTAGATCCAGGTGCTCTTTCCTTCAAGTTTTACTGACATAGCTTTTCACGACCATAAAACCACCAGGCTTCAAATTGTGACCAATATCGGTTTCTGCTGAATCTGGAAGGGAAAAAGAAACTAAAACATGGGTGTTAGCAACATTTTTTACTAAGCTGAATAACATATTGAACAGCACGGTCAGTTTCTTCTGACAACTACTGAGACTGGAAATTTGCAACTGAGAACCTAGCACCAAACAATATCTCATATGGGGACAGGCCATATTTTGCAATAGGGGTAGTACGAATGTGTAAGAGCCCTGGCCATGGAGCCGTAGTCTCCTGCATCATTTTGGTCAATTGTCCCTTCAGTGTGCCGTTCAGCCTCTTAACTTTCCCACTAGATTGTGGATGGTACGGAGTATGGAGGGCTACAGTGGATCCAAGCATTGTCAGAACCTCCTGATACACATGAGAAGAAAAGTCCGGGCCTTGGTCACTTTCAGCAACTTCTGGAACACCATATCTGCATATAACTTCCATCACCAGTTTCTTTGCTGTGATCTTTGCAGTCACGTTGGTAACGGGGAATACTTCTGGCCAACTGGAGAACATATCGACAACCACCAGACAATATTCATACCTTCCAGACTTCGGCAACGTGATGAGGTCCACCTGGAGCCTTTGGAAAGGATAGTCGGGCTTAGCAAGGTGCTTCGGGGGTACACGTTGAAGTTGACCGGGATTGCAGATCTGACAGATACTTCGATGTGTGGGCCCATGCGCCCACGTGACAATAGCAGGGTACATCCGCTTAGGGAGACACACAAGTTGGTCCTTTTTCCAGCGACCATGTCCATACGTGCTCCATCAGCTTTCCACTGCTTCACTTCTTCCTTTGGAGACATTCTCTGCATCGTCATTAAGCGGTCTCGCGGGGTCCGGCAGAAAACCTCAGTCTGTTGTAGATCATCAGGTTCCTGTAGAGTCAGTGTTTCTTGTAACTGTTTACGCTGAGGGCGTGTGGTCACCATAGCTGGTATGGTCAGTTCAATGGGTAGAAGAGCAGCGGCTTTTGCTTGCACATCCGCAAAGACGTTACCACCAGTCTGTGGTCTGTTCCATAGTACCGTGCTCCTTAACTTTGATAATGGCCACCTGAGTAGGTAATTTGATTGAGTCCATGAGGGCTTTAACAGCTTCAACATTCTTCACTGAGTCCCGGCGGTAGTAACAAACCCTCGATTGGTCCATAGGGCTCCGAAATCATGAGCAATACCAAATGCATACTGTGAGTCCGTGTATATTAGCCCGCCTGTCTTTGGCCAAAGTACATGCAGTAGGCAGAGCCTGACGTTCTGCTTCTTGTGCTGACAGGGAGAGAGGGAGGGCAGCTCCGTGCACTACAGTGTCTTCCGTAGTAACAGTGTTTCCGGTGTGGAGTCTGCCAAAATCATCACCATATCTTGAACCGTCTTTCAGGGCCTTGTAGAGAGGTAGCATTATGCGGGATGCGTCCGGTATCCACTGACAACAATAAGTACATAGTCCAAGAAAACGTTGGAGTTCAGTCTCATCCTTTGTAGCTGACGGCTATTTTTCTTTCTTCTGTGAGGTGTCTGGCACCCTGAAGGAGACAGTGACCCAAAAATATCACTTGACCAAGGCAGAACCGAAGTTTCGAGGCCGAAGCCCGACAGTTCAGATCTGCCAGATACTTGCGAAAACTAACAGTGGCAACAATGGCTTCCTGCTCTGTCTGTGCACACAACAAAAAACAAAAAAATTACCCACATACTGAAGTAACGTGACATAGGCATATTCTAACTGACAGGGTTAACAACACTATCCCCCCTATTTTTTTTTTTTTTTTTTCAACTGATTGGGAAAGGACATGTGAGATACACATCTCATTATACTCATCTACATAGGGGTTATATAACATAAATACCATCTGACCATCATCTTGGCTCACCAACTCTCTAGGTCTGCTCAGGTGCACTTATACGTCCATCATATTGTCTTTGTCTGTATAATGGGAAAGGTTTGTTCTCAGGGTCAGCCAATTATTTTAGCGTAGCTAGCTAGTCAGAGGGCTTCCAGGGATAATACTCCTGTATCTGTCTTACACTACCTGGTGTGGTTGGTTCTCTGGTGGTGGGGGTGACTAGATGACCGGTTGGGGGTGACATGACATGCTGGTCTACAGCTCCTTCCCAAAAGGATTACTGTCAGCCTACTCCCAAAATTAATGTCCCCACTACCCACAATCCTGTGTCAGCTTATCACTACATGTGATCTTATCTGGACAGGAATCAGTGTAATTCACTTAGATTGGGTTGCAGCACAGATTATACAAGTATTTCTCCAGTCTGGGTTTGTCTGACCGCAATATTTACAAATCCATCTGTCCTGTCTTGGTCTGAGAATTAACATGGCGAGGGAGATTTCCAGACACAGGGTTAAAATGAATATTGGAGCGTAAGACTGGATTTGTGTAAGGGAGGGGGAGCTGGAGCTGAAGTCTTCTGCTTCTTGGGCCACTGATAAGGAACCGAGCTGCGAGCCGTGTGTCCTTGAAGCTGCGGGGGCTAGAGAGCGAGTGAGGATCGCTGCAGCTGCTGATACAGATTGGGTTAAGTTCTTCTGGAAACTTTGGCCCCCCTTTCTCTGGCCCGCAGCACAAAGAGGAGAAATCAGAAAAACAATTCGCGCAGGGGTTCACCCCTCCCATCGGCTTTAAACACAGAAATAAGAATTTACAGCATTCCTCAACACAAAATAAAACAATAACGCAGCTATTTGACTCCCCCCTCCCATGGGGTGTTTTGGAAAACCACAGTGACGGAATACAGCAATTCTCAGACTCAATTAATTTCTACAAAACCTTCACACAACTCATTTGCCAGAACACCCTAGAAAAACTAATGATTGAGGTATTTTATAGCCAAACACGGGCTCTGCATCTCCTCATCCTCCCTCTCCATCAACCTCTTTGCTCGTTCTTTAAACCTCGCGCAACTCGCAGATGAGCTTGCGCTTGTTCTAACAGTCCTTCATCTTTCAACATTCTTGACTGCCTTCTTGCCCTCCCGTGACTCTACTATTGTCTTGACTTCCACAGCATCCTCATCTAATTCGTGGGGCACGGACTTCTTCTGCCATAAGAGACGCAACATGACTCACAGAATACTATGCCCTGCTGCAGCCCAGGATCACTGACAGCGGTAACAACACGTGTGTCCGTAACACGGAGCTTCTCGTTCGACGTGTCATGAATAAAGAGCCTCGCGCTCGATATCCTGTCCCTAACCTGAACACCCGTGATTAACAGTCTACCCTGTCACGATATTCTAACCAGTCGGGAGGCGGTCTCCTAGTGAGAGCCCTCCACAGAAAAACAGGTGGTCCCCTCTCGGGACGTCTTAATTACCTAGTTGGTACAATATCACAGAGGCTGCGTCTCCTATCCCTTTCTCAAAGCCGCCCCCAATCCACAAACTTCCTCAATCTTTCACTCTATCACTACTAGGCAACAGTCACGGGTAGGGTGGTTGAATGGAGTACAATGACCGGTGGAGGAGGCGTGGTGTACACGACGACGCGCAGAGTGCGACGTCTCTCAGTTGCTGGTTCGAAGCGTGGCACGGGATCGCGCTCGGTCTCACCACTCGACCGGTCACTCCCCAGACCCAAGGAGACCACAGACTAACCAATAACGGCTGAAACACTGGCAAGTGTGACACATACGTAGTATGCATTCTCCACTTACCGTGCTTATAGGGTGATCAGTCCTCGAGGTCAGCCACTACGGGTGTCGTCCACGGACGTCCAGGCATGGGTCCAGGGGGTCTCGGATCGCGGGCCACGCCCCACGTTGGGCGCCAAATTGTCGGGGTCGTCACGACAATACCCTTCATCCACCAGTCATTCCAAATCAGATTTAAAGCATGTTGGTACCGGATAAGAATGAGTCAGACACAATGCTGGTTCAAACTCATAGCATGCTCGTGTGTCCACACGTAGTGGGAACGTCACAGCAACTACTGAACTTTATTTCCTAAAACACAATATTACATGGTCCATTGGGGGAAGGTGTGCAGAGGGCGGGGATAGGCAGGGGTTAAGCAATGTATCTAGTATTCTGTCCTTCTGATTGGCTCTGACATCATCTGATGAATCTTTCTTTGTCCACATCTTGTTAAGTTTCGAATTCCAGAGAAATGTTACTTGTCCTTCTGGAATGTGCAACTTGTTCCTTCAGCCTGAAAGTGGGGCAAAGGTGAATACTGGCAGCCATCTTAAATACAGTTAAATTTGCATGTGGCAAGCAAAGGGAAAAACTTATTGTTTCACAGCATAAGAGTATATAAAAGTACAAAAGTGTATAAAGACGTATATTTTTACCTTGACAGCGCGACCAATCACAAGCCGCGACGTCATTTAAGGTCCTTCACGCGCTGATTCTAAGGAAGGAAGGCTGCCGGTTAGTACCAGGGCGCGTCAGAGGGTAAGTATAGCAATATTTTTTATTTTAATTCTTTATTTTACACTTAAATATGGATCCCAGGGCCTGAAGGAGAGTTTCCTCTCCTTCAGGCCCTGGGAACCATAGTATCCCATTGCACTGCATTGGGTTTCATGTTTCGGCCGACCCCGACTTTTCTATAGGATCGGCTGATTTCACTCGACCCGACTTTTGAGAAAGTCGGGTTTCGTGAAACCCGACCTGATCCTATAAAAGTAAAAGTCGCTCAACCCTACTGGAAATGAGACCAAAACAATGATTTTAGTGTTGAACCACAACGTGTTTCAACGGTTAAACCGTCTTCATCCACCTGATGAAGACAGTTTAACTGTTGAACCGCGTTGTGGTTCAACACTAAAATCCTTGTTTTGGTCTGATGGTTTAACCGTTGAAACGCGTTGTGGTTCAACACTAAAATCCTTGTTTTGGTCTCATTTCCAGCGCTCCTAGGACCGTTATTACTATTCTTTACTGCATTTTGTATCCTCCTAGAAGGTTAACGGCTGGAGCTGTGGTGGACCTTTTGCCTTCAATTTTAACTGTGACCCTCACAGCGCTCCCTAGTGACCGCTTTCTTTTCCCTTGAATTTCATTAATCGGAGAGGTAGCACAGAGACCAAAGGTTACACTGAAGGAGCTGCAGAGTTCAGAAGCAGAGACTAGAGTATTTATCTATTCGATCACTTTAAAGGGAACATGTCACATGTCTGGCTGGGACAGGATGCGTGCGCCAGTTTAAGTGCAACAGTTTAAAGTGCTTGGCAGTTAGAAAATGGCAGTGAAGCTGATGTTCCTCTCTTCTTTTCTTCACACAGGTATTTTATCCATCCATCCATTTGTGTGCTGACTGCAAGTGTGAATTGAACCATATTTCGCAAGCTGTGCACAAGGTATTTTATCCATCCATCCATTTCTGTGCTGACTGCAAGTGTAAACTGAACCATATTTCGCAAGCTGTACACATGGTATTTTATCCATCCATTTGTGTGCTGCCTGCAAGTGTGAACTGAACCATATTTCGCAAGCTTTGCACATGGTATTTTATCCATCACTCATGTGTTTTTCTTTGTTTCCTGTTTTTGGTTTCTGATTTAAAGTTTTCAAAGCTATTTTTTTTCCTTTTGTCCCACTGCTTTATGACCTTGTTCAACATTGGTTGTTTAGCCTTATGCTAATTGGTTGATTGCTGATTGCGACCATTTGGTTCCTGATGCTAGCAGTCACTCCATTTCATATATATTTAGTCTGGCTGCGATAGGACGCGTGCGGGTTCGCGTGTGCAACAGATTTTAAGTGCAACAGTTTAAAGTGCTTGGCAGTTAGAACATGGCTTAAGGACAGGGCAGGAGACAGGTAAGGTGCCTAAGTTTTTCAAACAATCATGCTTCTTTGTCAGTCATACTACATTATGCATTGATCATATCAATCTGCTTCTTATTTGTTTTTACTTCTGCTTTCTCAAAA
The DNA here is from genome assembly GCF_032444005.1 of Ranitomeya imitator. Taxonomy (NCBI): domain Eukaryota; kingdom Metazoa; phylum Chordata; class Amphibia; order Anura; family Dendrobatidae; genus Ranitomeya; species Ranitomeya imitator. The sequence continues at coordinate 50,264,455 of NC_091284.1, read as the reverse complement.
CTCACCCACCCTTTAACACACTCTGGGCACTCTCTCTATATCCACCCCTCCCTTCTCCCCTCACCCATGTATAACTCTGAGGCTCTACTGACATTTCTTACCCACTCCAAACCAGCCACTACCACCATGCAGCACTCAAAATGTTCATACAAATCATCCCACCACCTGCTCTTTCTGTTTTTTCTTCTTCTACTAGTTGCAGGTGACATCTCCCCAAACCCTGAACCTCCCTCCACCAGCATACATTTCTCTCCTCCAGCTACATACAGAAACCCTGCTAATCTTATTAACATTCAGTGCATGCCTTCTCATATCGCTTTCCACTGTGCTCTCTGGAATGCACGGTCTGTGTGTAACAAACTAACTTACATTCACGATCTTTTGGTCTCTAATTCCCTTAACCTTCTGGCTATTACAGAAACCTGGATCCAGCATTTAGACACCACCGCCGCTGCTGCACTCTCGTTTGGTGGGCTGAAATTTTCACATACCACCAGACCTGAGAACAGAAAGGGTGGAGGTGTTGGTTTGCTCCTTTCATCACACTGTGCTTTCCAGGTCATCCCCCCGTTTCCCTCACTCACATTTCCTTCCTTTGAAGTCAACGCTGTCAGACTCTATAAGCCCTTCTCCTTGTGAGTGGCCGTTGTTTATCGCCCTCCAGGCTCCTCCCACCAGTTTCTAGACCACTTTGCCACCTGGCTTACTCACTTTTTATCCTGTGACATCCCCGCCCTCATCATGGGAGACTTTAACATCCCCATCAATGATCCCCTCTCCCAATCTACCTCTCATCTTCTTTCCCTAACTTCTTCATTCGGCCTCTCACAGTTTACTAATTCTCCTACGCATGAGGACGGGAATTCACTGGACCTGGTTTTCTCCCATCCCGGCTCGCTGCACAACTTTACTAACTCCCCTCTCCCACTCTCGGACCACAACCTTCTTTCCTTCTCTGTCAAGAATTGTCTACTCACCCGGGACACCCCCACTTACCACACTTATCAGAATACACGTACCATTAATACCCAGCAGCTTGTGGACAATCTCCACACATCTCTAGCCCCCATCTCCTCCCTTTCCTGTCCAGACTTAGCATTGTCACACTTCAATAATACACTGAAGAATGCCCTAGATGAAGCAGCACCTTCTACACGCAGAAAGACCCGACACATTCAATGGCAGCCCTGGCATACTATGCAAACACGCTTTCTTCAGCATTGCTCAAGGTGTGCAGAGCGGCAGTGGAGAAAATCTCTCTTAGCAGAAGACTTCATCCACTGTAAGTTCATGCTCAAAACCTATAACTCTGCCCTTTATCTGGCCAAACAATCCTACTTCACCACCCTCATCACCTCACTATCCAACAACCCAAAACGACTTTTTGAAACCTTAAACTCCCTCCTGAAACCTAAAGCACAGGCCCCCATCACCAACCTCAGCGGTAAGGATCTGGCCACTTATTTCTTAGAAAAAATCAACCACATCCATCAGAATATCTCAGCGCAATCTCATCAGTGCCTGGATCCCCTTCCCTGCTGCACCTCAAGCTCACTAGACATCTTTGAGCCTGTTTCAGAAGAAGAAGTTTCCAAGCTCCTCGCCTCTGCTCGGCCTGCAACCTGCAATAGTGATTCCACTCCTTCACATATCCTGCAGTCTCTCTCACCAGTGGTCACCACTCACCACTCACCTGACTAAAATATTTAACCTTTCTCTTTCTTCAGGTATCTTTCCCTCCTCATTTAAACATGCCATCATAACCCCTTTACTGAAAAAGCCATCCCTGGACCAGAACTTCACTGCTAACTACAGACCTGTCTCTAACCTTTCCTTCATCTCTAAACTCCTGGAACGCTTGGTCCACTCCCGTCTAATCCAGCGGCGGATTATAATGAGGTCAATCTGGGCAGTAGCCCAGGGCCCAGTGGTGTGGGGGGCCCTGGGCAACCGCTCAGATTGACCACCGCCATTGACCGGGCGTATGGACCTGGTGGGCAGAGGGGGCCCGCATCGGGCCCCGTCTCATCTCCTCACTGGGCCCCTTCCAGCACTGCAGCATGCTATTGACGCAAGTCAATAGTTAACAGCCGCCAGCCAATCGGAGGATGGCAGCTGACATCAGCAGCAGCGCGCACGTCGCCAGCGTCTGATGTCATTGTCAGTCGCCGGCGAGTGCGCGCTGCTGGAGGGAGCTTCCCTGCTGGAGCACGGACAGGTGAGGAGAACTCGATTTTTTTATTTTTTTATTGCGAACGGCAATCCGGGGGGCCCGGGGCAGAGATGCTGGACACTGGGGGCAGGATGCCGGACACATTGGGGGATGGATTCTGGACACATTGGGGGCAGAGATGCTGGGCATTGGGGGCAGAGATGCTGGACATTGGGGGCAGAGATGCTGGACGTGGGGGGCAGAGATGCTGGACACTGGGGGCAGAGATGCTGTACACTGGGGGCAGAGATGCTGGAGACATGGGCAGAATGTAGATACGGGGCATGATTGGGGACAGATCGTGCAGGATCATGGGGCAGGATGGATATGATGGAGACTGATGGGGCAGGATGGGGAGTTCATATGGGGCAGGATGGAGAGATCATTTGGGGCAGGATGGATACTCATGAGGGCAGGATGGGCGAACATATGGCTGGAGCCAGGAATGAGATACATGGGCCAGGATGGGGGATATTATTATTACCATAGGGGCTAATTAAGGGATATTATTACTGCAGTGATGTATTTATTTTATTTTTTGAGGACACTGTTTTAAATGGGGGGGGGGGCGGTTCTGTTACTATGTAGAGTGACACTATGTCGCCTCTTTTTCTTCATGTGGTGTAATGTAGAAGTTGGGAAAAATTAAGTAATGTGTTCTGCAAGCGGAGCTCGTGATAACTGTGTTATTTCCTGCAGAGATGAGTCCTGGCTGGATGAAGTGATGGCGGTCTGTGCTGGATGAAAGATGAAGCACTTCACCTAGCGACATCACTGGTGAGTCAGTGTTACCTATACACTGACACTATACACTGTATACTATATACTGAACTGAAGGGTAAATTGACTAGATCAATGGATGTTTGACAGGTTATAGTTTCACACAGCAACTATTTTTCTGGAATAATCTGGTTCAGGTATATGATGACCCCGTCACATGACCCCATCACATGACCCCATCACATGACCTCATCACATGACCGGGGGGCCCACAGTGTCTGAACAGCCCGGGGCCCTGGCTACCCTTAATCCACCCCTGGTCTAATCCCCTCTCTCTGATAGCTCTCTTCTTGACCCCTTACAATCGGTTTCCGCTCTTTACACACACACTGAAACTGCCCTCACTAAAGTCTCTAATGATATAATAACAGCTAAATCCAAAGGTCATTGCTCTCTGCTGATTTTCCTGGATCTCTTTGCCGCATTTGACACTGTGGATCACCAGCTCCTCCTCACTATGCGCCGCTCTATCGGCCTCAAGAACACAGCCCTCTCCTGATTCTCCTTCTACCTCTCTGACCGCTCCTTCACTGTATCTTTTGCCGGCTCCTCTTCCTCTCCTTGTCCCCTCACTATCGGGGTTCTGCAAGGCTCAGTCTTAGGCCCCCTCCTCTTCTTTCTTTACACGGCCCCTATTGGACAAACAATCAGCAGATTTGGGTTCCAGTATCATCTCTATGCTGATGACACCCAATTATACACTTCTTCCCCCGACATCACCCCTACCCTAATTCAAGATACCAAGGATTGTCTGTCTGCTGTCTCTAACATCATGTCCTCCCTATACCTGAAACTAAATCTCTCCAAAACAGAACTTCTTGTGCTTCTCCCTTCTATTAACCTCACTCTACTCAACATCGAAATTACCCTGGAGGGTTCAACCATAACTCCCAAGCAGCATGCCCGCTGTCCTGGGGTCATATTCGACACCGAACTTCCCTTTACTCCCTATATCCGATCACTCACTCGCTCTTGTCACCTACATCTTAAAAACATCTCCAGAATCCGATCTTTTCTCACCTTTGAAACTGCTAAGACTCTTACTGTCGCTCTTATTTATTCCCGTCTGGACTACTGCAACTCTGTTCTGATCTGTCTCCCTCTTACCAAACTTTCTCCTCTCCAATCCATCTTGAATGCTGCAGCCTGAGTCATATTTCTGCCCAGCCGCTTCACCGATGTCATTGCACTGGCTACCCATTCGCTACAGGGTCCAGTATAAACTCATCTCTCTCACCCACAATGCTCTCCACAGTTCTGCACCGCCTTATATCTCCTCTCTCATCTCCGTCTATTGTCCTACACGTGCCCTCCGTTCTACAAATGACCTAAGACTAACATCCCCCGTAATCCGAACCTCGCACCTCCGTCTCCAAGACTTCTCTCGTGCTGCGCCAGCTCTCTGGAATGCACTTCCCCAGACGATCAGACTGATACCTAACCCCGACCTATTCAAGCGCGCTTTGAAAACGCATCTCTTCAAACAAGCATACCACATCAACTACTCAGTAAACTAACTTTGCCCTGTTCCCTCCTTCCAAATATTACTCGGAATCTGCACCCTACTATTCATTTGTCTCCACACCCTCCATGCACATGATAACTGCACTTGATACTTGACTATTGCACTTAAACACACGGGCTGATGACCGGATCATGCAGCTTTGTATGAAAATCCCTATTTATTATATTGCCAGACCTGAAATAACAATCACTTTTCACCTATTGTGTCCCCCCATTTCCTTGTAGATTGTAAGCCTGCGAGCAGGGACCTCACTCCTAATGTCACTGTTTAAATTGTCTTAACTCGTACCGAATTTATTGTTTGTACATGTCCCCACTTAATTGTAATGTGCTGCGGAATATGTTGGCGCTATATAAATAAAAATTATTATTATTGTTATTATTATGTCACCACCCAGGGCATTTTTAAGTAAAAGAGCCACCTCCAGCAGCACTAAGGCTGCATTCTTTGAATTTGGCTCTTATGTTTCTAATCCCTAGTAACACTGAAATATTGCCGTTTATAAATTGCGCGTCATACCTGTATTGAGTCCCAGAGGTATGGTGTCTCCCCGTTTCAGCCGCATCCCAGCCATCCATCATCCCAATCTCTTGCATCTGTGTGCCACCTCCTGTGTTGCTGTTACATGCACTGCGCCTGCTCCCATCTCCCCATCTGATGAGCTGACCTGCCAGTGAACTGCTTGTGGGGAGCTCAGCAACATATCTGAGCAGGTCTCTAGAAGCCCTGTGAGTGCAGTGTTGACTCTTATGGGGTAGCCATATCAAGACTATACATATATTTTGTTTTGGGTATAGTTCACTTTAATAATGAATGATCTCCTCATTAATAACACGGACGACTGGAACAAACTGACAAAAGGTTTTTTGCAGTTCAATAATCAATTTTTCTCTAGTGGAAAAAGGAAAACATGTCCCCTGTGCCGAGCTATTCTAAAGAGGTCTCAAAATAGAGCTTCTGGAATTAATCATCTAAAAGTAAACCTGATCCTGATCTCCATTTCTGATTCTTCCATTGTGGGAAACTCGTGGATGTAGGTTCCCCTGTCTTTCCGGTAATGGCTGCAGCCTATCACTTTTGAATCCAAATCAAAATGAGAGAAATGCCTCAGACAGCACAACTATATCAAGTGAGCAAGTTGCCTTTTACAGCTCACCTTTTACAACTTGACATAAACTTACTACGCTTTTTCTGTTTTAGGATATTCCATGCAAATTGTGATTCTTCCGACCATGATGTCCTTCTCCAGTGATTGCTCTCTTTGTATGATGTGTCCAAAGTAGGCAAGTCGTAACTTGTTGATCCTTTCTTCTAGTGACATGTCTGGTTGATTTGTTCCAAAATTGGTTTGTTCTTCTTGCCATCCATGGTATTGATTACATCCTTCTCCAGCACCACATTTTGAAGGTCAAGATCCTTCTTCAGTTTTATTTATTTTCCAAGTTTCGTATCCTTATTTTACCACAGAAAAGACCAGACTATGTATGAGCCGTGTCTTTGTCTCCAGTGATTTGTTACTCCATTTGAAGACCTCGTCTAGTGACTTCATTGTTGATTTGCCCATAGCTGTTCTCCTATAGACTTCCCGAGTCATTGCTGCGTCTTGAGTGATGATCATTGATCCGAGTAAGTTGAAGTCCTTTAAAACTTTCAGTTCATCGATGTCCATCTCAAGTATGTCCCTGTCATACCTGGCAGTGGTTAATATCTTTGCCTTCTTTGTGTTGAGTAGTAGTCCCATGTTCACACTTCCCATCTTGACACTGTGTAATAAGTCCTTCTTTCCATCCATTCTTGTTGCTATCTTATAGAGGTCACCAAAACCTGAAGTGTCTTTTCTGACCACTTTTTGAACGTCTTTTGTGACATCCCTGCCACTGGAGTCTTTTTTTTACATTCTATATATAAAAGAGGGGCAGAATCCAAAAAGAAGTTGCCAAAGCAATGGACCGGTCACTTATTTTAACCAGTACACAGATTTTGAAGCCGGACAAATGAAGGAACATATGAACAGCAAGTCATTTTAGCATTCTTGAACAAAATGAAGTACACCCCTATGACTAAATGAGGAGGTACGATCTAACTATATGAAGTGCTTTTTGCACATGATTACAGCACTGTTTTTAATAAAAAAAAAATGTTAGTGATTCAGATTGCATCACTAAGAACAGACTGGGAACAGTTTAGATTCTAAAAATGATAGGACAGGTTCTTTTTAAAGTAAAATGCACAGCAGGGTCCCTAACTAACAAGAACCTTCTTCTGCAACCCAAAAAAACATTTTTCCAATCGAATTTCATTAAACATTTTGCACTGTTAGGCATTTAAAGTCTCTTTGTTTCCCTACTTTGATGGAGTGTGTGATCATAAATTAACCAAGGGGAGCTCAGAAAAAGCTAGATAAAAGAGTAACAAACTCTCCCATCTAACCGTCAATATGAGCTCACTGACAGATTCTCTGATAACCTATTCTGCAGCCAGCAATAGACAGTGCATACACAGGCTATAAAAGGCAAACGGTGCATTATTTTTTTTTAATGAAAATTAATTGCAAAAATTATTTTTAGCCGCAAAAATTCATGACTTTTGGTAAAAAAAAGGTCCCCAAAGATTGACCATCCGTTTATTAAAAAAAGAGAGGAGCCATAAGAAAGCAGTGTCTTTAAAGGATAAGATCCAGCAGGTTGTCATCTTTCCCACAGGCACCAGATACAACTTTAGCCCTGGTTCTCAGGATAGGTGGCATATCCCCCTTTCTGGCTTTCCTAGCCCTTGGTAATCTTCCTCACCTCTAGCAGCATTTCTGGATTGCGATACCTTCCGCCACATGTAGTCTGAGTCCATCTTCCATCTAGCTTCGCAAGCTTAGTGTGCCCCTGGCCCCCGACATCCATCTCGAGTTTGCCCTTGGTCATTAGACCAAATGACATGAAAGGTATTTACTGCAATGTGCTGTCCCGAATATTGAGCTCACGTCATCCCTAGCAGCCCACTATCCCTGCTGCAAATGCACTGCTGCCTTCGTATTAACTGGCCTGTCACTTCCTGGACTTGCCACTAACACTCATTTAACCCTCTCAAATTAGACTGGCTGTTAACCCTCAGCCAGTTGTGTTACTAGGCAAACTTCACCTGCATTCTAGACAGTGACATCTTGTGACCATTAGTTATTATCCCTGTTCGTATTACTTCATTATCTGGTTGGTGTATTACTTTACACTAGTACATCCCTCTTCCCTGGATGGGGGAAGGGTACAGACTGAGGGCGACTTCCGGAACTAAGGCAAGGTACATGGCCCCGACATCTTCACCTTCAGAAGTAATCTGAGAGCAGAGCGAGCTACGTTGCCCCCTAGTGTTAGGGACAGTTAATGAGCCCTTGGTCCCTGATTACCCGACAACAGTGTCGTGACATATAGATTTTTTTTTTAAACAGTGAATTTTCTGACTATAATGATTTTTGGTTCAGTGGGTTCAGATTAGTTGAAGTGTTTCGTATTTGAACTTCATTCACCCCAAAGTCCGTGTAAATCTAAGAGAGTTCCTGCCTATACTAAATGAAATTAGGAATGTATTGTGTATTGTAGATTTGTTCCAAGGAACAGCCAAGTGTGTCACTTCTCAAAACTTATAGTGGAAGCGTCACGGCTCTATACAAACAGTCCATCTTCTGGTGCAGAGAATGACAGATCTCCTCATTCAAGTTAATTCTGTTTATGTAATGTGAATCTCGCTGCTGAAACAAGAGTCTTGGATGACGTTTTATTGCGCAATTTGTACTCTTTGACTTTATGTCTTTGAATTTTTGGAGCCGATCGACTGAAGCATCAGTACATAGTTTTCACTCTAATACACGAAATATTGCCGTCTCCTATTACTGTGAGCGGCTGTCTCTCAGCTCGTACCGAGCACTGCCTACGTAATTGCTGGAAAGCTTCTGGATCCAGGACATCTCAGCCATGTGTGACCGATTTCATTTTTTTCCCTTCTTTTACACAGACAGTAGTTTTTCTCATTTCTTTTCCCTTCATTGATTATTACTTTTTTTTATATTTTCTAAATTATGGTGCAATTTTCTCTTTTTTCTTGAAAATTTAGCAACATTTAATCTTCATTTCATCACTGGCTCCGTATTGTGGACAGTGTATATTATCAGCCAGGGGTAGACTCCAATTTATTTCATTTACTTTTTTTATTCAAGTAAGGACCAGGAGATTTTTCATTTTTTCACTTGCAGTTTTTTCTCTCCTTCTCCCAAGAGCCATAATATTTTAATATTTTTCCATCAGCATAGCCAATATTAAGAGCCAAATTGTGATTTTGTATGACACCATTCATTTTACCATAAAATGTAATGAAAAATGGGAATGATTCCAAATGAGAAGAAAAGGTAAAAAAAACACATTTCCACAATTTTTTTAAGGCATTCATTGTATGGTAATAGTGACCTGGCAACATTATATACGTTGTGAAAAAAAATTCAGTTTTGATAGCTTTTTGTTGTATTTTTTTAGAGAAATCTATCAATGAAAAAATGCAATTCTGGAGAAACAGTTTTTTTTTCTCTATAGTATTTAAAGTATGGGTTAAGTAATTTTAAGTAATATTGCGGACAATATATATTGTATATCATCCCAAATATGTCTATATTTATTTATTTTTTTATTTCATTATTATAATGGGAGAAAAGTGGGGACAATCTACATTTATATACACTACTCAAAAAATAAAGGGAACACTTAATCAACAGAATCTAACTCCAAGTAAATCAAACCTCTGTGAAATCAAACTCTCCACTTAGGAAGCAACACTAACTGACAATCAATTTCACATGCTGTTGTGCAAATGGAATAGACAAAAGATGAAAATTAATAGCAATTATCAAGACACCCTCAATAAAGGAGTGGTTCTGTAGATGGGGACTACAGACAACACTCAGTACCAATGCTTTCTGGCTGATGTTTTGGTCACTTTTGAATGTTGGTTGTGCTTTCACACTCGTGGTAGCATGAGACGGACTCTACAACCCACACAAGTGGCTCAGGTAGTGCAGCTCATCCAGGATGGCACATCAATGCGAGCTGTGGCAAGAAGGTTTGCTGTGACTGTCAGCACAGTGTCCAAAGTCTGGAGGCGCTACCAGGAGACAGGCCAGAACACCAGGAGACATGGAGGGGGTCGTAGGAGGGCAACAACCCAGCAGCAGGACCGCTACCTCAGCCTTTGCGCAAGGAGGAAAAGGAGGAACACTGCCAGAGCCATGCAAAATGACCTCCAGCAGGCCACAAATGTGCATGTGTCTGCACAAATGGTTAAAAACCGACTCCATGAAGATGGTTTAAGTACCCGACGTCCACAGATGGGGGTTGTGCTCACAGCCCAACACCATGCAGGACACTTGGCATTTGCCACAGAACACCAGGATTGGCAAATTCGCCACTGGCGCCCTGTGCTCTTCACAGATGAAAGCAGGTTCACACTGAGCACATGTGACAGAGTCTGGAGATGCCATAGAGAGCGATCTGCTGCCTGCAACATCCTTCAGCATGACCAGTTTGGCAGTGGGTCAGTAATGGTGTGGGGTGGCATTTCTTTGGAGGGCCACACAGCCCTCCATGTGCTCGCCAGAGGTAGGCTGACTGCCATTAGGTACCGAGATGAGATCCTCAGACCCCTTGTGAGACCATATCCTGGTGCGGTTGGCCCTGGGTTCCTCCTAATGCAGGACAATGCCAGACTTCATGAGGCTGAAGTGTGTTAGCAGTTCCAGCAAGATGAAGGCATTGAAGCTATGGACTGGCCCGCCCATTCCCCAGACCTGAATCCGATTGAACACATCTGGGACATCATGTCTCTCACCATCCACCAACCTCACGTTGCACCAAAGACTGTCCAGGAGTTGGCGGATGCTTTAGTCCAGGTCTGGGAGGAGATCCCTCAGGAAACCATCCGCTGCCTCAGCAGGAACATGTCCAGGCGTTGTACAGTAGGGCGGTCATACAGCACGTGGAGGCCACACACACTATTGAGCATGTTTTCATTGTCATGAGGCATTTTTTCACTGAAGTTGGACCAGCCTGTAATTTGATTTTCCACTTTGATTTTGAGTATCATTCCAAATCCAGACCTCCATGGGATATTCATTTTGATTTACATTGATAATTGTTTTATTGTTCTGAACACATTCCACTATGCATTGAATACAAATTTGCAACTGGAATATTTCATTCAGTGATATGTAGGATGTGGTATTTTAGTGTCCCCTTTATTTTTTTGAGCAGTGTATATATATATATATATATGTATATATATATATACAGTATACAGCATATGTTTTTAACCTTCATCCGGCTGAGTAGGTACAATTGTAACTATTCCGTTTTAAAATTGCAATAATTTTTTTTTTCGAAAAGCCATAGAGGGCTGAAATTTCGTGACATCTCTGCAGCTTTGGTCCAGAATATATTGGCCAAATTTCAATAAAATATATATGACGGTACAATTGTACCTCTGCAGCCTGTTAACGTTGTAAAATTATGCAGCCTAACGAAGGTTAAATATATATATACAGTATATATATATATTTTTTTACTTTTTAATTCATAAAAAGTTTTGAGTGACAATTTAAATATAGATAGTAGTTCCCTTAGCGGTTTTAATCCTGCAATTCTTTTATTCCCTGTTCTATATACTGTAATACCACAGTGAATAGTGTAAATCATGGTTATGATGTTCATAAATGCAATAAAAATGCATATGTATTTTTTAATCCAGATTTACTGTACCTCATTTCATACGAGTCAGTGGGGATAACTTGCAATCAAATCACATATTTACTGCAAGAGAAATAGACCTGTTGCTTATTTCAAAATCGTGCTGCAGATCAGTTGACGCAGCGTAAAAAAAGCATATTTTTTATATAAATCCTATCGTCTTTGCCGGAACTGTAATAAGCTACTTTTTTAATGCATGAAAATACAGGGAAAAAAACCCCGCATCAAATACTTGCGGGGGCTTAGCCTTACAGATTTTTACATTGATGCCCAGGAGTTTCAAGTTAAGTCTTTGCTTAGAAATGAAAAGGTTAAACTATTTCAGATGATTTTCGTTTTTCTGTCCTCGCTTCTTATTGCTCACACTCAGGAATAATGCGTATTGTTATAATTCAAAACATTCTGCATCAACGTCCGAGACAGTTTCTAGACGTTATAATTATGTGTGTTGTGGTTCTCTATTAAAGCTGAAAGTGTTCGCTTTGTGGATTGTTCTTATTGATGTAGAATTTGTAGAATAGGAATTGTTTTAATTTCAGCGAAAAAAATTATTTTTTCTTACTTCAATCCAGACTTATGAGTCACAAACAACTTGCCATCGCATGAACATTTCCGAACTCATTGTTTTTCCAGTGAATCAGATAAGCAGTGTTCTTCCAGTTCATGGAAAACAGAATGGCCCAGATTCATTAAGTCTGATGTTGTACACGCCAATCTTAATGAACGGGGCCGCTTGAGTAAGTTGCTCCACATTCATTAAGAGATGAAGGCCAATTAATGAATTAGGTGTATCCTACAAATTCCATGAGCCTTGGCAGATAGTAAATTTCTGGAGTAAGTTACACCACTGAACAGGGCTGTATTTAGAGTTTCTGCTGCCCTAGGCACTTTTAGCGCTGCCTCCCCCTCTGGTGAGTATGACACTATCGGCAGTGACTTTGGGAAGAATCGCTGATGTGAAAGTCGCCTTTTGCAGCAGATCAGGCAGTTTTTCTGCATCTGCCACATAACGGATCACTTACAGCAACACTGCGTTTGGTTTCATTCATTCCCTATGGGATTTGCGGCACTTGCTGTGATCTGGGAAATGCGGTGCCATACCTCCCAACTTTTGAAGGGAAAAAGGTCTAAAGGTTGCGGCGCGGCAAATTTTAGGCCACGCTTCTGACCACACCCATTTCACAACTAATCACACCCATATCCAAGTCCCAACCACACCCATTTAGCACTGCTGATCACACTGTTTCATATACATTAAAACAAAAAAAAAATATGGCCACGCAGTGCTTCATACTGTACAATGGCTATGCAGTGCTCCACATACTGTATAATGGCCCTACATGATGTTCCATACTGTATAATGGCCACACAGTGCTCCATACTGTATAATGGCCACACATGATGCTCCATACTGTATAATGGCCACGTCTGTCCTGTGTCCTTGTGTGTACCACATTGAGAATGGAGAAAAGAAAGAAGACTAAAGAACTGTCTGAGGACTTGAGAAACCAAATTGTGAGGAAGCATGAGCAATCTCAAAGCTACAAGTCCATCTCCAGAGACCTGAATGTTCCTGTGTCTACTGTGCGCAGTGTCACCAAGAAGTGTAAAGCCCATGGCACTGTGACTAACCTCCCTAGATGTGGATGGAAAAGAAAAATTGACAAGAGATTTCAACGCAAGATTGTGCGGATGTTTGATAAAGAACCTCGACTAACATCCACACAAGTTCAAGCTGCCCTGCAGTCCGAGGGTACAACAGTGTCAACCCGTACTATCCGTCGGCGTTTGAATGAAAAGGGACTGTAAGGTAGGAGACCCAGGAAGACCCCACTTCTTACCCCGAGACATAAAAAAGCCAGGCTGGAGTTTGCCAAAACTTACCTAAAAAAGCATAAAACGTTTTGGAAGAATGTTCTCTGGTCAGATGAGACAAAAGTAGAGCTTTTTGGGCAAAGGCATCAACATAGAGTTTACAGGAGAAAAAAAGAGGCATTCAAAGAAAAGAACACGGTCCCTACAGTCAAACATAGCGGAGGTTCCCTGATGTTTTGGGGTTGCTTTGCTGCCTCTGGCACTGGACTGCTTGACCGTGTGCATGGCATTATGAAGTCTGAAGACTACCAACAAATTTTGCAGCATAATGTAGGGCCCAGTGTGAGAAAGATGGGTCTCCCTCAAAGGTCATGGGTCTTCCAGCAGGACAATGACCCAAAACACACTTCAAAAAGCACTAGAAAATGGTTTGAGAGAAAGCACTGGAGACTTCTAAGGTGGCCAGCAATGAGTCCAGACCTGAATCCCATAGAACACCTGTGGAGAGATCTAAAAATGGCAGTTTGGAGAAGGCACCCTTCAAATGTCAGGGACCTGGAGCAGTTTGCCAAAGAAGAATGGGCTAAAACTCCAGCAGAGCATTGTAAGAAACTCATTGATGGTTACCGGAAGCGGTTGGTCGCAGTTATTTTGGCTAAAGGTTGTGCAACCAAGTATTAGGCTGAGGGTGCCAATACTTTTGTCTGGCCCATTTTTGGAGTTTTGTGTGAAATGATCAATGTTTTGCTTTTTGCTTCATTCTCTTTTGTGTTTTTTCATTTAAGGCAAATTAAATTAAGATAATACCAAAGAATTTGTGTTTGCAATCATTTTCAGGAAGAAACTGAGTATTATCTGACAGAATTGCAGGGGTGTCAATACTTTTGACCATGACTGTACTGAGCCCGAGTGATGGGCGAGACACCACATTTATTGAGCCCGGGTGACACTGTAATATGTAAGTAACATCAGACTGTATTGTGGGGACCATTCACTTCTATGGGAGGGTGTTAAAGGGAACCTGTCACCCCCAAAATCATGGGTGAGCTAAGCCCACCGGCATCAGGGGCTTATCTACAGCATTCTGGAATGCTGTAGATAAGCCCTCGATGTAACCTAAAAGATGAGAAAAAGACGTTATATTATACTCACCCAGGGGCGTTCCTGCTGTTGGTCCGGGTCTGGCGCCTCCCATCTTCATCAGATGACGTCCTCTTCTGGTCTTCACGCCACAATCATCGCCCCCCTCCCTCCCTGCAGAACTTCATCGCCCCCCCTCCCTCCCTGCAGAACATCATCGCCCCCCCTCCCTCCCTGCAGAACATCATCGCCCCCCCTCCCTCCCTGCAGAACATCATCGCCCCCCCTCCCTCCCTGCAGAACATCATCGCCCCCCCTCCCTCCCTGCAGAACATCATCGCCCCCCCTCCCTCCCTGCAGAACATCATCGCCCCCCTTCCTCCCTGCAGAACATCATCGCCCCCCCTTCCTCCCTGCAGTACATCATCGCCCCCCTCCCTCCCTGCAGAACTTCATCGCCCCCCCTCCCTCCCTGCAGAACTTCATCGCCCCCCCTCCCTCCCTGCAGAACTTCATCGCCCCCCTCCCTCCCTGCAGAACTTCATCGCCCCCCCTCCCTCCCTGCAGAACTTCATCGCCCCCCCTCCCTCCCTGCAGAACTTCATCGCCCCCCCTCCCTCCCTGCAGAACTTCATCGCCCCCCCTCCCTCCCTGCAGAACTTCATCGCCCCCCCTCCCTACCTGCAGAACTTCATCGCCCCCCCTCCCTCCCTGCAGAACTTCATCGCCCCCCCTTCCTCCCTGCAGAACTTCATCGCCCCCTCCCTCCCTACAGAACATCACCCCCCCTCCCTCCCTCCCTGCAGAACATCACCCCCCCTTCCTCCCTGCAGAACATCGCCCCCCTCCCTCCCTCCCTGCAGAACATCATCGCCCCCCTCCCTCCCTCCCTGCAGAACATCATCGCCCCCCCTCCCTCCCTGCAGAACATCATCGCCCCCCCTCCCTCCCTGCAGAACTTCATCGCCCCCCCTCCCTCCCTGCAGAACTTCATCGCCCCCCCTCCCTCCCTGCAGAACTTCATCAGCCCCCCTCCCTCCCTGCAGAACTTCATCGGCCCCCCTCCCTCCCTGCAGAACTTCATCGGCCCCCTTTCCTCCCTGCAGAACATCATCGCCCCCCCTCCCTCCCTGCAGAACATCATCGCCCCCCCTCCCTCCCTGCAGAACATCATCACCCCCCCTCCCTCCCTGCAGAACATCATCCTCCCTCCCTGCAGAACTTCATCGCCCCCCCTCCCTCCCTGTAGAACATCATCGCCCCCCTTCCTCCCTGCAGAACATCATCGCCCCCCCTCCCTCCCTGCAGAACTTCATCGCCCCCCCTCCCTCCCTGCAGAACTTCATCGCCCCCCCTCCCTCCCTGCAGAACTTCATCGCCCCCCCCTCCCTCCCTGCAGAACTTCATCGCCCCCCCTCCCTCCCTGTAGAACATCATCGCCCCCCTTCCTCCCTGCAGAACATCATAGCCCCCCCTCCCTCCCTGCAGAACTTCATCGCCCCCCCTCCCTCCCTGCAGAACTTCATCGCCCCCCCTCCCTCCCTGCAGAACTTCATCGCCCCCCCTCCCTCCCTGCAGAACATCATCGCCCCCCCTCCCTCCCTGCAGAACATCATCGCCCCCTCCCTCCCTGCAGAACATCATCCTCCCTCCCTGCAGAACATCATCGCCCCCCCTTCCTCCCTGCAGAACATCATCGCCCCCCCTCCCTCCCTGCAGAACATCATCGCCCCCCCTCCCTCCCTGCAGAACATCATCGCCCCCCCTCCCTCCCTGCAGAACATCATCGCCCCCCCTCCCTCCCTGCAGAACATCATCACCCCCCCTTCCTCCCTGCAGAACATCATCGCCCCCCCTCCCTCCCTGCAGAACATCATCGCCCCCCCTCCCTCCCTGCAGAACATCATCGCCCCCCCTCCCTCCCTGCAGAACATCATCCTCCCTCCCTGCAGAACTTCATCGCCCCCCCCTCCCTGTAGAACATCATCGCCCCCCTTCCTCCCTGCAGAACATCATCGCCCCCCCTCCCTCCCTGCAGAACTTCATCGCCCCCCCTCCCTCCCTGCAGAACTTCATCGCCCCCCTTCCCTCCCTGCAGAACATCATCGCCCCCCCTCCCTCCCTGCAGAACTTCATCGCCCCCCCTCCCTCCCTGCAGAACATCATCGCCCCCCCTCCCTCCCTGCAGAACATCATCGCCCCCCCTCCCTCCCTGCAGAACATCATCGCCCCCCCTCCCTCCCTGCAGAACATCATCGCCCCCCCCTCCCTCCCTGCAGAACATCATCCTCCCTCCCTGCAGAACATCATTGCCCCCCCTCCCTCCCTGCAGAACATCATCGCCCCCCCTCCCTCCCTGCAGAACATCATCGCCCCCCCTCCCTCCCTGCAGAACATCATCGCCCCCCCTCCCTCCCTGCAGAACATCATCGCCCCCCCTCCCTCCCTGCAGAACATCATCGCCCCCCCTCCCTCCCTGCAGAACATCATCGCCCCCCCTCCCTCCCTGCAGAACATCATCGCCCCCCCTCCCTCCCTGCAGAACATCATCGCCCCCCCTCCCTCCCTGCAGAACATCATCGCCCCCCCTCCCTCCCTGCAGAACATCATCGCCCCCCCTCCCTCCCTGCAGAACATCATCGCCCCCCCTCCCTCCCTGCAGAACATCATCGCCCCCCCTTCCTCCCTGCAGAACATCATCGCCCCCCCTTCCTCCCTGCAGAACATCATCGCCCCCCCTCCCTCCCTGCAGAACTTCATCGCCCCCCTCCCTCCCTGCAGAACTTCATCGCCCCCCTCCCTCCCTGCAGAACTTCATCGCCCCCCTCCCTCCCAGCAGAACATCATCCTCCCTCCCTGCAGAACATCATCGCCCCCCCTTCCTCCCTGCAGAACATCATCGCCCCCCTTCCTCCCTGCATAACATCATCGCCCCCCCCTCCTTGCAGAACTTCATCGCCCCCCTCCCTCCCTGCAGGACTTCATTGCCCCCCCTCCCTCCCTGCAGAACTTCATCGCCCCCCCTCCCTCCCTGCAGAACTTCATCGCCCCCCCTCCCTCCCTGCAGAACATCATCGCCCCCCCTCCCTCCCTGCAGAACATCATCGCCCCCCCTCCCTCCCTGCAGAACATCATCGCCCCCCCTCCCTCCCTGCAGAACATCATCGCCCCCCCTCCCTCCCTGCAGAACATCATCCTCCCTCCCTGCAGAACATCATCGCCCCCCCCTCCCTCCCTGCAGAACATCATCGCCCCCCCTCCCTCCCTGCAGAACATCATCGCCCCCCCTCCCTCCCTGCAGAACATCATCGCCCCCCCCTCCCTCCCTGCAGAACATCATCGCCCCCCCTCCCTCCCTGCAGAACATCATCGCCCCCCCTCCCTCCCTGCAGAACATCATCGCCCCCCCCTCCCTCCCTGCAGAACATCATCGCCCCCCCCTCCCTCCCTGCAGAACATCATCGCCCCCCCCTCCCTCCCTGCAGAACATCATCGCCCCCCCTCCCTCCCTGCAGAACATCATCCTCCCTCCCTGCAGAACTTCATCGCCCCCCTCCCTGCAGAACTTCATCGCCCCCCCCTCCCTCCCTGCAGAACTTCATCGCCCCCCCTCCCTCCCTGCAGAACTTCATCGCCCCTGCCTCCCTCCCTGCAGAACTTCATCGCCCCCCCTTCCTCCCTGCAGAACTTCATCACCCCCCCTTCCTCCCTGCAGAATTTCATCGCCCCCCCTTCTTCCCTGCAGAACATCGCCCCCCGTCCCACACACTGCGCGCGCCGCAGCCGCCGACATCCCTCTGGCGACATCCCTCTGGCGCTCTGTCCTGCCGCAGCGCCTTCTTCCTGAGTGAGCGGTCATGTGATACTGCTCAATAAGGTCATGAATATGCGCATATTCATGACCTTAATGACCGGTACCATGTGACCGCTCACTCAGGACGCGCTACAGACGGTGAGAACAGGCATCGCTGGAGGCTGGAGCAGGTGAGTATCGTCTTCAAGGAGGGTGGGTGAAATGCGGAGGCGGGGGGGCGCGGGGAGGCGCGGGGAGGCGGGCGGGGGGGGCGGGGTTTTGCGTTCGGTTGCATTTGTGACAAAAAAAAAAACATCCTTGCCCAGGTGCCGCCCCCCGCAATGTCGCCGCCCTAGGCACGTGCCCTCGAGTGCCTAGTGGCAAATATGGCCCTGCCACTGAAGTATCATCATTTTTCATAAATTTGAAAGGCGAGCTGAGCCGCGCCCCAACTCGCCCATGCTCTGGCCATATTGGCAAAGGTGGCCAAGACTTACGTGAAAACGCCCAAAATTGCAACCTTTTTACTCAACTTCAGAGGTTTTTTTTTTTTTACATCTTAGGGTGTTTTACACCTTCATGAATAGGAGCCAAAGTATTCTGGCATCCAGAAAACCGCATAAAAACATATACTCAATAGCTACTTTATTGGACACATCTACACGTTCACAGTTAGAGCCTCAATGCATGGAAATTAGCCATGAGACTTCAAGAGTACGTCAAACTTGCCCACTTGATTTTCTGTCTAGTGGGCAAGATTCCTGTGAATTAGTTTTAATGTGAATCCGAACTACAATGGGAAAATCAAGTCATCCGAGCGACAGCAAATGAGGCATGGTCATTAGTGCTGGTCTAGCTGGGCACAGTATTTTAAAAACTGACAATCTTGTGAAGTTGTCTTGTGGAACGCATCGAGAGTATACTAGGTATAGTCAAGGAAAAACATCCTGCGAAAGGGCATCTTGAGGATGTTCACAATTCGTTAACAAAGACATTTGGAGGAGGATGTGAACAATCGTTCAGGAAAGTTGTAATGAGTCAGAAACTTCAACTTGTCATTCCCTTGCATGGATAGGCTATAACAGCAGATGAGTATTTCAAGTGCCCTTGTCTGCCAGAAATAGGAAGGTAGAACACGAGTGGGAAATTAAGCAAAAATTAGATCAACGAAAACAATAATCCTTAGAGGAATTCACAGTTCTTTTGTGCCATGCTAATGAGGGTCAAAATTTTGGGCAACAGTTTGAATTGACGAACCCTTCCTGTTAGGTGTCCAGATCTCAGGCTTGTGGAAGTGGTGTAATGGTGAGTAAAGTTTTCTGGGCACATCCCTGGTCCCCTGATGCCTGTGGTTGGATGTTTATTTTTATTTTTTACAGAAGAATTACCTACGCATTGTGGCTGACCAAACTCATCCCCTTATGGGACTTCTGTGTTGTGCAACACCGTGGCTGTGGTATTAAGTTGAAATCCAATCAAGGATTACTTCCAGCAACATGGCCCCATGTTTTCCTTGTTTTCCTGTATGCCACAGTTTCCAGATTTTAAACCAGATTGTTAGACACCTATCATAGGTCTAGGCTCTTGTCCCTTTACCTCAGTCCAGTGCTCTCTGTTGTGCTCCACATTACACACCTTGTGTGTTCTATCATCTCCCTAGACTTTTTAAGGCCCATAAATATACACACCTGTATTTTTGCCTTGTTATTCCAGACTTTAGGTTGTGACACTCCTTTTTCTGTATACACTGTGCTACTAAAAAAGACAAAATTGTAATATGTATATTGTATATGGAGGTAGCTCTTCCTGGTATGCACCTATTCATATTAGTCTGGATGTGCCAGTCAGCTTTTTGTCTTTTGTAATGTTAGCCTACTGACCGAGCACTCCGCCCTCCACCAGGTGGTGATTTTAATCCCAGCAGGTCCCTACTTACCTATAAATACAGGCATTGCTGACAGAGGTGTCCACATTCACCCAGGAATTCAGTCATCAGCCTAAAGGTACCGTTACACTAAGCGACGCTGCAGTGTCGTTGTTTAGGTCGCTAGGAGACGTCAAACACGGCAACAGCAGAACGATGCAGGAGCGATCCAGTGACGTACTTATCGTTCTTGCTGGTTGTTAGCTCCATGAAAAAACATTGCAGGCATTGTTGCTTTTGCTGTCAAACATGACGATACATGCCGACCTGACGACCAAATAAAGTTCCGGACTTCTAGCTACGACCAGCGATGTCACAGCGGGATCCTGATCGCTGCTGCGTGTCAAACACAACAAGATCGCTATCCAGGACGCTGCAACGTCACGGATCACTGTCGTTCTCGTTCTAAAGTTGCTCAGTGTGAAGGTACCTTTAGAGAGGTATTTACACAGGTCAGGGAGCCATCAGGCTGAGACCACCTTGACGATGGCTGATGGGCACATAATATTTGGCCAAATTTTATGCTAAGCGTCTCATATTTTTTACTAATCCTCCGAAGCCGTATTGCTATTAAAATTTCACATATTCCAAATTGACTTGTTTTAGCATGATAGAGTGAAACCTTTTTTGTAAACTGTGCTACTGGCATCTGTCACTGCTGTCCTGCTGACTTCCCTGCATCCATCCTGTAGCTCCCAAGTTTCCTGAGGATGTCTCATCCTCACTCTTCACGTGTCATGCTGCGGCCCATGTACCCACACGGATCTGGAGCTTAGTGTGTCCACTTCACCAGGTGAGCCATAATATCAACCTTAACCCACATCATAATCCTGTATCTCTGGGACAATGTAGAACAAGGTTCAGCTCAAATCACTACCTTCACACAATTTGTGGCAAGTGAAAGATGTTATCATTCCACATACGACAATATTCTTGCAGAATAATTTCATCACCTAGTGGAATCTCAAGGCCAAAGGATGTCCAACATCATACTGGAAGGGTGTAGAGCGCCCCACTAGGACCCTGAGGTACTCAGGCCGGGTCTGGTGGTCGTTAAAGGGGTGGTCACGGCGGCAGCGACCCGGTCCATGGCCCTGGGCGTCCAAGTAAAAGGGAAGGTCTTTAAAGGGATTATTTGGAATAAAGAATGTTCATGACGCCACCTGTGATATTCGGACAACCCATGCTGCTTAAAGCGGTCCACTGGGAGTGATGGTACTGCAGCAGGGATGGTATGGCTTCCCACAGGTGAAGCTGAATCCCCAGGGCTCCCGGTGTAATAGGCAGAGATGGTGTGGTGCCAGAAAGAATCAGAGGACACAAGGTTTCAGACTCTTTACCTTTTACTGGTGGTTTTTGGCCACAGACCAGGGTACCGGTAACAGATGATGGTGAGGTCCAGTTGACCTGGAAGCGATTATGGATCCCTTTTTCAGGTGAGGTTGGAAGCCTTCCTTCCTGCGCTGTAAGGTGAGTCCCTTGCTGCTTATGGTTCTACACAAGGTCCTCTCTCTCTCTGTCCTAAGACAGTACCTGCATGGTCGCTAATTATGACTCTGGGTCTGTATGTTACTGGGCCTTCGGGTGTGGGTGCGGACAGATGACCTGAAATCTTCTGCCCTCCGATTTCTGCTGTGGGGCATACAGTCCCACACAGGCTCGGACTCCCAGTATCTGGTTCCTGCGCTTCACCATGGAGGGAGCTCAGTCGCACCTCCCCTCCAGCTCTTTACTTCTCCTATGCTTCTTCTCCTCTCACATATCCTACAGACACAACTCTGTCTGACTCTTCCACTCTGGTCAGGAGCTGCAGCACCACGTGCCTGCACTGCTCTAGCTCTCCTTCTCTCTCCACTCTCCTCCACTGTTTGCTACCAACTACTTAACTCATCCTCCAAGCCAGAACATATATAGGGAAGTTCCCCAGAAACCGGGTCTAGAACTTCCCCTTCTGGCCTAGAGTCAGAACATGTTGCATGTATTGTGCTACCTGTTAAAGGGATCCTCCTCGCTTCCAGGCATGGCATCACCCTCCCCGAAAGGAAGGCAACACCACCGAAACAATCTGCTTCCTGAGGTGTTACAGGTGTCTTCAATAAAATTGAAATATGGTGTAGGTTAAAGGGGTTACTATCCAGTTTAATCATTGGCACCTGTGCAGGCAATATTAGATTACAGCTATAGAACTGGCAGGTGGTAAACAGAAGCTATGACACATCATTAATATCATGTTTGAGGTGTGATGTAATGTGATGCACTCACTTATTTTGAAACTATGAATATCACAATAAAGCTTTTATAATGAGGAACAACTACTTCAATCTAAACATTTGGTCAAAGTCCTCCCTATGTTCAACCACAGTCATCCTTAATAATACAAAAAAGTATTGAACTTTAGTAGTAGCATATTAATTGCTGTGTGTTGGTGATTTTGAAATGTATGATGAGAAGTTATCATTGAATAAGATGGGAAGTTGCTGAGGGATGACAACCGTTTCTGGGAGCAATGATATTCTCGAAGAAGTTGTCCCATCCAGTGGTACACAGTGGACACAGACAGAGAAGAGCCCATGTGCAAAATGGTATATGGGCCTCTTGCAGTGTCCAATAGTTCTACTGTATCTATGACAGAAGCTGGTTGCTGCTTTGGAGATGGAAGTGGACCCCTACCTCTTGGGCCCCAGTGTCCACCCTTGGTATCATCTCTTTTTGAATTCAGGTGCAAAAGGGGTTTTCATCGGAACATGACATGTTCTGTATCTATAGGGTATATATGAACCCTGGTGTCCAAGATAGCGTGAAATCCCATGTTCCTAATAAGAAGACACCTCTATTATGAAGGGTAGGTGGGAAGTGGGTTTGTTACTAGTTTTGCATTGGTTTTGATTGGACGCACCTTTTAAACTGGGATAATGAAGATTCTTGCATTCCGTTCAGGGCTTATTGGAAATCATGGGGTCTTACAGTATTTTACTAGAATATGGATGGTTGCATGTTATCTAGTAACGACTATTGAAACACCAATCTTGTAACGGGTGTCCTATTATGGTGTTTGGATATAGTAAAGGTGAGTTCCTCACTTGGAACCCGCACAGGAAAGGTCCACTAAGTTTGGTTATGTAACTCACTTGTTTCGACTCCAGTGACAAACCGTGCTCCTTTTTATGGAAGCCTCCCTTTTCTCTACTCTATGCTGAATTTCCCACATAGTCCATCAAACTCATGTGAAATCATCACCCAATGCGGCTGACTAAGAGCTGTGTGTGTAAATTACAAAAGACTCACTGGCACTTCCAAATCAGAAAAGGGGTATGTACAAGTGCGACCTAAATGTAGCCATCTCTATACATAACAAACAAATAAAGTTGCATTTTGTAGTGCAATAGCATGTAAATATGAAATATTTGAAATATGAATAGCATTACTGCTCTAGATAAAAACAAAAAATGGAAATACTTAGCACATCATTTTGTCAATTTATGTGTGCCCAGCAACCAATGACAAGGTGATCTCCAGTTGCTGGGAACCTATCTAGTATGACTACCTCTCTAAAGGTACCTTCACACATAACGATTTTGTTAACGATATCGTTGCAACGTCATGACTTTTGTGACGTGGCAACGATCCCGCTAACGATCTCGTTATATGTGACAGCGACCAACAATCAGGCCCCTGCTGGGAGATCGTTGGTTGTTGTGGAATGATCAGGACCTTTTTTTGGTCGCTGATCACCCGCTGTCATCGCTGGATCGGCGTGTGTGACGCCGTTCCAGCGATGTGTTCACTTGTAACCAGGGTAAATATCGGGTTACTAAGCGCGGCCCTGGTTACCATTGTAAAAGTTAAAAAAAAAAACAGTACATACTCACATTCCGATGTCTGTCATGTCCCCCGGCGTCAGCTTCCCGCACTGACTGTGTCAGTGCCGGCCGGCAGTAAAGCAGAGCACAGCGTTGACGTCACCTCTGTGCTCTGCTTTACGGCTGGCGCTGACACAGTCAGTGCAGGGAAGCTGACGGTGGGGGACGTGACAGACATCGGAATGTGAGTATGTAGTGTTTTTTTTTTTTACTTTTACAATGGTAACCAGGATAAATATCGGGTTACTAAGCGCGGCCCTGCACTTAGTAACCCGATATTTACCCTGGTTACCTGGGGACTTCGGCATCGTTGAAGACAGTTTCAACGATGCCAAAGTCTTTCCCCGGATCGTTGGTCGCTGGAGAGAGCTGTCTGTGTGACAGCTCCCCAGCGACCACATAACGACTTACCAACGATCACGGCCAGGTCGTATCGCTGGTCGTGATCGTTGGTAAGTCATTTAGTGTAACGGTACCTTTAGGTTAAAGCATGAATTAATAAGTAGATAGGATCCTGATCCAATTAAAACGGCCACAGGCTGGAGGTGCTCAGTCAGAGAGCTAATATACAAATAACAAAAGACTGACTGGCACTTCCAAATGAGAAAACTGGTGTGCACAGGTGCAAGCTATGTGTGTCTGAAGATTCGGTAAGGCTAGGGTCACATTGCGTTAGTGCAACCCGTTTAGCGCTAGCGCTAGCGGGTTGCGCTAACGCAATGTTTTTAATGTGGCCGCGTCCCGGGGTCGCGGTAACGTCCCCGCTCTCGCAGATCCCCGATCTGCGAGAGCGGGGAACGGACCGCGGGCGCGCCTCGGACGCTGCGAGCACCGTCTGCGGCGCGCCAGGAAACACCGGCGAGTCGCTAGCGCGTGCCGAACACGGCACGCGCTAGTGCTGCGCGTTCCCATTGCCGTGAATGGGCGCGCTAACGGACGCGTTGCACGGCATTAATTTCGCCGTGCAACACTGTCCGTTAGCGCTTTCCCATTAACGCAATGGGAACCTAGCCTAAGCTTTGTATTTAGTTATCTGCTTTTGACTTTGCCTCACCATCCATTTCTCTTTACTGACAAACACCTTTTCAGCAAATTACTATTTATTTCACAACCATCTGCATTTACTTCTGGCTCTTCATCTGCTGTAAGCAAAACAAATTCTTCTCTGGTGCTGTTCACACTACAAACATTGCTGCAAGTATTCATCACCGTGGCCTAGGTCCTTGCCGATACACTCTGTCTGCTGATAGATAGCCTGCAACTCGGTACTTTGCTATTGCTATTAGTTTGTTGCATGTTCTGGACTGTCTATGCATCTACATTTTACAGTATATTTTATGCTCATGTCTACTCTCCTGGATCCGTGTTTTCGGGTCTTTTCTACTCCGCTTGTGTGCCTGCCATTTTGCATACCTCGCAGTGCTACTCTTCATTAATCTATGAGCCATCCGGCAAGTACAACTGGTGGTGCCATCACATTCATTCCTTGACTCTTAACCCGATATACAGCCTTGGAAATCCACCTCACCAGGTGATTCCATAGTAGAATGCCTTTTGCTGAGGCATACTTACTAACATTTTAATAGCCAAAATAGAAACATTTATGCCTTTCTCACAAAAACTCCCCTAAACAACCACTTTTCGGCTGCCTTTACATTAATCTAGTCCCTTTGTGTTGAAGCCTATGGGATTGTCCAGGCAAGATCTTGACTGTTGACATGTTGGATCTGGAGACCCTGACTTTCTAAATTACTTACACAATATTGCGTTTATTTACAATATTAATATGCAATGCTACATTTTCCCTGCAGTGACCAGTGAGCAAATTGGCAAAATTGGAAATTGGAATAGTATTAGAGTAATACCGTTTAATATTGTGAAGTAACCCAGTTATGAGGGTAGCGTTTTTTTAGGTAATGCTCCATACATTCCCTCCTCGATGTTTCTTAATTTTAATGTTTATACTTAGGAATTTGCAGAGACAAGTCTGGAAGCTACAGGTTGACTTTGATTGATTGTAATCATAATATTGGATGACTGATTGTCGAGTCTTCCCTTAGATTAATATTAAAATATAATAAACATAATTTCATATGACAAGACCTTCTGCTAGACATGCTGCACTTTAGGCGCAAGTATTAAAGTTCAATTCTTGGATCCTTACTAATCTGACATTGATGCCATTTTCTTTAAAGCGCCACCTGCATTTGGTTTTCAATCATTTTTATTGTTTTTATTTTTTAAAGCTACCACCTGCATTTGTGGTGAAATTTGGATACATTTCTAAGAAGTGTAATTTTCTCCTTCATCAGTCCAGACCGTAAAACAGGTAATGCAAGAAAAACATGTACAAAATGTACTAAAAGTGCAAAAAGATTACACAATACAATTATGGTACAAAGGTATGATCCATTTAACCCAATAATGATCATATTATTTTGCCATTAAATGACCAGGCACAACCAGATTACTTTTTTTTAATTTTTACTGTGATACCAAAATGAGTTTTACTTCCTTAAAAAGCCAACCTTGCTTTTTAAAGCACAAGACCACCATGTATGGAGCGACATACCACATGCCTGGCACAATGTTTAGTGGTCGCTGTCGAGTCCAACATGTTAACTCCTATTCCAATGGGTAATGTGTGTAGGAGTCCAAACATGGCTTTTAAAAATGGTATTCCCCTACAAAGATATCCTTAGAACAGGTCATAAATATCAGATTAGTGGGGGTCTGAAAATGTGCACCCTACCAAATAGCTGTCAAATGAATATGAGTACCCAGTACCCAATGTGTTGAAGGTGTGGACTTCCACTTTATGTAAATAGGTGAGGTTTTTAAATTACTCGTATCCTTGTTCCTAACTTCTTAAATGACACTGTCATGATGGGAATTTATGATGTTAAACTGTTGGGACTGAAGTAATCGCTGATCGCAGCACTTACCCCTGAATACTGGCTGCATAACTCAACCAGCACCCATAATGTATAGAGAATATTCCATTCCAGAGCCCCATCCAAATAGTTATGGTGCATTATAGTTCTCGTCTCCAGGGAGTTAACATTAACTAAATACCCTATATACTCGAGTATAAGCGGACCCGAGTATAAGCCGAGACCCCTAATTTTGCCACAAAAAACTGGGAAATTTAATGACTCGAGTATAAGCCTAGGGTAGGAAATGCAGCAGCTACTGGTAAATTTCCAAAATAAAAATAGATACCAATAAAAGTCAGGCAGGATGGGTAAACAGGTCAGGTCGTTAGTGGGAAGTGGAACACAGTAGAATGCTTGCACGTGTGCTACCAGAGCAGGAACCAATGTTTGGGCAGTGAGTGGTAGGTGGAACTGCCTAATTAAGGTTCTGCTAGCATGGGATAGGCCATCTCTCTGCAGGATGCATCAGTGATAAATTCCTGCAGAGATGGGCCACAATAATGCCACAAGCAGATGCAGGAGTGCTGCACGAAGCAGACTAGCTGAACAGCCTGAAGCAGGGAGAAACCTAAGGAGCGCATGCAAGTTACTGCTGTGACAGTATACCCCCATGCTTATGCCCCCTCTTTTCTTGGAAAGACCATTGGAGAAACCTATCAAGAATGGCAGAGGCACGGATGTTCCAATCCGGCTCCCAAGATCCCTCCCTGGGACCAAAACTCCTCCATTTAAGCAAATAGAAGGTCTTTACATGTCCAAAAGGTCCTTATGCTCGAACACAATGGAAGGGCCTCCAGCAACAGATGTAGGGCAGGAGCTTGGAGAACCAGTTTAGGACTATAGGTTTCAAGAGTGAGATGTGGAAGGCATTTGGTATCCAAAGAAGCTCATAGGATACCGGGTTGACCTGCCTGAGATTCTTCAATGGTCCAAGGTACCAAGGAGCAAACTTGCATGGGGCACCTTCATCCAAATGTCCCGAGAAGATAAACAGACCTTATTTCCAGGGAGGTACTGAGGTTGAAAACTTCTCTTCTTGTCTGCATGAATCAATCCGAGACCCGGCCTTCAGGAGGAAGGATGGAGTTTATCGCCAGATCTGAAGGAAGTCACCATAGGAGGAATCAGCAACTGTACCCCTGAAGATGCAGACATAGGAGAGGATATTTGAGGATGCTGGGGGTATGCCACAAATAATGGAGATGCTTCAGAAAACTACTCAACATGGTTATTGTAGGAAAACTTCACCCAGGGAAGTAGTTGCACCCAATCTTCCTGATGAGCAGAGATGAAGTGGCGAAGGTAGCATAACAAGATACTCATAGTGACCGTCATGGATATTAAAGGCCGTTTTCCATTTGTAGCTCTTACAGAAATTAATCAAGTTGTAAGCACCTTAGTGATCCATTTTAGAGAAGATCCTGGCTCCACAGATTCTGTTAGAAAGATCAGAAATCAAAGACAAAGGATACCTGTTCTTAATCGTGATTTTGTTAAGACCTCGGTAGTCTATACAGTGAACCATTATTTTTGGTCACAAACAAGAAGCCGACACTAGCATGAGAGAAGTACTATGGATGATACCTGTAACGGGGTCTACCAAGCTGGGGTACCTCTTTCAGTACCACCCCGTGTTTCAGGAGGTCCACTCTGCTTTGGCTGGAGTCTGAATGAAGGACGCTGGCTGGAATTCCTTGGTTACCTGGGAGCATATAAAATATCACTGCTTCTCCACGTATTTCCAGTCTGACAACACTTTATTCACAGGACACAGAATATATCAAACTTTTATACTAAAAATATATCATACTGGGAACTATACAAATTTTTTAGTGAACATGAATTCCCTTAAAACAAATTGTATTTACCAATATTAAAAATAACACCACCCCAGTGATCTCCCGGCAGAGAAAAAGATCTGCCAAAAATAGATAAAATGACCAAGGTCTAGCGCATACCCTGCAATATCCTTCTCTGTCACCTGCCTTGCTGTGGAGGTTGGCACCCTTGATAACGATTTTTTGGCGCCCCAACTCAACATGTACTAACCCTTACTGTGCTCTCTTACCCTATTATAAAGGTGGGAAAACAATAATATAAGAACAGAGATGAAGAAAAGCAAAATAATGGTCACAAAAAATTCAAAAAATACAATATAATCAAAATTAGCAAAAAGACAGGAGCAGGACAAATAATGCAGTGATCTTCACTCATGGAAGCTGAGATCAATCCTGGTGGCCAGGTGTATAATGGCATTCAGCAAGTAAGGTAAGTCGTTGCTAGCCAGTTCATCCTCAATTTGACTGGCTTGACCTGGCCAGAAGTTCACTTCCAGAGATCCTTCATTCCAAGCTAGCTCTGACACCAAAGTACAGAAGTACGGAAGTGTAAAGCATAAAGGGCCACGATATCCATGCTCTGCTTTTGATACAAATGAGGCGAGGCAGCAGAGGAAGTACGGCCTGGAACCTCAAAAACCGCACAGAAAATCTCCAGCAACTTAGCGGGTTACCGGACCGCCACACTTCAAAATAGGGTTTCCCCAAGGCTGAGCTTGTCCAAACAGCAAAGAGGCCATAAATGATATCCTAGTCTGGTCCAAAGGAAAGAGGTGAGCGTGGAGTGTAAGAATGGATCTTACCTTGATTAATAAAACCGCGGCTCTCTTTAGGGTCTCCTTCAAACTGGGATGGAAGTGGAAGCTGGAGCTTAGCAGTTCCACCAGAAATTTGGAGCATAAGGCGGATCCCTCATAGAGAATGACTGTCCACAAGTTAGCTGGCTGAACATGGCAGCAGCGGAGGGCAAGGCGGACATAGGTATGGACAGACCGTGCATCTGGGTTACCAGCACATTGATGGTCTGCATGAGCTGGTTTTGATGCTTACACAGAGAGCGGACCTCCTTGTACAACACTTGTACGACACTTGTCTTGGTCTGCAGAGACTGGTCACACACCCCTAAGGCTAAACGAATGCCACAAGAGATGCAGCAGTGATGCATTAGCCAGACTAGCAGAATGGCCTTATGCAAGGAGAAACCGCACTGTGTGCAGAGGGACGCTGAAGAGTCATGCGAGTTACTTCTTCAGACTGCAGCCCATACTGACATGTGTCTAGGATGGGCTGCAATTTGAGTTATAACCTGGGCACTATTTTACCTCACTCTTGAAGAACCACTTGAAGAAAAATGCCCATTTAATAGATAAGTGGAGCCAATTTTAAACAAAATATATTAGTTTCATCACTTTTTCATCAGTTTTCTGGCATCAAAAAGTTGCAAATATTGTGACTTTTTTGCCCTTCACCCCTGGCGATCTCTTCTCCAGGAAATAGGTAGAGCTTATCGGTTAGTAACTGTAATTGAGTGAATATCAATATAAGTGTTTCTGTAGTTTTCTAACATGTAAAGTCAAGTAGTTCCAAAATCAACGTATATTGTAAACTCCTGTAGACATATATCCCAATAGCTGTGGGAATTTCCAAGCACTGCACGCAATGATCCTTTGTTAACCCCTAAAACAGATACCACAGAAAAGCAAAACATTACCGTCATGCATGCAAACCTCAAAGCTACCTACTGCAACTGAACCGCGCACTACCTCTGCATAAGCATGCCCATAGGATTCATTATGAATGCAAATACCATATACATGTATATATATGTTACATGATCGCTCTGAAAAGATAACGCCCAGGGCGAATGTGTAGTCAGGGTTAAAGCTGATCTTTTTGACACATTCAAGAATAATTATAAATAATAAGGATTTTCCTCTTTTTTCTCAGAATGACACAATGACTGTCAACTTGATTTCTTCAGTAATCTCATACTTAAGGGCGTACACACATTGCTGTTGATCTGAGGCCCCTGAAGGGAGGGAGTATGGTGCTAAATGGTTCCACCCCCTTTACTTCTGGGTGGCATAAACATGTTAGTGCTGACTGACTATAGTCTCTAGGAACTGCATCTTTAGCAATTAAATGGGTTTTCCAAAATTTCTAGGCTATCACTGATCCATTAGACCCAGAAATACTGAGAACGGGGCTCTGGAACGATCAAAAATTTGACTTTGAAGAGCCACGTCTTGAATGGAGCAGAGATGTGCATGCTTGGTCTCCAATTCATTCATTGTCAAAAGATCAGCAGGAAAGAAGATAATCACAGCTGCAATCCAGATTGGAAACTGGCAGTTCAAGTGCTCAATTTTCCTACAGTGCATCCACAGTGGAAATTAGGCATTACATGCTTTATTGTTAATTTAATCAATTGCTCATTTTAAACTGACCTCCCAAGTGAGAGTTTTCCAGTCTCTTTGTTGCTGTTCTCCATCTCTGGCCAATGGATGGATAGAGGGCCAAATCTATGAGGCATAAATCCCTAATTGTCACGCACAGTGTAGGAAAGACTAAGCGCAACAGAAAGGGATGAGGGGAAGGGAGCCCAACACTAGGGAAACGGGGAGTGGAGACCCCCTAGGCAAATCTAACGTCACCTTGTCTGCCCTAAGCGTCCCTATATAGGTTCCACACCTATCACCGAGCAGGATACCTAAACTCTGCCTGACCCTAGCAGTAAGCCCTACTTACGGAAGGATGAAGTGAGCACTGGTCGATCCCCCGCTATAACTAAAGAAAGATGGGATAGACAAACAAGAGTTAACATTTAGCTTGAGTGGCTCAGAAAGAATCACAGACGTCCTCCAAACACCAAAGTGGAAGATAGCCCACTGCTATAGCTCCAAGCCTCAACAGTGGAAAATGGAAATATCACCGGCAACTCCCAGCAGCAAGCTGGTAGTCTATAAACACCCCAGTCCAGGTGGGTCAATTAGATCAGGGGGAGGTTGCCACTGGGTCGTGAAGTCAGAAGGACTAGGAAGGAGTCTGCAAAGCAAACCGCTGAGACCTGCAGCTAGATGCAGTGTGACTGTCTGCAGCCTCTGACACACCCGTTACACTAATACAGAGTTCATTAATTAACATAAAAAACATGAAAAATCAACAATTCCTACAAGGAACAATTGTTTTATTCTGGTTGAAAGTTTTCTTTTGAAAAGTCTATATTTAAAAAAAAAAAAAATCAAAATCTCCAATGAGAATTATTTTTTCTCCAGTTGCGTAATTTGAAATTGACAGATGAGAGATGAACAACATGTGGTCGTCTTCTGAAGTGATAATTTATCCCAGCTCCCAATTGTGTAATCATGGGCAAAATATGCAATTCACATTTTAACCGACTTAAGGACTTTTTCAATAATTGTTTGTAGACGTCTATGAGATTATAGCTCATTAATTAAAAAGAAGGGCTTTTCAGTGCTGTTTGTATCTGTACCCAAGGGGTAAAATATATCTTACATAATAAATTTGTTTTAGGAAAGTTCTAGCTAAGGGAGCAATTCTGAAAATATGAGTTTACAAGGGTGGGATTTGGCTGCTTTGAGAATGTTCTCCTGATAGAGCTGTTAAAATAACAATTGGATTGCAGAATTGGTTGTGTTCAAATCCCACCAGTGCGGTTTCTGATGTCAATCAGTGATAGACGTATAAGACACTTCCCACTCCCCTGCTTTGTGATCTATCCATTCTGCCACTTCCACTGTCTGGCAGCTGCTGGACTAATCACAAGATTGACAGCCAGTTAATAGTCTTCTGCTTTTGACGTCAGCACACACTCTATAATTCATCAGAGATTAACGCATTACCCATTACTCTGCCCAACTGGACACTAGACAATTCACCTGCCCCTAGAACATTTTCTTCTAACTACATTTGAAACCAGAAGTTTACATACACGATATAAATAGACACATCTGCATGTTTTTCTCAATATCTGACATAAGATCAGAATAAACCTTTCCCGTTTTAGGTCAATTAGGATTATAATAATTATTAATATTTGCCAAATGCCAGAATAATGAGAGAAAGATGGGGGCTGGAACAAAGCGCAGCTGGGAGGAGGCCCCCCATGACTGCTTTGAGCCGGGCGGTCTTTTTAAATAATGCTGCGGCTGGGGATAGGAGAATGGAAAGGGGGGGAGGGGTTTGGAAGGGAGAGGTAGTAGGGAAAGTGCGGGAAAACCGCCATTCCCTACCTTAATTCAGGAGGAAGAAGACGTGCAGGATGGCGTCGGCGGAGTCCATGATGTCCCAGCTTAGAGAGATGGCCAGGTCCAGGAGAGGGGGCTGGCTTGAGGCCCAGCTGGCCTCCATCATCGGTGCTGCAGGAGGATCCGGGCAGAGCTCACGGGGCAGGAGGACCAGGCCCCCAGAGAGACTGTCTCCCGAAGTCCCGGCGCGTGGCAGGCGCAGGCTCCGGAGCCCCTCCAGGGACCCTGCGGGCGGTGAGTCCGGCGGCGATGCCCCCTCCGGTCGCTCCCGCTCCGGCGGGAATCCAAGTACCCGGCCTGCAGGCGCCGGTGTTGTGGATTCTGTTTTTGGGCTCCCTCTGGTGGTTACAGATGGTACTGGGTGACTTGTGTTTTCTGCGGTCTCTGGTGTCCACCTGTTCTATCAGGATATGGGAGTTTCCTATTTAACCTGGCTTTCTTGTCATTTCCTCGCCGGCTATCAATGTAATCAGTGTGTCTTTTTACCTCTGCTTCCCGCTTCTGTAATCTTCAGGACAAGCTAAGTTTTTGATTTTCCTGTTCCACGTTTTGCTTAATTTTTGTCTTAGTCCAGCTTGCAGATATGTGATTCCTTTTTGCTGGTTGCTCTAGTGGGCTGATATTACTCCTCATGTTCCATGAGTTGGCACATGAGTTCAAGTAATTTCAGGATGGTTTTTTGTAGGGTTTTTCGCTGACCGCGCAGTTCACTTTTGTATCCTCTGCTATCTAGCTTTAGCGGGCCTCATTTTGCTGAATCTGTTTTCATAACTGCGTATGTGCTTTCCTCTCATTTCACCGTCATTACATGTGGGGGGCTGCTATTTCTGTGGGGTGTTCTCTGGAGGCAAGAGAGGTCTGTGTTTCTTCTAATAGGGGAAGTTAGTCCTCCGGCTGGAGCGAGACGTCTAGGATCATCGTAGGCACGTTCCCCGGCTACAGCTAGTTGTGTGTTTAGGTTCAGGATCGCGGTCAGCTCAGTTTCCATCACCCTAGAGCTTGTTTTGTTTTTTGTGCTTGTCCTTTTGTGATCCCCTGCCATTGGGATCATGACAGTATAGCCGGCCAAAAAGTGGTATCGTATTGGCTGAAGTAGGAGGAAAAGTAGTCTGAGGAAGTTTTTTTTTTTTTTTTTTTTTTCCCCCCCAGAGTTTGCTGCCTAGCATTATTTGCAGCCTGGCTGCGTCTTACCTCCTCTTAATCCTTGAATGGCTCTGACCTCAGCTGTTTTATCATGGACGTCCAGAGTTTGGCTTCCAGCCTGAATAATCTTGCTGCTAAGGTTCAAAATATACAAGATTTTGTTGTACATGCTCCTGTGTCTGAACCTAGAATTCCTATCCCAGAGTTTTTTTCTGGAGATAGATCTAGTTTTCAAAATTTTAGGAACAATTGCAAGTTGTTTCTTTCTTTGAAATCTCGCTCCTCTGGAGACCCTGCTCAGCAAGTCAAAATTGTTATATCTTTCCTGCGGGGTGACCCTCAGAATTGGGCATTTGCATTGGCACCAGGGGATCCTGCGTTGCTCAATGTGGATGCGTTTTTTCTGGCATTGGGTTTGCTCTATGAGGAACCTAACCTAGAGATTCAGGCTGAAAAAGCTTTATTGGCTCTCTCTCAGGGGCAAGATGAAGCAGAAATATATTGTCAGAAATTTCGGAAATGGTCGGTGCTTACTGAGTGGAATGAGTGCGCCCTGGCTGCAAGATTCAGAGATGGCCTTTCTGAGGCCATTAAAGATGTTATGGTGGGGTTCCCTGCGCCTACAGGTCTGAATGAGTCTATGACTATGGCTATTCAGATTGATCGGCGTTTACGGGAGCGCAAACCTGTGCACCATTTGGCGGTGTCTTCTGAACAGGCACCTGAGACAATGCAATGTGATAGAATTCAGTCCAGAAGTGAACGGCAAAACTATAGGCGGAAAAATGGGTTGTGTTTTTATTGTGGTGATTCAGCTCATGTTATATCAGCATGCTCTAAACGCAAAAAAAAGGTTGATAAGTCTGTTGCCATTAGTACTTTACAGTCTAAGTTCATTCTGTCTGTGACTCTGATTTGTTCATTATCAGCCATTTCCGTCGATGCCTATGTGGATTCAGGCGCTGCCCTGAGTCTTATGGATTGGTCATTTGCCAACCGCTGTGGGTTTAGTCTGGAGCCTCTGGAAGTCCCTATTCCTTTGAAAGGAATTGACTCTACACCTTTGGCTATGAACAAACCTCAGTACTAGACACAAGTGACCATGCGTATGACTCCCGTTCATCAGGAGGTGATTCGCTTCCTGGTACTGTATAATTTACATGATGTCTTAGTGCTTGGTCTGCCATGGTTACAAACTCATAACCCAGTCTTGGACTGGAAAACGATGTCTGTGTTAAGCTGGGGATGTCAGGGGGTTCATGATGATGCACCTCCGATTTCTATCGCTTCATCTACTCCTTCTGAGGTTCCTGTATTTTTGTCTGATCATCGGGATGTTTTTGAGGAGCCTAAGCTCAATTCGCTTCCTCCTCACAGGGATTGCGATTGTGCTATAGATTTGATTCCTGGCAGTAAATTTCCTAAAGGACGTTTGTTCAATCTGTCAGTGCCAGAGCATACTGCTATGCGGGATTATGTTAAGGAGTCCTTGGAAAAGGGACATATCCGTCCATCTTCGTCCCCTTTGGGAGCAGGTTTTTTTTTCGTGGCCAAAAAAGATGGTTCCTTGAGGCCTTGTATAGATTACCGTCTTTTGAATAAGATTACAGTCAAATATCAGTATCCTTTGCCATTGTTGACTGATTTGTTCGCTCGCATTAAGGGGGCTAAATGGTTCACTAAGATTGATCTTCGGGGTGCGTATAATCTTGTGCGGATAAAGCAGGGTGATGAGTAGAAACCCGCATTTAATACGCCTGAGGGCCATTTTGAGTATTTGGTGATGCCTTTTGGACTTTCTAATGCTCCTTCTGTCTTCCAGTCCTTTATGCACGATATTTTCCGTGAATATCTGGATAAATTTATGATTGTGTATTTGGATGATGTTTTGGTTTTTTCTGATGACTGGGAGTCCCATGTTCAGCAGGTCAGGAAGGTGTTTCAGGTCCTGCGGGCCAATTCTTTGTTTGTAAAAGGTTCAAAGTGTCTCTTTGGAGTCCAGAAGATTTCTTTTTTGGGGTATATTTTTTCCCCTTCTACTATTGAGATGGATCCCGTCAAGGTTCAGGCTATTTGTGACTGGACGCAGCCTACATCTCTTAAGAGTCTACAGAAGTTCTTGGGCTTTGCTAATTTTTATCGTCGTTTCATAACTAATTTTTCTAGTGTTGTTAAGCCTTTGACGGATTTGACTAAGAAGGGTGCTGATGTTGCTGATTGGTCTCCTGCGGCTGTGGAGGCCTTTCAGGAACTTAAGCGCCGGTTTTCTTCTGCTCCTGTGTTGCGTCAGCCAGATGTTTCGCTTCCTTTTCAGGTTGAGGTTGATGCTTCCGAGATTGGAGCGGGGTCGGTTTTGTCGCAGAGAAGCTCCGATTGCTCAGTGATGAAGCCATGTGCGTTCTTTTCTAGAAAGTTTTCGCCCACTGAGCGGAATTATGATGTTGGTAATCGGGAGCTTTTGGCCATGAAGTGGGCATTTGAGGAGTGGCGTCATTGGCTTGAGGGTGCTAGACATCGTGTGGTGGTCTTGACTGATCACAAAAATCTGATTTACCTTGAGTCTGCCAAGTGTCTGAATCCTAGACAGGCTCGTTGGTCACTGTTTTTCTCCCGTTTCGATTTTGTGGTTTCATACCTGCCAGGTTCAAAGAATGTGAAGGCGGATGCTCTTTCTAGGAGTTTTGTGCCTGACTCCCCTGGAAATTCTGAGCCCACTGGTATCCTTAGGGATGGGGTGATTTTGTCGGCTGTCTCCCCAGACTTGCGACATGCTTTGCAGGAGTTTCAGGCGGATAAACCTGATCGTTGTCCGCCTGAAAGACTGTTTGTTCCGGATAATTGGACCAGTAGAGTCATCTCCGAGGTCCATTCTTCTGCGTTGGCAGGTCATCCTGGAATATTTGGTACTAGAGACTTGGTGGCCAGGTCTTTTTGGTGGCCTTCCTTGTCGAGGGATGTGCGTTCTTTTGTGCAGTCTTGTGAAGTTTGCGCTTGGGCTAAGCCTTGCTGTTCTCGCGCCAGTGGATTGTTGTCACCTTTGCCTATCCCGAAGAGGCCTTGGACGCACATTTCCATGGACTTTATTTCGGATCTCCCTGTCTCTCAAAAAATGTCCGTCATCTGGGTTGTGTGTGACCACTTTTCTAAGATGGTTCATCTTTTACCCTTGCCTAAGTTGCCTTCCTCCTCTGAGTTGGTCCCTCTGCTTTTTCAGAACGTGGTTCGTTTGCATGGGATTCCGGAGAACATCGTTTCTGACAGGGGATCCCAGTTTGTGTCTAGATTTTGGCGGACGTTCTGTGCTATGATGGGCATTGATTTGTCCTTTTCGTCTGCATTCCATCCTCAGACGAATGGCCAGACGGAACGAACTAATCAGACTTTAGAAACTTATTTAAGGTGTTTTGTTTCGGCTGATCAGGATGACTGGGTTTCCTTTTTGCCGCTTGCCGAGTTTGCCCTTAATAATCGGGCTAGTTCTGCTACCTTGGTTTCTCCTTTCTTTT
This sequence comes from Ranitomeya imitator, assembly GCF_032444005.1. Classification (NCBI taxonomy): domain Eukaryota; kingdom Metazoa; phylum Chordata; class Amphibia; order Anura; family Dendrobatidae; genus Ranitomeya; species Ranitomeya imitator. Next base: position 50,227,002 of record NC_091284.1, on the reverse strand, counting down.
GTAATTCGGGGTTTCATCCTCGTTTTTCCTCTGGTCAGGTGGAGCCTTCTGATTGTCCTGGAGTGGACATGGTGGTGGATAGGTTGCATCAGATTTGGAGTCATGTGGTGGACAATTTGAAGTTGTCCCAGGAGAGGGCTCAGCAGTTTGCTAATCGCCGTCGCCGCGTGGGTCCTCGACTTCGTGTTGGGGACTTGGTGTGGTTGTCTTCTCGTTTTGTTCCTATGAAGGTCTCTTCTCCTAAGTTCAAGCCTCGGTTCATCGGTCCCTATAGGATCTTGGAAATTCTTAACCCTGTGTCGTTTCGTTTGGATCTCCCGGCATCGTTTGCTATTCATAATGTGTTCCATCGGTCGTTGTTGCGGAAGTATGAGGTACCTGTTGTTCCTTCGCTTGAACCGCCTGCTCCGGTGCTGGTGGAGGGAGAATTGGAGTATGTTGTGGAGAAGATCTTGGATTCTCATGTTTCCAGACGGAAACTCCAATATTTGGTCAAGTGGAAGGGTTATGGTCAGGAGGATAATTCTTGGGTGGTTGCCTCTGATGTTCATGCTGCTGATTTGGTCCGTGCATTTCATAGGGCTCATCCTGGTCGCCCTGGTGGTTCTCGTGAGGGTTCGGTGACCCCTCCTCAAGGGGGGGGTACTGTTGTGGATTCTGTTTTTGGGCTCCCTCTGGTGGTTACAGATGGTACTGGGTGACTTGTGTTTTCTGCGGTCTCTGGTGTCCATCTGTTCTATCAGGATATGGGAGTTTCCTATTTAACCTGGCTTTCTTGTCATTTCCTCGCCGGCTATCATTGTAATCAGTGTGTCTTTTTACCTCTGCTTCCCGCTTCTGTAATCTTCAGGACAAGCTAAGTTTTTGATTTTCCTGTTCCACGTTTTGCTTAATTTTTGTCTTAGTCCAGCTTGCAGATATGTGATTCCTTTTTGCTGGTTGCTCTAGTGGGCTGATATTACTCCTCATGTTCCATGAGTTGGCACATGAGTTCAAGTAATTTCAGGATGGTTTTTTGTAGGGTTTTTCGCTGACCGCGCAGTTCACTTTTGTATCCTCTGCTATCTAGCTTTAGCGGGCCTCATTTTGCTGAATCTGTTTTCATAACTACGTATGTGCTTTCCTCTCATTTCACCGTCATTACATGTGGGGGGCTGCTATTTCTGTGGAGTGTTCTCTGGAGGCAAGAGAGGTCTGTGTTTCTTCTAATAGGGGAAGTTAGTCCTTCGGCTGGAGCGAGACGTCTAGGATCATCGTAGGCACGTTCCCCGGCTACAGCTAGTTGTGTGTTTAGGTTCAGGATCGCGGTCAGCTCAGTTTCCATCACCCTAGAGCTTGTTTTGTTTTTTGTGCTTGTCCTTTTGTGATCCCCTGCCATTGGGATCATGACACGCCGGGAGTCGGGCCCAGGACACCGCCGCTGCTGCCGGGAGCGCCGGATCGGAAGTGCGGCCTGCGCGATCCAGGCAGAGCGCAGCCGCAGCTTCCCCCGCTCCTGTCGGGTCCCCTGCTCTCAGGGGACGCGCGGCCGCCGCTCCACCGGCTTCTCCTGCTGTGCCGGTGTCCAGAGGGAGAGCGGCCGCCGCTCCCCCTGCCCCCAGCAGATCCACAGCGCTCAGGGGGCGCGCAGCGGCAGGAAGAGGAAGAGCAGCGCTGCCAGGAAGAGCAGCACAGCCAGGAAAAGCTGCACAGCTAGGAGGAGCAGCACGGCTAGGAGGAGCAGCACGACAAGGAAGAGCAGCAGCAGCCAGGAATCCGGACCCTTTACCTGCGGCAGGCACCCACAGCCCATCACCTCCCAGGGTGCCTGCTGGGATGACCACAAGGAGTACACAGGCGGCGGACGGTCAGCGGTCGGGAGATCTTCTACGTCCCGCTTGTATGGAACGGCGCAGCGGAGGGAGAGATGCAGGCAGCAGTGTCGAGCTGCCTGCCCGGGAGCGAAGAATGGTACACGACCGGGCGGGCTCACCCGGGTTGGAACACGGGGATCGGTCGAGGTCGCCCCGGAGGTCTCCGGAGCACAGAGCAGCGTTTACCCATTACCCATCGGACGGTGAGGTGGCGGGGGATACTGACCACGGACGGAGGAGTGGGTCGGTACAGCAGCTACAGCACGCTCGGGTCCCCCCTGGTGGCGAGGAGGCCAGGGGCGCGGGCCTGGGGCAGAGAGGGCTAGCGGCGCAGCAGTTCCAACACGCTCGGGTCCCCCTGGTGACGAGGAGGCCAGGGGCGCGGGCCCAGGGCATCGACGCGGTGAGGAGGTGTCGGAGTCCAGCGGTGATCGTCAAGTGAGGTCGGAGCGACAGGGATCCGGAGGTCCGGATGGCGGGGACACAGCACCCGCGCAGCGTTGTGAGTATGAGTCTATGTCTGGTTTGTCGTCCGCAGGGGCCGGGTTGCAGGAAGCTAGGGGGGGTCGGGTGGCGGTGTGTGAGGAACGGCAGAGGAGTGGGCCGATTGTGGCAGAGGTGCCAGGTATGCAGGATTTATTGCAGGGTATGTCGCAAATTTTGCGTAGATTGGAGGGAGGGTCGGCAACTGGGGTTGCCGCATCGCCGGTGGAGGCGTGGTTGTCTGGGCGAGGGGTGGAACCCCCGTCGGGAAGTGGGTTGGTAAGCCCTGGTCGGGTATTGGAGGTGGCATCGTCAGGTGTATCGGTTTCGGTTCAGACAGAGAAGGAGAAAGGCGATACGGTCAAATTAGATGACATTGCGAAAGGGGAAGTTTATGTGTGCTTTGAAGGGCCGTTGGGAGCGCATTTAAAAAAGGAGGTGAAGGAGAAGGTTTGGAGAGACGAGTATGTGGAAATTTTTTCCCTGCTTCCGTTGGAGAAGTTTAACTTGGATAAAGGGAAAAAAGACGATAGCAAAAAGGAGGAGGAAGAAAAGCGGAGGTGGTGGCTAATTCCGCAGACATTTGTGAATTGGTTGCAGGCATTCGCAATATTGGCGAGCGTAATGGGGGAGAAGGCGCCTGAGAATTGCTCGGGTTTGTTTTGCTATTTAGACTCGATTGGGGAGGCGCATCGTACATACGGCGGTCAGACGTGGCTGCGGTATGATGAGCAGTTTAGGCAGAGAAAGGCGGTGAGGCCGGAAATTAGGTGGGACCAGAAGGATATAGGCCTTTGGCTGAAGGTTATGGCCCCAGCTAGACATGGGCAGTCCTTTCATGGGTCCGGGGGTGGTGGCAGCCAGCAGGCGGGACACGGAAGCAGTAGTCAGGGTGCACAGGGAGCAAAGGAGAAGTCTGGAACCTGCTGGCAGTTTAATGACGGTCAGTGTAAATACGGTAACACCTGTAAATTTAAGCATGTGTGTTCCCACTGTAATGGAAGTTCACACGGGGCTTCAAAGTGTTTCAGGAAGGGAAAAGGAAAGCCAGTTGTGGGTGCCGGTCAAGGGGGAGAGCCCGGTGAGGCTTCACGAGATGGCCCCCTTTCTAAATTGGTACCCTGATCAGGTGAAGGCAGGTATTATTTTTAATGGTTTTGCGGATGGTTTTAAGATTCCTCCCCCGAGTCACGAGGTTCCTTTTTCGATTAAGAATTTGCGGTCGGCAATGTTGCATGCCGAGGTGGTTGATGTTAAACTCAAGAAAGAAGTGGAGTTGGGAAGGATGTCTGGGCCGTTTTTGAACCCGCCGACTCAGGGTATGGTGGTTTCCCCTTTGGGGGTGGTGCCTAAAAAAGAGCCGAATAAATTTCGGTTGATTCAACATTTGTCGTATCCAAAGGGTCGGTCGGTAAATGATGGCATCGCCCAAGAGCTGTGCTCTGTTGAGTATACATCATTCGATGCAGCGGTGCAGTGGGTGAGAAGGCATGGCCCGGGGGCGCTGTTGGCAAAGACGGATATTGAATCGGCCTTCCGTTTGCTTCCGGTGCATCCGGACAGCGTTCCATTGTTAGGTTGTTTTTGGAATGGTGGTTACTATTTGGATAGATGTTTGCCAATGGGCTGCGCCATTTCTTGTTCCTTGTTTGAGACGTTTAGTACTTTTCTGGAGTGGGTGGTTAGGGACGTGACGGGAGTTCAGTCGGTTATCCATTATTTGGATGATTTTTTGTTTATCGGGCCGCCTGATTCCGCAGTGTGCCGTAATACGTTAACGGCTATGTTTTGGGTCGCAGAGCTTTTTGGAGTTCCATTAGCGGCGGATAAGACGGAAGGTCCCACTACGGTGTTGAGTTTTTTGGGAATTTTAATTGACTCCAAGAGAATGGAGTGTCGGTTGCCGGAGGATAAGTTGGCCATGCTGCAGCAGGAGGTTGATAGAGCTAGAAGGAGGCGGAAGCTGACTTTGAAAGAGTTGCAGTCTCTCTTGGGTAGATTGAATTTTGCATGTCGGATCATACCCATGGGCAGGATATTTTGTCGCAGGTTGTCGGTCACAACGGCAAGTGTGAAAGAGCCGCACCATTTTATTCGCCTGAGCAAGGAGCACAAAGACGACTTGCTAGTGTGGCAACGTTTCTTGTGCAATTACAACGGGCGGTCGTTGATTCAGCAGGAGGTCTTAACAAACTTTGATTGCGAGATTTATACGGATGCAGCCGGTTCGGCTGGTTACGGGGCCTATTGTGGTGGTCGTTGGTGTGCCGGACGGTGGCCGGGCCAGTGGAGGGAGTTGGGCCTTACAAAAAACCTGGTTTTGCTGGAATTGTTTCCTATCGTGGTGGCGGTTTCCATTTGGGGGGAAATGTTTGCTAACAGGAGGATTCGTTTTCATTGCGACAACATGAGCGTCGTGTCAGTGATGAACAGTTTATCGGCCTCATCCCCCCGGTGATTAAGTTGGTGAGGGAGTTGGTTTTCCGGTGCTTGGAGCTGAACGCTTGTATTTCGGCGGTGCATGTGCCGGGTGTGCAGAACTCAATAGCCGATGCATTGTCTGGTTTCCAGTGGGACCGTTTTCGGGAATTGGCGCCGGACGCGGAGATCTCGGGAGAGGAATGCCCTTTGCATCTTTGGAGCGTGATTATGGATGAGCGGGCCGGTTGATTCGGGAGTCTGTTACGAGTCAAACCTGGGCATCATAAGAAGCCTCTTGGAGGGTATGGCAAAGTTGGGTGTCGGTGTGGGGCCATTTGGTGTCTGACGAAGATAGGATGTTGGCGGTGTTATTCTTGATCGGTAAGGCGGCCGAGGAAGGTTGGTCGATTTCGAAGGTAAATAAATTTGTTGCTGGATTGGCTTTTGCTTTTAAGTTGCAGGGGTTGGTGGACGCGACAAAACATTTTTTGGTCAGACAAGCACTTAGGGGTTTTAGGAGAGGCAATCAGACGATTGACCGTCGCCGCCCCATTTCGTTTAGCCTTTTGGAACGGTTGGGCGGAGTCTTGGAGATTATTTGTGGTTTGAGTTTTGAGTTGGCGTTATTTCGTCTCGCTTTTTCATTAGCATTTTTTGGGGCAATGCGCGTTGGGGAGCTGGTGTCGAGTTCCAAAGTTAGAGCAGGGGGTTTGTTGGCGGAGGATGTGGAAGTCTGGACGGGGGGTATCGTTTTTTGGATTCGGTGTTCAAAGACTGACCAAATTGGGAGAGGAAAACGGGTGGTGCTGGGGAGGGTTAACGGGTCTCTGATGTGCCCTAGAGGTTGTCTGGAAGCATACTGGCAGTTAATAATAATAATAATAATAATTTTTATTTATATAGCGCCAACATATTCCGCAGCGCTTTACAAATTATAGAGGGGACTTGTACATACAATAGACATTACAGCATAACAGAAATACAGTTCAAAACAGATACCAAGAGGAGTGAGGGCCCTGCTCGTAAGCTTACAAACTATGAGGAAAAGGGGAGACACGAGAGGTGGATGGTAACAATTGCTATAGTTATTCGGACCAGCCATAGTGTAAGGCTTGGGTGTTCATGTAAAGCTGCATGAACCAGTTAATTAATTTTTTTTTTTTTTTTTAATATAGGCCACACAGGGATCGTTAGGTTAATGCATTGAGGCGGTAGGCCAGTCTGAACAAATGAGTTTTTAGGGCACGCTTAAAACTGGGGATTGGGGATTAATCGTATTATCCTAGGTAGTGCATTCCAAAGAATCGGCGCAGCACGTGTAAAGTCTTGGAGACGGGAGTGGGAGGTTCTGATTATTGAGGATGCTAACCTGAGGTCATCAGCGGAGCGGAGGGCACGGGTAGGGTGGTAGACTGAGACCAGAGAGGAGATGTAGGGTGGTGCTGAGCCATGGAGTGCTTTGTGGATGAGGGTAGTAGTTTTGTACTGGATTCTTGAGTGGATGGGTAACCAGTGTAATGACTGGCACAAGGTAGAGGCATCGGTGTAACGGTTGGTGAGGAATATGATCCTGGCAGCAGCATTCAGGACAGATTGGAGCGGGGAGAGTTTGGTAAGAGGGAGGCCGATTAGTAGAGAGTTACAATAGTCCAGACGAGAATGAATAAGTGAAACAGTAAGAGTTTTTGCAGAGTCGAAAGTAAGAAAAGGGCGAATTCTAGAAATGTTTTTGAGATGCAGGTAAGAAGAGCGAGCCAGTGATCGGATGTGGGGGGTGAATGAAAGGTCAGAATCAAGGATGACCCCAAGGCAGCGGGCATGTTGCTTTGGAGTAATGGTGGAACCGCAAACGGAGATGGCAATGTCAGGCAAAGGTAGGTTAGTAGAGGGAGAAAACACGAGGAGTTCAGTTTTTGACAGGTTTAGTTTCAGATAGAGGGAGGACATGATGCTATTATGATGCAGTTATGGTCAGGCAGATCTGGCCCTTTGTTGTGTCACGCAGAGGGGTCCTTTTTGTCACGCTTTCAGTTCATTGCGGTGTTAAGAAGGGGCTTGCGGGAGTTGGGCCTTTCTCCGGATTTGTTTGGGTCGCATTCATTTCGTATCGGGGCGGCATCAGAAGCTGATAGTTTGGGCGCGGAGGACATTTGTAGAATTGGCAGGTGGACTTCCAATCATTACTTAAGTTACATCCATCATTAATTTAGTGGTGTGATTATGATTTTGTTTTTGACCCCAGTGTTTTTTCTTCATGCATCTTGTTGCAGGTGTGTCCCCTTACTTAGCCTGGATCTTCGGACATTCGTTCGTTCATTGGGGGGCGCTGCGGGCCGAGGTCAGGCCGGACGGTAGGCCACTGGGCTTTAGTAGGCGTCAAGTTGTCATTCGGTGGTTGGGATATAGGGGGATGGTGTGGAGCAGGGCCCTTTCTGAATTTTCTAAGGCGGTTCGTTTAGATAGACAACCTGACATTTTAATTGTGCATTTGGGGGGGAAGGACTTGGGTGTGCGGCCTGTCAGGGAGTTGATTAGGGACATACGGTTCGATTTGTTGAGGTTGCAGGTATCATTTCCTGGGGTGTTGATTGTGTGGTCAGATATTGTGCCTAGGAAACGGTGGAGGGGGGGCTAGATCTTTGAAGGGTATTAATAGGGCTAGGGTCAAGTTGAATAGGGCAATAGCGGGTTTTGTTTCCAGAAACGGGGGGATTAGCGTTAGACATTTTGAATTGGAGTCAGGGCTTGGTAACTACTGGTTGGAAGACGGAGTTCACTTAAACGCGATTGGGATTGATTTGTGGACTTTGGCATTGCAAGAAGGAGTTGAACGGGTGTTGGTGGCGTTGGGGCACTCACGAGCCTGAGGTGGTCAGGGCTGTTCGTGTGTGGTGGGGGTTCTTGGAGTTGATGCTGATTGGTTGGGGGAAGGAATTGGAGCATAATTACAGGCAATTTAAAATGTGGTGGGGTTGGATCTGGCATTTTGGTATGGGCTCTGGACGGGGTTTTAACCTGGGAGCTGTTGGTGGTTTTTTCTCTTCCCGGAACGGGATGTACGGTGCCCTCGAGCTGGTTTTCACGGCTGAGGGTAATATGGTGGTCGATCTTCTCTTGTGGGGTTTTGCCAGATCTTTTTAGCTCCAAGAACCCTCCCCTCGAATTTATACTGTTGTATTTATGTTTATGTTAATTTTGTTAATAAAAGTTGGCCGCTGTGGCCAAAAATATCCAAAAGAATAATTGGTTATGTTTTTATTTAAGGAAAGGGTTGGGTCGGTGGGCAGTTTTTGGTGGTTAGGTTACATACGTAGGAAAAGACCGTACTCGGCATACGCGGTCAAGATGGGGGCTGGAACAAAGCGCAGCTGGGAGGAGGCCCCCCATGACTGCTTTGAGCCGGGCGGTCTTTTTAAGTAATGCTGCGGCTGGGGATAGGAGAATGGAAAGGGGGGGGGGGGAGTTTGGAAGGGGGAGGTAGTAGGGAAAGTGCGGGAAAACCGCCATTCCCTACCTTAATTCAGGAGGAAGAAGACCCACCCACCCTCCCTTGTTGGCTTGTGCTTAGGGGGGTTTTTAATGAGGGGGGGGAATTGTCGGGAAGAGTTTATATATTGATATGGCGAGGAAAGTTATATATAAAAAAAAAAATAAAACATTTGTGGGTTTGGGATTACACTTTGTATGCGGGTGTTTGGTTCACTATTTACATTTTATTCGTTTATTGTCACAGTGGCAGTGGGGGGGTGGGGGTTCTTGGAGTTGACGCTGATTGGTTGGGGGAAGGAATTGGAGCATAATTACAGGCAATTTAAAATGTGGTGGGGTTGGATCTGGCATTTTGGTATGGTCTCTGGACGGGGTTTTACCCTGGGAGCTGTTGGTGGTTTTTTCTCTTCCCGGAACGGGATGTACGGTGCCCTCGAGCTGGTTTTCACAGCTGAGGGTAATATGGTGGTCGATCTTCTCTTGTGGGGTTTTGCCAGATCTTTTTAGCTCCAAGAACCCTCCCCTCGAATTTATACTGTTGTATTTATGTTTATGTTAATTTTGTTAATAAAAGTTGGCCGCTGTGGCCAAAAATATCCAAAAGAATAATTGGTTATGTTTTTATTTAAGGAAAGGGTTGGGTCGGTGGGCAGTTTTTGGTGGTTAGGTTACATACGTAGGAAAAGACCGTACTCGGCATACGCGGTCAAGAATGTTTTAAGGCTTTTTTATTACTTACTGCAAAGTCAAAAGTTTACATACACTAAGATTACTTTGCCTTTAAACAATTCTGGAATGCCCATAAGATGATGTCATGTGTTTGGAAGCTTCTAATAGTTTTTTTTGGCAACATCTAAGTTAATTAGAGACAAACCTGTGGATGTATTTTAATCCACACCTGAAACACACTGTTTCTTTGTGTAGCATCATGGGAAAGTGTAAAGAAACCAGCCAAGATGTCAGGAAGAGAATTGTGGACTTGCACAAGTCTGGCTCATTCTTGGGTACAATTTCAAGATACCTGAAGGTGCCTTGTTCATCTGTACAAACAATTATATGCCAGTGCAAACAAGATGTGAATGTCCAGCCATCATATCGCTCAGGAAGGAGATGGGTTCTGTGTCCCAGAGATGAACGTGCTTTGGTCCGACATGTGCATATCATACCAAGGATAAAAGCAAAAGACCTTGTGAAGATGATGATGGAATCTGGTAAGATTGTGTCAATATCCACAGTGAAACAAGTACTGTATCAACATGAGCTGAAAGGCCACTCTGCCAGGAAGAAGCCATTACGCCTAAGGAAACATAAAAAAAAAACAGATTAATGTTTGCAAATGCACACAGAACAAAGACTTTAATTTTTGGAGACATGTTCTGTGGTCTGATGAAACTAAAATTGAACTTTTGAAGCATAATGACAATTGTTAAGTTTGGAGGAAAAAGGGAGAAGCTTCGAAGCCTAAGAACACCATCCCATCTGTGAAACACTGGGGTGGCAGCATCATGTTGTGGGGTTGTTTTGGGACTGGTGCACTTCATAAAATAGATGGCATCATGAAAAATAAAGATTATGTGGCAATACTGAACCAACATCTCAAGACATCAACCAGGAAGTTACAGCTTGGACTGAAAGGGGTCTTCCAAATGGACAATGACCCAAAGCATACTGTTGGTGACAAAGTGGCTTACGAATAACAAAGTCAATGTTTTGGAGTCGTCATCACAAAGCCCTGATCTCAATTCTATTGGAAATATATGGGCAAAGGTGAAAAGGCCAGTGCGAGCAAGGCGACCTACAAACCTGTATCAGTGACACCAGTTTTGTCAGGAGAAATGGGCTCAAATTCAGACCAACTATCCTTTTGTTCTTGAGGACAAGTCATAAAACAGTGATCAATGTGGTTCCTACTTTTGGGATTCAGAATTAGTAGAGATCTCCACTTTTCAAGAAAATAGAGATCCCACGACTCAGTGCCACCAGGTGAGCTTGTTCAGCTACAGACTGAATGGAGCTTGCTTAGAGAGAGATAGACATAAAATAATAAAACTTGAATGGAGACATGTTGTCTGAGATCTTGAGGTGGCCATGTACTCCTGAGATGGGATAACTCATTATTATTATTAGGCCGGGGTCACACATGCGATTGCAATGCGAGAAACTCGCATGTGTCTCTCGCCTCAATACCCAGCATTGCCGCCAGCATTCGGGACTGGAGCGTGCGGCTGCAAAGAAATACATGCAGCTGCAGGCTCCGGTCCAGCGTGCTGGCGGCAGTGCCAGGTATTGAGGAGAGAGATACTTGCGCGTTTCTTGCATTGCACTTGCAAGTGTGACGCCGGCCTTATTCTAAAACTCCACCTCTGAGAGGAGCCATTTAGTGGAATATATATGGAGCTGCATAAATAATATTTTTTTTTCAATGTGTTTTTAAATTAGTTTGATAATGCATTATATGGAAATTATCACATTTTATTGGGATTTCATGTGATGTACACCACAAAGTAGCCAATATTTGTGAAGTATAAAGGAAATGATACACGATTCTCTAAATATTTTTAAAATATAAATCTGAAAATTGTGACTTGCATTTTATTCAACTCTTACTATAGATTCTCAGTGGGATTTAGGTCTGTGATGTGACTGGGCCATTCATACGCATGACCATGATTTGATCTTAACCATCCATTGCACCTCTGTATGTTTAAGGTCATTGTCCTGCTAGAAGGTGAACTTACATCCCAGTCTCAAGTTTTTTTTTATCCTTTAACAGGTTTTCATCCATGATTGCCCTATATTTAGCTCCATCCATCTTCCAATCAACTCTGACCATCTTCCCTGTCCCTGCTGAAGAAAAGCATCCCCACAGCATGATGCTGCCACTACCATGTTTGCACTCCTTGCTTGGGATGTCAATTTACGTGAACGGCCATGCCTTTGTACTTTTGCAGTTGGGCAATACTTCTTCCATTTTTGGATGATAGATCGAACAGTGCTCCATGAGATGTCCAAAACTTGGGCAATTATTTGTAACCTATCCCTGCTGTACTCTTCTCCATAACTTTATCCCTGACCTGCCTGGTGTGGTCCTTGGTTTTCACTATCCTGTTTGATCCCGAATGTTCTCAAACAAACCTATGAGGCATTCTTAAAACAGGTTTAGTTATGCTGAGATCAAATGAAACACCGGTGGACTCAAATTTCTAATTTTGTGACTTCTGGAAGCAATCGGTCACTCAAGATTTTATTTGGGGGTATCAGACTACAGGGGGCCTGAATATGAAAGCACAATTACAATTTTTAGATTTATATTATAAAATATTTTAACCCCTTCACCCCAAAGCCTGTTTTCACCTAAGTGACAGGGCCAATTTTTTCAATTCTGACCACTGTCACTTTATGAGGTCATAACTCTGAAACGCTTCAACGGATCCTGGTGATTCTGACACTCTTTTCTCGTGACATATTGTACTTCATGATAGTGGTAAAACTTCTTCGATATGACTTGCATTTATTTGTGAAAAAAACAAAAATTTGTCGGAAATTATGAAAATTTTGCAATTTTCAAACTCTTAGTTTTTATGCCCTTAAATTAGAGAGTTATATCACATAATATAGTTAATAAACAACATTTCCCACATGTCTGCTTTACATCAGCACAATTTTGGAAACATAATTTTTTTTTGTTAGGACGTTATAAGGGTTAAAAGTTGACCAGCGATTTCTCATTTTTGCAACAAAATTTGCAAAACCATTTTTTTACGGACCACCTCACACTTGAAGTGACTTTGAGGGGTCTATATGACAGAAAATGCTTCACAGGAATTTTTTGAATGTTTAAAAAAATTGAACATTTAACTTTTTTTTCACAAAATTTTTACTTCAGGTCCAATTTGTTTCATTTTACCAAGGGTAACAGGAGAAATTGGACCACAAAAGTCGTTGTACAATTTGTCCTGAGTACGCCGATACCCCATATGTGGGGGTAAACCACTGTTTGGGCACATGGCAGAGCTCGGAAGGGAAGGAGCACCATTTGACTTTTCAATGCAAGATTTGCTGGAATTGAGATCGGAGCCCATGTCACGATTGGAGAGCCCCTGATGTGCCTAAACAGTGGAAACCCCCACAAGTGACACCATTTTGGAAAGTAGACCCCCTAAGGAACTAATCTATATGTGTGGTGAGCACTTTGAACCTCCAAGTGCTTCACAGAAGTTTATAATGTAGAGCCGTAAAAAAAAATTTATATTAATTTTCACAAAAAATGATTTTTTGCCCCAAATTTTTTATTTTCCCAAGGGTAACAGGATAAATTGGACCCCAAAAGTTGTTGTGCAATTTGTCCTGAGTACATCGATACTTCATATATGGGGATAAACCACTGTTTGAGCGCATGGCAGAGCTCGGAAGGGAAGGCGTGCCATTTGACTTTTCAATGCAAAATTGGCTGGAATTGAGATCGGACGCCATGTCGCATTTGGAGAGCCCCTGACGTGCCTTAACAGTGGAAACCCCCCACAAGTGACACCATTTTGGAAAGAAGACCCCCTAAGGAACTTATCTAGATGTGTGGTGAGCACTTTTAACCCCCAATTGTTTCACTAAAGTTTAGAATGTAGCATTGTGAAAATTAAAAAATCATTTTTTCTTTCCACAAAATGATGTTTTAGCCCGCAATTTTTTTTTTACCAAGGGTAACAGGAGAAATTGGACCACAAATGTTATTGTCCAATTTGTCCTGAGTACGCTGATACCCCACATGTGGGGGGAACCACCGTTTGAGTGCATGGCAGAGCTCGGAAGGGAAGGAGCACCGTTTGAAATGCAGACTTAGATGGATTGGTCTGCAGGCGTCACGTTGCATTTGCAGAGCCCCTGATGTACCTAAACAGTAGAAACCCCCCACAAGTGACCCCATATTGGAAACTAGACCCCCCAAGGAACTTATCTAGATGTGTTGTGAGAGCTTTGAACCAACAAGTGTTTCACTACAGTTTATAACGCAGAGCTGTGAAAATAAAAAATATTTTTTTTCCACGAAAATGATATTTTATCCCCTATGTTTTTATTTTCCCAAGGGTAACAGGACAAATTGGACCCCAAAAGTTGTTGTCCAACTTGTCCTGAGAACGCTGATACCCCATATGTTGGGGGGAACCACTGTTTGGGCACACAGGAGAACTCGGAAGGGAAGGAGCACTGTTTTACTTTTTCAAAGCAGAATTGGCTGGAATTGAGATCGGACGCCATGTCACGTTTGGAGAGCCCCTGATGTGCCTAAACAGTGGAAACCCCCAATTATAACTGAAACCCTAACTCCAACCCTAGCCCTAACCCTAGCCCTAACCCTAGCCCTAACCCTAGCCCTAACCCTAGCCCTAACCCTAACCCTAATGGAAAAATGGAAATAAATACATTTTTTTACATTTTATTATTTTTCCCTAACTAAGGGGGTGATGAAGGGGGGTTTGATTTACTTTTATAACGTTTTTTTGGCGGATTTTTAGGGTTGGCAGCTGTCACACACTAAAAGACGCTTTTTATTGCAAAAAATAGTTTTTGCATCACCATATTTTGAGAGCTATAATTTATCCATATTTTGGCCCACAGAGTCATATGAGGTCTTGTTTTTTGCGGGACGAGTTGATGTTTTTATTGGTAACATTTTCGGGCAGATGACATTTTTTGATCGCTTTTTATTCCGATTTTTGGGAGGCGGAATGAACAAAAACCAGCAATTCCTGAATTTCTTTTAGGGGGGGCGTTTATACCGTTCCACGTGTGGTAAAATGGATAAAGCAGTTTTATTCTTCAGGTCAGTACGATTACAGCGATACCTCATTTATGTAATTTTTTTTATGTTTTGGCGCTTTTACACAATAAAAACTATTTTATATTAAAAAATAATTGTTTTTGCATCGCATTATTCTGAGAGCTATAACTTTTTTATTTTTCTGCTGATGATGCTGTATGGCGGCTTTTTTTTTGCGGGACAAGATGACGTTTTCAGCGGTACCATGGTTATTTATATCCGTCGTTTTGATCGCGTGTTATTCCACTTTTTGTTCGCCTGTATGATAATAAAGCAATGTTTTTTGCCTTGTTTTTTATTTTTTATTTTTTGCGGTGTTCACTGAAGGGGTTAACTAGTGGGATAGTTTTATAGAGCGGGTCATTACGGACGCGGCGATACCAAATATGTGTACATTTATTGTTTTTTTTTTTTTTTACATAAATAAATGGATTTATTGGGAAATGTTTTTTTTTTTTATTTGGGGATTTTTAAAAAAAATTTTTTTACACATTCTATTTTTTTTTTTAACTTTCTAACATTGTCCCAGGGTGGGACATCTCTGTATTAGATCAGATCGTTGATCTGACACTGTGCATAGCACACTGTCAGATCAACGATCTGACAGGCAGTTTAGCTGGCTTTCCAGCGCCTGCTCTCAGCAGGCGCCGGCTAGCCAGGTCACTTCATGACCCGGAAGGAGTCCGGCGGCCATCTTGGATCCGGGGACTCCTTCCGGGTCACCGGAGCAACGCGATCTCATTGCATTGCTCCGGTGGGAGAGCGCAGTGAGCCCCGTCCCTGCGCGATCCCCCTCTATGCCGCTGTCACTACGGACAGCGGCATCAGAGGGGTTAAATGCCCGCGATTGGCGATAGCGCCGATCGTGGGCATTGCTGCGGGGTGTCAGCTGTCATATACAGCTGACCCCCGCACCCGATCACCGCAGCGCTCAGCGCGAGACCGCGGTGATCGGTGCGCCGTACTAGTACTGCTGCTGGCACTAATGCAGTGCCGGCAGCGCAGTACTAGTACGGCGCATGGCGCGAAGGGGTTAAAAATGTATAATTTCCTTTACACTTCACAAATACTTGCTACTTTGTGTTGGTATATTATTATTATTATTTATTTATATAGCACCATTGATTCCATGGTGCTATACATGAGAAGGGGTTACATACAAGTTACAGATATCACTTACAGTAAACAAACTAATAATGACGGACTGATACAGAGGGGCGAGGACTCTGCCCTTGCGGGCTTACATTCTACAGGATTATGGGGAAGGAGACAGTAGGTCGGGGAGGTATATCACATAAAATGCCAATAAAATGCTTTTAAGTTTGTGGGTATAACGTGAAAGAATGTGGAAATTTTCATGGGGTATGAATACGTTTTCAAGGCATTGTATATTTCTTCTCTCCCTGGTTTCTGTGCTTTCTTTGGGGCCATTCTCCACACTGTAGCCTTCATACATCTACAGTAAAGAGAATCCAAGTCACCAGAGTTGCTCCCAAAATTTATTGTGTTGCCAAAACATAAATAAGGCAGAAAGTACCTTAACTTTTCAGCAACAATTAGATTTGGCAAGCCAATAAATACAAGAAAAAAACAAGTTATTGATGCTTTCATAACAATGTTTAGATAATGCAATACATTTTGGGAGCAACTCCAGTGCCTTGGATTCTCCTTAGTGGGGACATTTGTTTCTGCATCCTTTTAATCCTGAAAAGGCTGTTGTCACGCCATTCTGTCTGTATCTGGTTTTCGGTGTGACAATGCATATGTTTGCTTTAACCCTTTACTGTTGACTGTTACCTGGATGGAGCCTTCTCAGTTCCTTGCTCTGCTGCACAGCCGTACATGGGTGGTTAGGTCTTTTCCATTGCATAACCTTTCTCATGTGCTTTCCCTGGTTGCCGCTGTGGAAGCTGTCCGCGGGTTGTGAGGTCATTTGCAGCTGGTGCATGACTTTCCATGTGTGTCAGTGCGTGCGGTCACAGCCTGGTGTCCTGAGCCTCAGTTCCTGCACTGATTGTGCTGTAATGGTTTCTGTGCGTGCTAAGGGGGTGCGCGGCCACACCTGCCCTGCTTTTATCAGGGTTAGGGTGTGTACTTGAAATGCTGTCCCCAGCCAATTGCTGAGGGACAGCTCCTATATAAAGTTCCCCTGCCCTATAGGCGGGCCTGAGCTACTCACAAAGCTCCTGAACTTTGCCATGTGTGTTTGTGTTACTGCACCTCTCCTGTCTGTTTTGGTACCAAAGTCCTTGCCTTGATTCCTGTTTTGTCCTGTTTTGGCGCCTGTCCTGGAGGCAGTATATCCAGGCCCGAATCCTTGATCCTGTACCTGTCTTGTACTTGAACTTGTCTGAACTGTCTGCTGTGATTATGTTCCTGGAATCCCTCTGCATCTGGAGCCTCACACCCAGTGACTTTGAGTCTCTTGTAACCGGTGTTTCTGCTGAGTATCTACTCTGTGCTCTGGATACCATGCGGTGCAAGCTCCTGGCAGGCCCAGCAATCCTGCGGATCTAGCACCATCCCACTTGAGTTCCTTCCTAGGTCCGATGCCCGGAGCCTGACAACCGCAGTCTGGAACCTGGTGACCACTGTCTGGAGCTTGGAGCCTGATGACTGTGGTGGTGCTTGTAGGCCGTGTTGGATGTCTGGAACCGAACGACTCCTGTCTGATGTCTGCCGGTGATCCTGTGTCCAGATGTCCTGTCTGTACCCTGATGTCATGCCTGCGTCCTGATGACCATGTGTACCCTGATGTCATGCCTGCGTCCTGATGACCATGTGTACCCTGATGTCATGCCTGCGTCCTGATGACCATCTGTACCCTGATGTCCTGCCTGTGTCCTGATGTACCGCCTATGTGTGCCTCGGTGATCCGTTGGTGCCTTGGGGTCCACTGGGTGGTACCCTTCTGGGAGGTGTGGAATCGGGAGCCTGACATAGTCATGTTTGATTTAGGTACTGTGTGACTTTACTTTAGTAAACTTTACTTTCTCTATACCCGAAGTTGAGCAGTGTAATCAAGTCCTACATATCTTTTTGTCCACATGCTCAGCTGCCACAGAACCCCGGTCTCTGCTCTCCCCTAGTTTGGGTAGGCCCGGGTCCCCCTCTGCGGTATAAGGGGTCCGTATTGCGTCCTCAAGGGACGCGCGTCCCACGCCTTCTGAGGTCGGTTGGCGTGGGGGCATCTATGGGCTGGGCCGCATCAGCGGCTGCAACTGATCCCTACTGCTGTTTTATGAACTTCTATACAGACTACAATATGGAGTCTAACACGTGAGCATGGCAGCTTATAGTCCCCGTAATTATGATACAACTGGCCTACCAGGGTACCTGAAGGCCAAGGCTCTGACCCATTACTGTGTCAGAGCCTTGGCCTTCAGGTCTAGCAGAAGACATTTCCGTTTGGAATTGACTTTGCCGGCAGTCACTTGCCCCATGGCTCTATTTTTTTTAAGGGATGGAAGAGATAAGCTAATTATGCCTCGTTCTTTGAGCATCACTTTAGCAGATAATAGGGCACTAGATGCTGTAGGACATTCATTATCTAGGAAAGCCACATGACAAATCTACAGAATTGTTTCCTAAAGACATAGCAGAATGAAAAGATTGGACTGGTAGAAGACTGCGGAGTGAGCGACTTCTGGGTTTTGCTTGCTGAGGACGAATGTTTATAGAGTCTGGAGTGAGTCATCTTTCCACTTAGCTGGAATGTGCACCCTGTCTGGAGGCGATATTCACATGTGTATCAATCCCTTTTCAATCTTCGTTGCCATATAATTCTAGGAATTCCTTAGGGACTTACTAGCTCCTAGAAATGAACATGTTTTAGCGCTAATATTTTACTCTGACAGTGAAAAGTTGCACGTAATGCTGCTTCTAAATGTATACATCTCCCCTCATTATCTCCCAAGGCAGATATTCTCTATTAAAAGCAATGAGTTTTTGATGTCAATGGAAGGATATACAACACATCCTACCTTTTGTATTGAATTAGAAAATGTTACTGCAGGCATGAAATTATAGCCACACCCAAAGAGTTAAAGGGTTATTCCCAACTTGACAAGTTTTTAGTCCCACCGGCAGAGGTGTATACAATCCTTCCCCAACCATGCCGTCTGCCTTTATTTACATGTGTGACAGAATGACTGGTGATAAAAAGCTCACTGATACCAGCACGGTCTTGCAATAGAACGCCACCAGTATTATAAATAATTTCATAACAGTTCTTCATCAGCCGTGAGTAGAAACTACAGCAACTCAGCCAGAGGCAGACCATGTAAAATTAACGAGTGAGGTCACGGAGTGCTGAGGGCTAAGTGCAGAAAAGTCCATAACTGCAGCGTCCAAACCTCCCATGGCGTTAATATCTGCACCTCCTGGAGCTTCATGGCAGGGCTATCACCAGGAATTTCATGACCCCACGCTGGGAAAACTTTCAGGCCCCCTTGAGACTCTGCCCAGGCTTCACCCCAGCTCCACTTCCACCCCTCAAACCTTCTACAGTCCCACTGCCTACTCTTGGAAAAACTGCACTTCTGCACCTGCTAAATGGATAACAGAGCAAATAATGTAAAAGGTATGTATAACATTATTATGACAATTTACATAAAAACAGAAGCATAAATGTTTAAAATTAAAAGGGCAGCAACACCTTATTGCCATGTTTGGGCAGAGCCACATATGGATGCTCTGTAGATAGCAAGAGAGGTAGAGGATATAAATATAGTTATACAGGGTTAACCTTGTAGAGGTAGCTAGATGTAATCATACAGTAAACGACTGTACCATGTAATACACCCCAAAAAAGTGATTACTTGTATCGATATGCATATAATCTATGAGGTAACCTAAAGTGCATAGCGCAAAGAAAAGCATATATAATAATGATTATCACATATGAGGAAGCAGCTAAAGCTGTCCAATAAGTGGTAAGAGTGGTCCACCAGACCTACTAATAAATGGTTGACATTCAGCAAGAAAAAAGATATATTATTAATTTAATGTAGACAGTCTGATCGATAAAAGATACATATCCTAGTTGAGATAATCTCTTTTTTTTAGGCAGAGAAGAGCACAATGGAGCTGTATGACCAACCTGCAAATGTGAGAGAGGCAGGCCCCAAGGTGCATTTCACCTGTGTGCTTTTTTGGGAGCTTGGTCTATAGTGTCAATGTACAGGTAGTACAGTGATCATTGGCGACATTATATACAGCAGCTCTGTATATAGTAAACAGTGTATAGTGTAAGTGTACAGGTAATACACGAACTCACCGATGACATCTCTAGTTGAAGTCCTTCATCTTTGGTTTTCTTCTTCATCCAGGGCAGACCACCATCACTTCTTCCAGCTAGGACTGGTCTCTGCATAAAATAACGCAGTAATCTACAGCACCACTTCCAAGCCATTGATATATAACTAGTTATTATGCAATCCTCCATTCCAAATAGAAATTGTAATCCACCAGTGCCCCTCAATAACTACAAATAGCCATTTCCCCACCCAATAAATATGCAAATTTGAATCTGTGCTCTTTCCCCAATTAATTATCAGTCACACTCCTGCATCCTTAATCCGCCCACTCTGTACCTCCCGCTCACACAATTTATTATCTTTACATGCCCCCTCTGCCCCAATTCACTATGTCATGTCCTCTCTCTCCCACTCCCACCCTCAATTCATCATCATTTACTCTTCCCCATGCTCTAGTCTCCATTCATCACCATTTTCACTCCCCCACCCTCAATTAATTTTCATTTTCTGTACCCCACCCTCAATTTATCATTATTTGCTCTCCTCCCCACCCTCAAATCATCATTTTCTCTCCTCCCCTCCTCAAATCATCATTTGCTCTCCCCCCATGCTCAATTCATTATCATTTGCTGTACCCCACCCTCAATTCATCATTATTTGCACTGCCAACCCCCCACCCTAAATTCTCGATTTGCTCTCCCCTCCACCCTCAATTTGTTATCATTTGCTCTCCCCCACCCTCAATTCATCATTTACTGTCCCCATCCTTCACCCTCAATTAATCATTTTCTGTCCTCCACCCCAATTCATCATGATTTGCTCATCCCACCCACAATTCGTTATCATTTGCTGTACCCCACCCTCAATTCATCATTATTTGCTCTTGAATTCCCACCTACATTATTATTTGCTATCCTCTACCCCCTCAAATCATCATTTTCTCTCCTCCCCTCCTCAAATCATCATTTGCTCTCCCCCCATGCTCAATTCATTATCATTTGCTGTACCCCACCCTCAATTCATCATTATTTGCACTGCCAACCCCCCACCCTAAATTCTCGATTTGCTCTCCCCTCCACCCTCAATTTGTTATCATTTGCTCTCCCCCACCCTCAATTCATCATTTACTGTCCCCATCCTTCACCCTCAATTAATCATTTTCTGTCCTCCACCCCAATTCATCATGATTTGCTCATCCCACCCACAATTCGTTATCATTTGCTGTACCCCACCCTCAATTCATCATTATTTGCTCTTGAATTCCCACCTACATTATTATTTGCTATCCTCTACCCCCCTATTTGAACTCCTACTACTCAGTACATCATTCACTATCTCAGGTCCCCCGCTTTCAATTCATCATCATTTGCTCCTCCATCCCTTTAATTCATTTTATTAAAAACCAAAGAAAAAAAGAAGAGTTTCATACTTACCTCTCATGATCCCCTGCAGGTGCAACTCCACTTCTAGTGTCCTTCTGGAGAGTGGCGCACTTCATCACGTATGCGCAATCACCATCACATCAAAGAAGAGGTGGAGGGACTTCCTTGGAGCTTCAGGGCTGTTCTGTGTAGCTCCAAGGAAGGCTACCTGCGCTGATGCACTCTATGTTATTATACCTTGGCCCGGGGAGCAGAATCACAACAGGGGGGCTCGGACTGGGTTCGGGCCCCTCCTCTTTACTTCTAATCACCGGGCCACATACAACAGTAAGGGAAGTAATGCCCTGATGGCAGCCCTGCTTCATGGCATTGGTTTCCATACCTGAGCAGCTGCATGGAAAC
Organism: Ranitomeya imitator; assembly: GCF_032444005.1. NCBI lineage: Eukaryota > Metazoa > Chordata > Amphibia > Anura > Dendrobatidae > Ranitomeya > Ranitomeya imitator. The sequence goes on along the minus strand of NC_091284.1, from coordinate 50,205,899 downwards.
CTTACACAGTCAAGCGAAAGGCCAAGCATTGAATGGAGTGGTGTAGAACACTGGATTTTGAAGCAGTAGAAATGTATTCTATGAGGTGTTAACTCATGCTTCTCTATGCCAGAAGAACGTTACCTTCCTGATTGCATTGTGCCAACTCTACAGTTTAAGTGGGGGAGTAATGTTATGTACCATACTTGTTTTTTAAGGTTTGGCCTCAGCCCTTAGTTCCAGTGAAGTGAAATTTCAATGATTGAACATACAAGACATTTTAAACAATTTTAAATCCCAGCATTGTGGGAACAGTTTGGGGAAGGTTCAGGGCCCAGTGCATAAATCAAGATCCATAAAGAAATGGTTGTGGAAGTTTGGAGGAAGAACAAGACTGGACACAAAGAGCCCTGATCTCAGCCCCATCCAACAGCTTAGTGATGAGCTAGAATGGAGATTGTGAACCCAGCCTCTCCCAACATCAGTATCTGACCTCACAAATGCTCTTCTGGACGAAGGGGCAATAATTCCCACAGACACCTCTAAAATCTTGTAGAAATCCTCCCCAGTAAAGTAGAAGCTATTCACAGTGATTTTGGTGCCAACAATGTCTTATATTTTAAGTTTATGGTGGTGATTAAGAATATGACTTTGGTTTTGCCAGATCGGCTCTAGTTTCTGAGACATTTAATTAGTTGCTTTTCTAGCATTGTAAGCCTATATATTGAAAAACAAAATAATCATACGGGATACTTCATTAATAGTGATGACTGTACTCGTTGCTTGGGTTTTCCTGAGCACGCTCGGGTGACCTCCGAGTATTTGTTAGTGTTCGGAGATTTAGTTTTCATCACCACAGCTGAATGATTTACAGCTACTAGACAGCCTGATTACATGTGGGGATTGCCTGGTTGGTAGGGAATCCTTACATGTAATCAAGCTGGCTAGTAGCTGTAAATCATTCACCTGCCAGCGATAAAAACTAACAAATACTCGAAGGTCACCCGAGCGTGCTCAGGAATACCCGAGCAATGAGTACAATCATTAATTGTTAAACATCTTACACGTAAGGGGATGAATCTTAAGGTTTGATAGCCTAATGCTATTGGGGTATTTAATACATTGAAAGAAAATTTCATGTCTGCTCCAGTTTTTAACTAAGACGCTGTTAAAAGAGTCAAAGATCAAAACCTATTGCCATTGTTATAACACATAAGTCACATTGGGGGAATACAGTATTTTCATGGATGAAGTATCTTAAAACCTAGAACCAATTCAGCAAAAATAAAGGGATTATTTAATTCAGCACTTCCAAAATACCCTAAAACCTTTAAAAAAAATCTTGGCACCTGATTTTTTTTTTTTTGTAGTGCTGTGTTGTGGATGCAAAGGGAGAATCAGCTCCATATTAATGTCTAATGCTAAGATCACATGAGAGAAGATTCTCTTATACGAGAGAATCTGTTCGATTATGCTAGTGACGCTCGGCTCAAACTCTGGTCAGCCTTTGAGCTGAGTGTCATCTTAGTGTGATCCTATTCTCTCACATGAGAGAATCATATCACAGGTGTTGAGAAGATGGAGAACTAAATTTCTCCATCTTCTCCATTGTCCACGTATGTCGGACTGCACGCGGATGACATCCGAGTGAAATCTGATGTTTCACACTCACCCATAGTCTTGTATTGGTGCACGTGGTCCACTTTACGAAGCCACTCACACCACGCTGCAATGTTTTTCTCATTCTATATAGGAATGAGAAAAAAAAAGATCCGCACTGCCTCATGTTGGGCCGAGTGCTACCCAATAAATTATCGTATAGCACTCACCCGAGTTATACGCTCATGGGAGCAAACCCTAAAGGTTTACAATGGGAGGTCATAAAAGCTCCTGTAGGTGGAATGTGTAGATTTACCAGTGCTTTCCTCCATATAGTGTAATGGATGATAAATAGAATTAATGATTGCGAAACTAAGTGATAGAGACCCTTCCTATAGGAAATACTGGTGAAGTTGACATGCAGATTGAAATAGTTCATAATGAATTCCAGTGAAGTTCATGAAAATTCTATTGTGAAACGTTTACTCCTCATTGATGACAGATTTTGAAAGGGATTTAAAAAAAACACGAGACATTGCATCATGATTTCTCAACCTAGTAAGCAAAAATACTGTATAGACGTGAAACAACTTGTGTCTCGTTATCTAAATGAGAAGTGAGTGACAGCGGTTTTCGGTACTGGGACTTTCAGTGTTAGGAAATGTAGTTACAGCTATGGATGACGTAAACTGGAAGTGTGTCCCCAACTCATCACTAGCACAATAAAAAATGGTATAAACAATAAAATGTTAACCCCTTACTGACGTCGGACAGAATAGTACATCCGACGTCAGTGCCCCCACTTTGAGGTGGGCTCCGGTGGTGAGCCCACCTCAAAGCTGCGACACGTCAGCTTTTTTCAACAGCTTACATGTGCCCGCACTAGGTAAGGTAAGCTCCGTACGTTGCCCTAAACTAGATCTATGGTCTCATTAACGCTATCAGGGTACAGACTGCATAGCCTGTAAAGTTTTGGCATTAAGAACGGTTCTTCTATTAATTGTAGACGTAGGGATCTGTTCTATTGGTGTGACCCGTATGCATTCAAAGCTCTTGTTATGCATGAGGGTATTGTGCTTGGACAAACTTTGTTTCAGAAATCCTTTTTTCAGCTTATGTCTATGACCGTTCATGCGACTCCACAGTGATTGTGTAGTGCGACCAACAAATTGAAGTTGCACTCACTAGGGTTGAGCGAAACGGATCGTTCATTTTCAAAAGTCGCCGACTTTTGGCAAAGTCGGGTTTCATGAAACCCGACCCGATCCCTGTGTGGGGTCGGCCATGCGGTACGCAACTTTCACGCCAAAGTCGCGTTTCGTATGACGCACTTGGCGCCATTTTTTCAGCCAATGAAGGAGCGTGGGCAGAGTGATGACATAGGTCTTAGGGGCGTGGACGCCTATCGTCATCTTGTCGCTTGTGCGCTGTAGCGATTTGAAATGTGTAACACCAGCTTTTCTGTTCAGGGACGGATGGGAGAGAGAGAGAGAGAGAGAGAAAAAAAAAATTTCCCCATTGACTTTGCATTGGGTTTCGTGTTTTGGTCGATCCCCGACTTTACGCCATAATCGGCCGATTTCACTCGACTCGACTTTAGAGATAGTCGGGTTTCGCAAAACCTGACTCGACCCTAAAAAAGTAAAAGTCGCTCAAGCCTAGCACTCACAAGTTACTATATATACAACAATTTCTGAACCACGTGTTAGTTCTTCAGTAAAATTATATACAGTATTAGTTTTTGTTTTATATTTATGTATTTCTTCCCATGATCAATAATTTTGCAATAAATCACAGCATTTTTTCCCACATTTAAAAACTCCTATTTTGTAATTTTGTGAACTAATGACATGTTTATTGTCTTTGGATTCTGGGGGGTGGTTTCTAGAAGACTAGGTGCTATATAGTTCTTAATCGTTTTGCCTCTTCTAAATACGAACTTAGTTTTTTTGGGGATCAGATCTTTCAATATTGGATCTTTTGTCAGTAAATACTAATATTTATTGAGAACATTGCAAATAGCTTGATTCCCTCTATTAAAGGTGGTAATAAAACTATTTCCACCTCACTGTATTCTCAGATGTATTCTGTTTTAAAGAATGTTTCTTTAGGCTACGTTCACATTTGCGCCGCTCCCGGCTGCGTCGGGCACAGCCGCGGCGACGCACGCGCCATGTGCCCCTATATTTAACATGGGGGCGCATGGACATGCGTTGCATTTGCGTTTTGCGACGCATGCGTCGCTGCAGCGCATGCGTCAGGGCGCAGGGAACACTGCATGATGCAGTTTTTCCTGCGCCCAAAACCATGCAAAAAGCGACGCATGCGTCGCAAAACGCAGCGTTTGTGCATGCGTTCATATTTGCGTTGTGTCGCCGACGCAGCGCCGCACAATGCAAATGTGAACGTAGCTAGACAGTCATCCTGTGTAAGAAAGAGATTACGTTGGTATGCTGCCTGTACCTAGACAGAAGAACACGTGATTGTTGGAAATAGTCTGCAATAGACGTACAATTACGTCTAATGTGACAAAACTGGCTAGATGGAATTTTTGTTGTCAAAAAACATCTAAATATTAATTGGTATCAACTGGTTTAAAATGGGTTCTACTTTTTATATATTGGTCCTCATGGTATAGTTCCAATTAAAAAATCTGTATTTTCTTTGGATATGTTTGCCGTAACTGAAATAAAAAAAACAAGCCCTTACATGGCATCATGGATGGGAAAATAAAAAAGTTATGGGTTTCAGAAAATGGCAACACAAACTCAATATTTTTTTTTACCCTTGAAATAAATCTTATAATTTTGGTATTGCCGTAATCATACTAACCTGCAAAATCATATTATCATCATTAAAAATGATAAATAAACACGATGAAATCAAGCCTAAAAAAATGGTGAAATTGCATGTTTTTCACAATTCGCTCTTAGATTTTTGTTTTCAGCACTTTGTTCAAACTACAAGTCGTTCCACAAGATACAAGCCCTCAGACTAATATGTCTGCAGAAAAATAAAAAAGTTATAACTTTTGGAAGAAGGATAAGAAGAAAAAAAATAGGAAAACCCAAAAAAGAAAAATTGTCTTGTTAATAAAATATATTTTTGCAACATCTAACTGGGGGAATTAAATATTCAGTAACGGGTAAAGCACTTTTGATATAAGACCATGGTCAGATGACACATTTTCCCCCAGATGCTTCCATTGCAAAACTTAGATGATGTTTTGTGCTTGTCACCTGTCAGAGGTCGTAGCTAAAAAGATTAGAACAATAGTAATAGCAAAAGAATCAGTAAACTTCCCGCAATAACACTCAGTCATCATCACAACCCGTGACTTATATAAAGAGTCTTTCATTTAATACATGCGATGAATCAATCAACAGCGCTTCGGTTGATTGACCCATGAACAGATCCTGAAATGTGACAGATGTGTTGTCTTAGGGGCTCTAGTCGGTGACTAAGATAACAAGGAGAATGTCACCTGTAAGTAATAGATGCAGAACATTAGCATCTCCGAGTCTCAATACAAGTCTCCTAGTAACAAAACAACGATAGAATATGACCTCATTTACACTTCTGGAAGCAGACGAAGTACAGTCTGTCAAACAATATTGCATAAAAAATCCTAAAAAAGACAGGGTTCACATATAGCCGATGCTGGGTCATCGTGTCCATTAGGCGTTCGGCAAAAACTCTTGATGGAAACTGGTGGAAGACTTGACCTCATGTCTCGAATGGATTGTTCCCTCCTGTCTGGTGCATCAGGCGCATCAGTTTTCACATGACATTCGGAACCCACCGGAGAGCGACACCAGGGGGAAAATGGTAGAAAGGCTTAATAGACACTGACGCATTTTTACATTAGTTTTGCCACCAGTTCTGATCACTTGGGCTCAAATAATTCAGCCGGATGCAACAGATATATGTGAAACCCGCCATATGAGCAGCAGAGGAAGCAAGTGAAACCTCTGTAAGCAGCTGTATTTATTGGAGTCATATTCCAGAAAAAATTATCTGTCAAAAAACAATCCAAGAATAATACTCACACTTGTGTCTTGAAAAAGTATTAAATTCCCCTTGAACTTTTCCACATTTTTTCATATTACACCCACAAAGGTAAATTTATTTTATTGGGATTTTATGTGATATACCTACACAAAGTAGCAAGTATTTATGGAGTGTAAATGAAATGACACATGGACTTTCTACATATTTTAGAAATATAACATGTGGAAATTGTGATGTGCATTTGTATTCAGCCCCCCCCCCCCCCAGTCGATACTTTGCAGGACCTCCTTTTGCCGCAATTACTGCTGCAAGTCTTTTGGGGTATGTCTTTAACAGCTATGCAAGTCTAGAAACTGAAATTTTGCCTCTTTGCACACTCAATCAGTGGAATTGGATGAAGGTGTCTGAACAAAAATGTTCAAGTCTTGCCTCAGATTCTCTGATTCTGTTCTGTGACTGGGCCATTGACACACAACAATAGACTTTGATCTAAACCATTCCACTGTAGATCTGGCAGTATTTTTAGGGTCATTATTCTGCTGGAAGGTGAACCTATGCTCCAGTCTCAAGTCTTTTGTAGTCTCTAATAGGTTTTTCTCCAGGAATGTACTGTATTTAGCTCCATCCATCTTTCAATCAACTCTGATCAGGTTACCTGTCTCTGCTGAAGAAAAGCCTCCCCACAGCATGATGCTGCCACTACCATGTGTGACTGTGGAGATGATGTTTTCAGGGTGATGTTTAGCGTTATTTTTCTGCCACAGGAAAGAAATATATCTTGGTACCGTGTTAGCCTATGATTCTTCAGAATTTGTTTTAGTCTTTGCCTGATGAAGAGACGTATGTTGTCTCGAAAGCTTGCAATTTATTACCATCTTTTCAGTTGGCCATTAAAAGGTATCAACCACTGAGGACTCTCAATTCTAAATATTTTTCTGCCACACATGGCATTTTGCATATAATGAATTAAATCATTAATGAATTAAATCGGTTTTATGGGGTTTATTATTATTTTGGACTAATAGTTACACTGGTTTAATAATTTGATTTAAAGACATTTTGCATATAACCCAGAAAGTTCTACTTTGGTTTCATCAGACCAGGGCACCTTCTTCCACATGCTAGTTTCGGTGGACGCCGGCCATGTATTAGTGGGTTTGCAGCTTTGCCACACTCAATCCATTTTTGGATGATTGAGCGCTCCATGAGATGTTCAGAGCTTGGGCTATTATTTTTATAATCTAACCCTGCTTTATTCTTCTCTACAATTTTATCCCTGACCTGTCTGGTGTGTTCCTTGATTTTCATGAAGCTGCTTGAACCCTAATGTTCTCAAACAAGCCTCTGAGCTATTCTCGAACCTAAAAATGAGAATTACCGTACTCTTCTTTTAACTGAAACTTTTAAGTACTACTAAATCTAGTACTACTGTATGATTCTTCATGTCTAAGAACAACAATAAAAATGATCTCTGTATTGTACATATGTCAAAGAGGGCTGTGGACAACAAAAGAGACAATTGGCAGAGACAGCTCCAAAATTATCAAAGATTTGTTTCTTCTAGCCTTCATTGCAGTCTTTGTGATTTTCCTTCTTTGCTTTAGATCTATTTGCCTTCATTTATAGAACATCTCAAAATAAATAAATGTGAAATGTTAGGTAAAACCCATAATAACCTGCAGGATTATGTTTCCATGATTTATCTATTCAGATAATGGATTCCATGAAAGAAACAGATGAAGCCAGCTGTGTGTTGATGATAAAAATCCCTATGATAAATAGTATTTGGGCTCTGAAGAGGTTTAGGAGGGTCCTGGATGTGTCTTGGATGCAGATGTGGGAGATATGCTAGCTTCCTGAGTATGTTATCTAGTCGATGCCTGAGTGCATAAACAACCTCTCTCTTTATTATAACGGTATTATTATTTATTTGTGATTTATACATTAAGATGATCAGTCAAATAAAGCACATTTGTCATGGAAAAAACATTTTTCAGCGTATATATACAGTATATATATATATATATATATATATATATATATATATATATAAAATACACTAATCTTCCTTGCAGATCTTCTCCAGTTCTGTCAGGTTGGATGGTGAACGTTGGTGGACAGCCATTTTCAGGTCTCTCCAGAGATGCTCAATTGGCTTTAGGCCAGGGCTCTGGCCACAGAGTTGTTCTGAAGCCACTCCTTTGATATTTTATCTGTGTGCTTAGGGTAATTGTCTTGTTGGAAGGTGAACCTTCGGTCAAGTCTGAGGTCCAGAGACCTTTGGTTTTCATCCGGGACATCTCTCTACTTGTCTGCTTTCATGTTTCCTTCAATGACAACTAGTCGTCCTGTCCCTGCAGCTGAAAAACACCCCCATAGCATGATGCTGCCACCACCATGTTTCACTGTTGGGATTGTATTGGGCAGGTGATGAGCAGTGCCTGATTTTCTCCACACAAACTGCTTACAATTATCACCAACAAGGTCTATCTTCGTCTCATCAGTCCAGAGAATCTTATTTCTCATAGTCTGGGAATCCTTCATGTGTTTTTTAGCAAACTCTATGCAGGCTTTCATATGTCTTGCACAGAGGAGAGGCTTCCATCGGGCCAGGGCCGGCCTGAGAGATTACGGCGCCCTAGGCGAAACTATTTTGTTGCGCCCCTACTATTCTTGGCAGTAGATGAAAACTTGGGATATAAATTTAGGAGCAAAATAAACCACAACAACAATGATTAATTAACTCTCTCCTAACTCTTTAATCTTCTGAAAAGTTGTATAGGGCAAATATATACAAATAATTTTTTCTCTCGGGCGCCCCCTTAGTGCAGTGTGTTGTTATGACCTGGTGGTCAGGACAATAATGGACCTGGTGGATAAGAGCACACGGAATGACCTGATAGTTACTGATAATAAAGGACGAGCTCTGGGACGTGGGAACTCTGCTGACCGCAATCCCTAAACCTATCAAACAAACTAGAAATAGCCGTGGATTGCGCCTAACGCTCCCTATGCAACTCGGCACAGCCTAAGAAACTAGCTAGCCCTGAAGATAGAAAAATAAAGCCTACCTTGCCTCAGAGAAATTCCCCAAAGGAAAAGGCAGCCCCCCACATATAATGACTGTGAGTAAAGATGAAAATACAAACACAGAGATGAAATAGATTTAGCAAAGTGAGGCCCGACTTACTGAACAGACCGAGGATAGGAAAGGTTACTTTGCGGTCAGCAGAAAAACCTACAAAAAGACCACGCAGAGGGCGCAAAAAGACCCTCTGCACCGACTGACGGTGCGGAGGCGCTCCCTCTGCGTCCCAGAGCTTCCAGCAAGCAAGACAACAAATTAAATAGCAAGCTGGACAGAAAAATAGCAAACCAAAGAAATACAAGCTGGAACTTAGCTTCTGATGGGAAGACAGGTCACAAGAACGATCCAGGAGTGAACTAGACCAATACTGGAACATTGACAGGTGGCATGGAGCAAAGATCTAAGTGGAGTTAAATAGAGCAGCAGCTAACGAATAACCTCGTCACCTGTGGAAGCAAACTCAGAAACACCCACCAGAGGAAGTCCATGGATAGAACCAGCCGAAGTACCATTCATGACCACAGGAGGGAGCCCGACAACAGAATTCACAACAGTGTGTGCTAAGTGTGCATTTTTGGCTGTTTGCTTTGCTTTGCCAATATTTGAAAACTTAGGAGCAAAATAAATGCGCGGGATCAAACACCTGTCAGCAGACGATGCAAACGACTCACGTCCGTAATTTAGCGCCTCCTTTCTGTGCATAAATTGAAGCTCAACGGTTTTTCTTTTAAATTTATGGTAAAAAAAATGATGTACACTTTTCTTTCCATCCCTAAAACTTTTTGCCTTTTGAAAAGATTTTTTATAATTTTTTCTATTTTTTCTCTGGTGCCCCCTTTGGGTCGGCGCCCTAGGCGGCCGCCTAGTTCGCCTATACGTTCGGGCCAGCCCTGCATCGGGCCACTCTGCCATAAAGGCTTGACTAGTGGAGGGCTACAGTGACAGTTGATTTTGTGGAACTTTCTCCCATCTCCCTACTACATCTCTGGAGCTCAGCCGCAGTGATTTTGGGGTTCTTCTTTACTGCTCTCACCAAGGCTCTTCTCCCACGATTGCTCAGTTTCCAAATCAAGTCCTATCAGTTTAATTAAACACAGCTGGACTCCAATGAAGGAGTAGAACCATCTCAAGGAGGATCAAAAGGAAATGGACAACACGTGACTTAATATGAGTGTCTTAGCAAAGGGTCTGAATACTTATGACCATGTGATATTTCAGTTTTTCTTTTTTATTACATTTGAAAAATGTCTACATTTCTGTTTTTTTTCAGTCAAGATGGGGTGCAGAGTGTTCATTACTGTGAAAAAATGAACTTTTTTGAATTTACCAAATGGCTGCAGTGGAATAGTGAAAAATTTAAAAGGGTCTGAATACTTTCCGTACACACTGTATATATATATATATATATATATATATATATATATACATATACATATATGTATATATATATATATATATATATACACACGCACATGGAGAAGTTGCATTATATTGTTATCTGATTTGTATTTTTCTTCTGTTATTATAAAGACCTTCTTTTTCCTATATTTCTTCTTGTGGAGCTGCAGACTCCAGGCTCAGTTGGTGCTCCCTATGAAGGATGCTCCTTCATTCACTTCTCAGCATGCTGTTTGCCTGTGCCTCTTCCCTCTTGCTTTCTCACATTGACATAACTGGGTGAGTTGTGACTTCTGAGAGAAGCTTTAGCAAGTCTCTTCAGGGACATGTAACATGCTATTTGTGAATATTTGTGTGACACTCGTCAATACGCACGGACAAGCCGTGAGGCTGTGGTCAGATACCAAGAGGGCCCGTCATCAACAAAGGTGAAAGGTAAAGGTGATGTCAGGTTACAGTCTGTGGTCAGAATTTTGGGAAGGTATTGGATCAACACAAAAGGGCAAGGGCAAATGGATGGCCAAAAGGCAAGGTTCGAGGTTGGGCAACAAAGATCAAATACAGGAACACAGAGAACAGAACAAGCGTACAACACTTGACCTAAGCTACAACTTGCACTAATTGAAGGCAGAGAGCCAGCTAATAACCTGATAATCACTCAAATAGAAGACATATGAAGGATACCCCGGCACACCCCAGCCATGATTGTACGGCTGCGATGTCCATCACTATATTGATAGCTCAGCATGCCCCTGTTTTAGATTGGATGGCTGAACTATAACTCACTGCTTCCATACACATCTATAGACTGAATGGTGACAGTAACCTCTTTTCTATGGGGGCTACTGGACCCCCAGGTTTCCCAGGAAACCTATGATTGAAGGCCCTGACCAAACGATTAGCCTTCATGGAATTATTCGGATTTCTCTTTGGATCCCTATTCCCTCCAATGAACAATATATTGGAGAGAATTTCAGACCCTGTGAGAATCCACGATCCTCTGCACTTTGTATGCTAATCCTCCATTGACAGAAACAGGAGATGGCAGACAAGACCGATGGGACAAACTCTTTCAACGAGGATCTGGGGAACACTTTGGGATGTGAAGATTGGTCACTGGATTAATTATCTCCAGAATCTCAAATGGGGCAATAAATTTAAGATCCAATTTTGATGATGGTACTTTCAGCTTAACACTTTGGAAGATAACCAAACCTTATCACCTACTTTGAAGATGGGATCTGCTGGCCTTCCATTTTTTGTTAAGCTGGGCCATGCCAACATTCTTCTGAACCTCCCTCCAAACAGCCCCAAGTTTCTGTATGGCAACCTACCTCTACTCCAGGACACACAGAACTTATCCTAGGAAATTCACCAAAATAGGGATGAAAACCATAATTGCAAAAATGAAGGTGAGGTTCCAGTGGACTGATTTGCAGATTGTTAAAAACAAACTCAGCAAGAGGCAAAAATGAGGACTAGTCCTCGTGCTAAGCCACAACAAAATACCTTAACATTTGTTCCAACAATTCATTTGTAAATTTTGGCCGTTGGTTTCAAGGTGATTGTCAGAAGAAAATGCAAATCAATCCCCAATTTCCTACAAAATGCTCTCGACAATTTGGAGACAAATTGCACCCCCTTATCAGATACAATGTTCATAAGGATTCCATCCAATCTCACCACATAATTGATAAACAACATTGAAAGTGTTTCCACATTAGGTAACTCAGTTAATGGAATAAAATAAGCCTGTTTACTGAATTGTTCAAATACCACTCAAATAACAGCTTTTCCTTCAGACAAAGGCAAATCTATGATGAAATCCTTTGACAAATGAGTCCACGGTCTCTCTGGGATTGGCAATAGAGCCGATTCCCATGCCGGTTATGACAGACTTTTGCACGTGTGTAAACTTCACAAGCGAATGCAAAATCTTTAATGTCCTTAATCTTTAAAATCATTAATCATTACAATATTCCAAAATGATGTGGATAAGATGACTGAATAGGCAAACACTTGGCAAATGAGATTAATGTTGATAAATGTAGAGTAATGCACTGAGGACAGAGTAATCCTACAGCTACATATACATTAAATGTGAGTATACTCGGGACTAAAGAACAGGAGAAGGACTTGGGTATTCTGGTAACAAGTAAGCTGAGCAGCAGTACTCAATGTCAGGCAGCAGCTGCAAAAGCAAACAAGACTTTAGGGTCTATAAAAAGAGAGATAAAATCCCGCACTCCCAACGTATTGTTACTCCTCTATAAATCACTTGTAAGGCCACATCTAGTATATTGGATCCAGTTTTGGGCTCCACGTTTTAAAAAGGATATTCAGAAGGTAGAGTCATCTCAAAGGCGGCAACTAGATTACTGCAAGAGATGGAAGGGCTCTGATATGATGAGAGGTTGGTAAAGGTGGGCTTGTTTAACTTAGGAAAAAAAGCTTCAGAGGAGATTTTTATATGTATTAATATATGTGTGGTCCATACAAAGGACTGCCATGTGACTTATTCCTTCCAAAGAACATACTAAGGACCAAGGGGCACTCATTATGGGTGGAAGAAAGGTTATTCCGGCAGCTAAATAGGAAAGTGTTCTTTACAGTTAAAGCAGTCAGAATATGGAATGCCTGACCACAAGAGGTAGCAATGGCAGACACAATACCAACCTTTAAAAAAGGGCTGGATGATTTCCTCAATACACATAACATTGGTGGAGAAAGTTTGAACTTGATGGATGTAGGTCTTTTTTCAATCTATGTAACTATGGATGCCCTCCAAAAGACTCAAGCAATAGCTTTCTGTGTAGCTGTGATCCCAAGATGACCATTCAAGACAGAATCAAGAAACTCCTGCCACAGACGTAGTCTTAAGTACACAGACACAAATAACTTGGACCCTGGAGTAGCATAAGGAGCCAACTACTGGACTTTACGGAGTTCCTCTTCCAAGTCTGAGATTGCTATAGAAACCACAATACCCTGAAAAAGAATAGATATTGTGGAGGACAAACTGAATCAAGGCTGTGTGATAACGCGTCAGCCTTCACACTCTTGAACCCCGGCCTGAACATGAAAAATTAAATCTTGAAAAAATAAGGACAGTCTGGCCTGTGTTGGAGCTAACTGTTTAGTAGGGTTGAGCGACCCTTACCTTTATAGGATCGGGTCGGATTTCACGAAACCCGACTTTTTCAAAAGTCGGGTCGAGTGAAATCGGCCGATCCTATAAAAAAGTCGGGGTCGGGGTCGGCCGAAACCCGAAACCCAATGCAATGCATTGGGTTTCCATGGTTCCCAGGGTCTGAAGGAGAGGAAACTCTCCTTCAGGCCCTGCGATCCATATTAAAGTGTAAAATAAAGAATTAAAATAAAAAATATCGCAATACTTACCCTCTGACGCGCCCTGGTACTAACCGGCAGCCTTCCTCCTTCGAATCCGCGCTTCAAGGACCTTGCCGTGACGTCGCGGTGACGTCGCGGCTTGTGATTGGTCGCGCGGCCGCCCATGTGACCGCTCGCGCGACCAATCAGAAGCCGTGACGTCACCGAAGGTCCTTTAAGCGCTGATTCTTAGGAAGGAAGGCTGTCGGAAAGAAGCAGGGCGCATCCGAGGGTGAGTATATTCCTATTAGGTATATACTCACCCTCGGACGCGCCCTGCTTCTTTCCGACAGCCTTCCTTCCTAAGAATCAGCGCTTGAAGGACCTTCGGTGACGTCACGGCTTCTGATTGGTCGCGCGAGCGGTCACATGGGTGGCCGTGCGACCAATCACAAGCCGCGACGTCACCGCGACGTCACGGCAAGGTCCTTGCAGCGCGGATTCGAAGGAGGAAGGCTGCCGGTTAGTACCAGGGCGCGTCAGAGAGTAAGTATTGCGATATTTTTTATTTTAATTCTTTATTTTACACTTTAATCTGAATTCTGATACCAATTCCCGATATCTTAAACATATCGGGAATCGGTATCGGAATTCCGATTCCAGATTCAAAAGATCGCCGACTTCATGGCCGACCCCACACTGGGGTCGGGTCGGGTTTCATGAAACCCGACCTTGCCAAAAGTCGGCGACTTTTGAAAAATTTCGACCCGTTTCGCTCAACCCTACTGTTTAGATGATTCAATATAAGCCACATTGTTATGACCCATCATCACATTGGCCTGATTGATTGCTCCCTCCAAAAATTCTCCCCATTTTTGAAAAGTTGATTTGACAGGGTGCAGTTTGCAACTCCCAGTATCATCATTTCTCTCAGCAGATGAAAATTTCCTAGAGAAAAATGCACATGGTTGTGAGTTGGTAGGATTTTTGGAACCTTGACATAACACAGCCCCTAAGCTGATCTCTGAAGAATCCACCTACACAATGAACGGTTTAGGGAGATCTGGTTGGATAAAAACTGCAGCAGACATGAAATGTTCTTTCAATTTATTAAACTCCCCAATAGCATTAAGCTATAAAAACTTACGATTCATCCCCTTACGTGTAAGATGTTTAACAGTTAGTGATGAGCGAGTATACTCATTGCTCGGGTGGTCTCCGAGTATTTGTGACTGCTCAGAGATTTAGTTTTTGTTGACACAGCTGCATGATTTACACAGCTACTAGCCAGCCTGAGTACATGTGGGGGTTGCCTGGATGCTAAGGAATCCCCACATGTAATCAAGCTGTCTAGTAGCCGCAAATCATGCAGCTGTGGCAATTAAAACTAAATCTCCGAGAAGTCACAAATACTCGGAGACCACCCAAGCGTGCTCGGGAAAACCCGAGCAACGAGTATTCTCGCTCATCACTATTAACAATCTGTGAAAACCCTCTAATAATTTTTCTATAGTAATTGGCAAATTCTAGAAAAAAATTGCAATGTTTTAAGGTCACAAGGTTTAACCCAATTAATTATGGCCTGCACCTTCTCAGGATCCAGCTCAAACCCGTCAACTGATATAATGAACCCCAAGAACAATATTTCTTGAACAGAAAAACAACATTTTTCCAATTTAGCAAACTAAATATGTTTGCTAAGCTTTTGTCAAACAAAACAGACATATTCATAGTGTGAATCCAAATTAGGCAATAAAAATAGAATATCATCAAGGTAAACCTTCCAATGCAATCAGAAAAGATATGAGAAAAAGGGTAACAATGTTTTGAACTTTTGACTTTCAGGCTCCATATCTCACCATCCACTACTGCTTCGAATGTGAGACTGGCATAGTTTTATAGACAATCATCTTGTCTATCTCATACATAAATTTGACGTGTAACTATTTAGCATATAATTAGTTATGCAGAACCTTGTCATGTCACTGCATTGTTACGGTTTTGTTCCTAAAAATCAAAATTTTTGTTTTTATTATTTTGTAAATCCACAATTGGCTTTTATCACTGCCTAAATCCATTTGGGCATGCTGTTGATCAGATTAAGAAAAAAATCTGATCCCAGGTCTCTTTTTCACATTACCAAAGGTCAGTACATACTGGTTGACTCAGTTAGGTATGTTTTACAGTTTTTTCTTCAACCCACAAATGTTCTATTGGGTTGAGGACTGGGGACTGTGGTGGCCAATCCAGCACCTCTACTTCATTGACATTGAACCATTTCTTTGCCAATTACAACGTGTGCTTAGGGCCATTGTCCTACTGGAACACTATGCCGTCCTTTTCTTACCTATAGTACTCGAGTGTACAAAATATTTCATCTTGTAGGATACTCACATAAGCCTTATCATTGAGACCACCATTGATCTTGGGCAAGTATCCTGTGCCTTTGGCTGTGAAACCACCCTATATCATACCTCCACCGAATGTGACAATTAGTTTAATTTCTCAAACCAATTTCCACCTTTTCCCTTGTTTCTTTCGTAAATATTTGCATTCATCAGAGGGTAATCTATTGACTTTCAAGTCATCACTCCAAATCACCCATTTCAAATCTTCCACTGTCCACTTTTAGCACTTTTTTGCAAACTCGAGTCAACACTTCTTATAATGATATTTCAGCCAAGGACTGATAGCCATTTTTTTTTTAACCATTTAACCATTCCAGACTTGTGTAATGTGCATCGCACAGTGCTTGCATGGACATCTGTGATATCACTATTACAAAGCATACAAGCCACCTCCACTGTCGTGTTTGTCATGCAAGAGCTTCTGCGATAGACCTTGTGATGAGGCGACTTGTTGACTCTGATATTTTGCCTGGACATCCACCTCTTGGCTTTTGAATGGATGGATGGGTTTTATTTCATATTCTTAAGACTTTCATGGTACTCATATGATGCAGTTTGGCAATTTTCTTGGCGTAGAGACCGCTATCAATGAGCTTGTACTCACACACCAAACCACTTAACCGTAACTATAGGGGTTTCTCAGGCAACTCTCTATTGGGGAGGATACCTTTTGTACATAATGTCTTTTATCTATTCACTAAGAGACACCTTGCAGGTGATTACTTTAACATGCACCCCAGTATTCAGCTAGGGGCATTTTGCCATGTGTGCGCGCTGCCCTTTTAAGAGCAGGGTAGCATGCGGCTCCAATTTTTATAGTTTCTGCCTCAGGTAAGTGGACAGATTTTGGTGTAATGCTAGTTACTACTCACAGACAAGCCTTGAGGTTGGATTGTCAAAAGGTCTGGAGTCAGATACCAATAAGGCTCGTCATAAATAGAGATGGGCGAATATCTTCGGCTCCCTTTTATTCAGCAAGCTATAGTGCTTACCGAACAAGCTGCTGTGGGAAGCCGGATACCTGGATAGCTCCTGCTGATCATCTGTTCAGCGCTGCAGCTGCATGTGTCATGGCTGTGACAGTCACAACACATGCATAGAGAGCCTTTTTGTTGTGTGAAAACAAATGTTTTAGTACTGTGCCTAAAAACCACTTAAAAAATGTGAAAAGCATCAAATAGGCAATATCCACGTGGTGCCGCTGGTCATGGTGCTGATGCAGCTGCTGCTGGTGGTGTAGCTGCTGCAGGGAGAGGACATTGTCGTTCTGTGCCTGCTATGTACATTAATGAAACACCTTCCTCGGGTGCATACAGGCGACAGGACATTCTGCATCATTTCATAGAGCCGAGCACTGCTACATGAACGGTGAGGCCAAAACATGTTGAGGCGGTGTTTGTTAGGAGTCGAGCTCCCGCCTCTGCACAGGTGGAATCTCGGGCCATCTGCGCTGTGGTCTCCCATTCTTCTCCTGCCGCAGTGGAGCCTGCTCAGCAGAGATGTCGGTCCCAGCGTCTCGCTCAGTCTGACTCTGTACAAAGGGTTACTGCTGCTTTTCCAGCTTCTGCCATTGAAGCCAGTGCTGGGCAGCGGCGAGCAGATGCTTCTGGGACTAAGTCCTGCTTTTCACATTCTGAGCATGCCCAGAGTAAGATCTCTCAGTGGAGATCGAGGGTCACATGTTCAGATACTGCAGCTAAATCTATTGGTCATCCAGGAAGGTCCTGAAGGTGCTCAGGCTCTGTAGCAGCCTCTCATTGGTCCTTCTAGGAAGGTCCTGTACTTGCTGCAGCTATTTAAGGCTCTCATGACCGCACGGCCATGCGCTAGTATTGAATCAGTTATGTGCATGCGCCAGTGTGGTCACATTTATGTGTGTTCAGGGACTCGGCTGAAATAAGCCCCTAGAATGCCGGCACCTCCGGCGAGGAGATTGTGTGTGTGGATTTATGGCCCCAGCTGAAATAAGCCCCTAGAATACCGGCTCCTCCAGTGAGGAGATTGTATGCTTGTGCTGCCACACACTGCCATCAGCTCGGCAGTTGCTGGGTACTCCTGTGAAGTCAACAGGGTTCCACGTTTCTTAGTTGCCAAGGTCTCAGCTGCTGACACGGGGCGTCCTCAGGTGCGGGCTCAAAAGCCACCGAGGGTCAGAGTGAGACCTGGCACAGCGTCTCTGTGAAGTAACAGAGTTCGCTTCTACCGCCATAAAGGGCTGCCATTTGCCAGCAGCAGGTTCTCTCCTGCACGGTGGACCCCGGGCTGCGAACGCACCAAATATCATCTCTCAATTAACTCGGTGTGTTCCACCAGCCCTAACAGTGTTAAATTGGATGGGTGAGAATGAATCCAGTTTTTTGCATTATCTTCCACTCGGTCCCCTGCAGATTTGGCACCTGAAAACCATGGTCATGCTGCTCCACTCTCACCACCGTGCAAATCAGCCAAGCAGTCTGAGCCCCATGTCATGCAGCAGTCTCTTCTGCTTTTTGATGACTCAGCTGGCTAGGGTTCCATGGCTCATCCACCTGGCCCTATACCAGAAGTGGAAGAGACTGAGTACACTGATGTCCATTCACTCCTAGACCTATATGAAGTGAGGCCATCCTGGTGACGTGTTCGGATGAAGAGGTGATCACGCTGCCCCAGCAAAACAGGGAGCAGGGTGAAAAAGAACATAGGGCAGCTCCTAGCCAGCATGTTGGCTACTACTGCAGACTGCTGCTGAAGAAATCAGCAAAAGAAAGTCAGCTCAAAGGAGCTCCTGGGCGCAACATATATTCATCCAATATGCTGGCGTGATTTGCACATTGTGTCGTCAGAGCCTGAAGCAAGGCATAAATGTTCTGAACCTGAACCCCATCTGCATGTCGAGGTATCTAAATTCCAAGCATGAGGTGCAGTGGAGTACACACCTTAAAAAGTATGACAAATTTGATCATCCTCCTGCTCCCTCTTCTGCTGCAGTATCAGCCTCTTCCTCCCACTCATGATCAACAGGGCCACCTGCCTCACCGCAAAGAGAGGATGTGACAGCACCACCACCACCAGTGTCACAGAGTATCTCCACACTATCACATGGAAGTGATCAGCTCTAAACTCCCCCAACCCTTGAGAGAAAGGGTTGCGGTTGGTGGAGGGGTGGTTCATGCTCAGAAATCCTTCAATGTGGCTGAATTACAATAATTCTGCAAAAATGAGTGGCCAAAATTCCTCCAGATGTTGTGAAATACTCACTGCCAGTTATCGCAAACGCTTGATAACTGTTGCTGCTGCTAAGGCTAAGTGTGGCCCAACCAGTAATTAGGTTTAGGGGGCAATCGCTTTTTGACACAGGGCCCTGTGGGTTTGGATTTCTTTTTCTCTTAATAACAAAGACATTAATTTAAAAACTGCATGTTTACTTGTGTTATTTTTGTTCAATATTTAATTTGGTGATCTGAGACATTTAAGTGTGACAAACATGCATAAGAATAGGAAATCAGGAAGGGGACAAACACTTTTTCACACAACTGTAGGAGAAAAACTGACCAGGTTTCATCAGCAATTATACAAAACAGCACACCCTCATATCCGATAACAAGATCCCTTCATGAAGAAGCGTATACACATCAATAGAGAACTATGAAGACACTGGATCAGAAGTGTAAATGCTAAAAGCCATACATTTTATTACAAAAGATTTAAAATTCATACAGACCATATAACAAACTGGTGAGACGTTACAGTCAACAAGTGCAAGGTCAGAACAGAAGCTACAGACTGATGGGACTCCCCTACAGAAACCATATAACAGGTAATAAATAACCACCATATGCTGATAACTCCCTTGTTGTGCTGATAATACAGCTGACACACAGAGTATGTAACAATAGATAACTTACAGCTTGTAAAGGTACCGTCACACTAAACGATATCGCTAGCGATCCGTGACGTTGCAGCGTCCTGGCTAGCGATATCGTTCAGTTTGACACACAGCAACGATCAGAATCCTGCTGTGATGTCGTTGGTCGCTGCAGAAAGTCCAGCAATGTCTTCGCTGGTAACCAGGGTAAACATCGCAGGGCCGCGCTTAGTAACCCGATGTTTACCCTGGTTACCAGCGTAAAAGTAAAAAAAAAACAAACACTACATACTTACCTTCCGCTGTCTGTCCCTCGGCGCTCTGCTTCTCTGCCCTGTGTAAGCACAGCGGCCGGAAAGCAGAGCGGTGACGGTGAGGGTAGAGAAGCAGAGCGCCGAGGGACAGACAGCGGAAGGTAAGTATGTAGTGTTTGTTTGTTTTTTTACTTTTACGCTGGTAACCAGGGTAAACATCGGGTTACTAAGCGCGGCCCTGCGCTTAGTAACCCGATGTTTACCCTGGTTACCAGCATAGTTGGTCGCTGGAGAGCTGTCTGTGTGACAGCTCTCCAGCGACCAAACAGCGACGCTGCAGCGATCCGGATCGTTGTCGGTATTGCTGCAGCGTCGCTTAGTGTGACGGTACCCTAAGTGTGGACACAATAGTAGATAACTCTATAATGGTAGGTACCAGCTAAGAGTCATATATACCTGTTGTCATTCTTGAACCAGGGAGAGAGGAGTCGTACAGACTGTGCGCACCTCGACGCGCGTTTCACTGCGAAGGCAGTCAAAAATCTGAAGACAAGTCGATCATTTTTACAAGTCAAATATTAAAAAAAAAATGGCGCCACTCGCACTATAGGGGTTATTTCCATTGATTTGAATGGGAAGCTTAATCAAAGTGTATTTGGACTGATTTTTTGCATTAGTTTTGGAGCAGACTCCACTCTAAAATTCACGTAAAAATTGTGCACATATTACTGGTTTTCACAGTAGCCTTTTATTGTCTCCTGTCATAAGTACATCTTTTATCCATGAAAAATAATAGCTCCAAATAGGATTTTCTCTTACAAACCCGCTTCATGTGGTTTTACTATGACGTCTTACTCAGTGGGAAATTCCAAAGTTTTTGAGAAGGCATATCATACCAATCCAAGCAGCTGCAATTCTCCATAGCTTTATTCACATGGTGCTCACGTTTTACTGTCCAGATATAAACTGAAAAAAATATATATTTAATATTTAATATTAGAAATGTATAAATAATATAATTCCCAACCCATCAGATACAAAGTAACTGTGCAGTTATCCTTTTGCATATGATTTTCATGTAATCCTGTGCAATAAGTCACCAGCCTCCAAGTGACGCTCAATCATGGGGGATTAACAATAATATATATCTATAAGCCATGTAATGAAAATGGGAAATAAAAAAAAATGTTGGCACTTTGGCTAAGTGAGGTTCACTTTTATATCCAGTGGGCATGGAAAGTATTCAGACCCCTTTAAATTTTTCACTCTTTGTTTCATTGCAGCCAATTGGTAAATTCAAAAAAGTTCATTTTTTTCTCATTAGTGTACACTCTGCACCCCATCTTGACTGAGAAAAAACAAAAATGTAGAAATGGTTGCAAATTTATTAAAAAAGAAAAACCGAACACCACAGGTTCCTACGCAGACTAGATAAATCCCTAACTAAACCTTGATTTGTTCCTGCCTGACCACAAAGATTGGCACTCTAAAATTATGCAGTGACACCCCCAATCAACATCGGCTGACAATGATTTACTTTAATTGCACTCTCAACCCAAAATCACAACAACAGAATGTGCTCATAGACAGAGGGGAGGCACAGGGCTAAGGACATGTTCACACAGTCATACATGAAAGACGGAAGTAAAAGAAAGGATCCCAGAAAGATCTTCGGTGTACGTGGATGACTGATGAGAAATGGAACATGCAAACAAACAAAAGGAGAAGTGGATCGCCCCCAGGTGCAGGGCAATGGGGTACTCGGTACCAGGTCCTTCAGTCCCTTCCTTCTGGGGATGTCACGGTGGCCCGACCCGGTCCATGGCCCTGCTAAGGGGCGCCCAATTAAAGGTGATGTAAGTTTGTCAAGTGTTCGTAACGCCACCTGTGGTATTCGGTCAGGGTGACCGACGCTGCTTAGGGGTCCACTGGGGTGATGTGATGTCAGCTAGATGGAATACCTTCCCACAGGTGAAGTGTTTCCCCAGGGCTTCCCAGTAGTGTAGATGGTGATGATGTGAGGCGCAGTTAATAACGAGGACACAGTGGGTGCAGTCTCTTTACCTTTACTGAAGGCTTTTGCATCCGCAGTCCAGAGCACAGGATTACAGGGTAGGCAGGATCCAGCCGGTCCGATGACACTTCCAGAGTCCCCCTTGTCCAGGTGGAAGTCAGTAGCCTACCTACTAGCACTCGGGCGTTGTAGTACCCCCCTGCTGAGCAACTCGGTGAGGTCCTCACAACTTTTGTAGATGTTTCTCTTCTCTCTGTCCCCCAGATGGATAGGACAAACCCGTATGACGGTGGTGGCCTGAGACTATTTTATAGACAAACCCGTATGACGGTGGTGGCCTGAGACTATTTTATAGGGACCCTAGTGTCACCCCTCCTACACGTTGCCACCTTGTCTGCTTTGGTTCTTAGGTCGGACAGCCAACTTGGAATTGACCGCCCTGCCGGTCTCTGAAATAAAGCATAGAGTCTATTACTCCCTCGGTGCTCCGGCTACTGGTCCGCGCTCCAGAAAGAGGCAGCCTCTCACAGGACAGAACTCCTTCTGGTTTTCTATACTCCTTTGCCGTGACTTCGTGTCTCACGCCCTACAAACACACTTCGCTTCATGTCCTTCCCAGGGATACTGCCGCAATGTAGTGCAGGCGCAGCTCCGTGTCTTTCTATCTTGCTGAGCCTCCAATGTCCTTTCCTTCTCCTCTGTCTGCTTGACAGGTGTCCCATGGGCCAAGCCCAGGCAGCTCCTTCCCTCTCACTCCTTCTAGCTTCCTCTCTCTCCCTCCTGCTCCCAGCTTCTGCCTCACTTCCTATCCAACCCACCAGTTTTACCCATTTGTGAGGAAAGGCATAGTAGATAGAACCCTTTAGCTCCCCCTGGTGGCCTGGAGTGTGAAGTGTTCTGTGGGTCTTGTGATACCTGGCAGGGTGGACTCCTTCGGTGCCATCAGACGTAACATCACTCCCCCTGGTGGAAGAGCGACATTACTGCAGCAACCAGGACCCTGGGGCGCTGCAGAAGTAATGGGGAAAACTTCAGCAAGATAATCTTTCAGTGGGGAGCTGTGACTCTAAACATCCATCTAACATGGAGTATAGCCAGCAAGGACTGCATGTTCCAAGATAATATAAATAGCCCCTCCTAAGATGTGATAGGACAAACCAAACGAAGAAGTGAATACACCTGCATACAAGCAACACAACAGAGCAAAGCAAAAGAAAGACAAGAGCATTATCAGTAGTTGGACAGAGACAACACAGGCTGTGGTCCAACAGAGGGGGAAACCGACCACACAGGTAGAGGTGACCGGATCGAGTCCCAGAGTTAAGCCATGTATCAACGTAACAAAAAGACTATCACTTTATGTTTAATTAAAACAGCGTGTATGAGATTTAGATGGATACTATCAATGGAAGCTTCTAACACCAGATGGATGTAGTTCGATGTATGAATCATATGTTGACTTATACTCCCTTTGCACTAAATTAACTTTAGCCTTAAATGGTTACTGTCATTTCAAAAAAGCTCTGCATAAATCAACAGTATAAGCGACAATAAGAAACTTTATAATACTTTAAATCTTATCAGAGAAATTTGCTTCTTTTTAATTTGTGACATAAACCAATAGCGAGATGAACAAGACTAGGAGTTCATAGAAAATACCCACAAAAAAAGAGAAGAATAAAACTCTTAGACAGCGATACTATATTAATTATTAAAAATCATCTATGTTTAAATAAATTCAATAATATCACCTATGTCACAAATGTATCTAAAAAGATTAGGTCCAATAATTAAGGTTGGAGGTAGACAAATAGGGAGGGAGATCAAGGAGGATGAGTAATTAATAAACCAATGATAGCAGAGAATGACAAAAATTATATCAAAGCCACAATTTATACAATTTGCAAAATCCCATACCGGATACTTTACAATAAGAGTAGGGGGGAGAGTAAAAATACATAGGTAAAACAGAATGCTATTACAAGGCAGAGATATCACTTCCTTACCATGGCGTTTGACACCCTAACGCTAGCCATACACATTCGACTTACATCGGCTGTATCCGCCGATATCTGTGAGTTTGGTCAACAGTCTAATGAGTATAGGGGCCCTGGCCAAAGAGTGGTTGGGAATGATGTTGATCGGACATGTCTAATTTTGGATTGACGATCACATTGTTCTCCCCGTATCAGTTGACGATATTCTCGGCCAAATGATGTGTGATAAAGTCAGGTGACATCGCTTCAGCTGAACAATTGTTCAGCCAATAGTGAATTAATCTGTATGGATAGGTTAAGAGTAAGCAACCTGACATCCCTGCTCAACGTTTAAAATGATGAGTCGCCATACAGACTAGAAGTCAATGGTGGGATGTGCGGTCCACCCCGGTACACATGCCGAAGAGTGATAAGAGAAGGAAGTCACACGCAGAGATAATGATGTCAGTTTCTTAATAATGTTGTCAGCAATGTGCGATGATAGACATCAGTTCCTTGAAAACAATGTTAGTGACCTATTACACTATCACTTCCCTCACCCGCACCCTCTGCGCTCATCAACCACTCTGAAAAAGCAACTCAAATCCACCTTAGTTAAAGTAAGAAGGAATGCCAGGTCACTGAAGTATTAGGTTATAGCTCCTATTAAAACCTATGATGATGGGAGGATGGATGATGAGCAGGAGCAGGGAGAGACAATGATTTAGGCAGAGAAACAAAGATCCTTCTGTCAGATTCTAATGTGGCACCCCAGGGTCCTGGTCATCACAGTGGTATTGCTTACCTCTCGGGGAGAGTGATGCTACGTTTGGAGGCAATAAAGGATAACTGCATCCAGGTATCACAAACATGCAACGCATTTCATACTCCAGGCCACCAGGGGGAGCTTTTGGTCCTATTTATTGGGTCACTCCCCACATATATATAACTGGTAGTCTGTAGGGAAAATGAGTGAGTTCCAGACAGTAGTCTGAGGAGGACAGAGGGTCAACGGAGCTGTGCATGCCCTCAGAGCTGCAGCTCCCAGAAAGAGACATTGAAAGGTAAAATTGTATTGCAGAAAGTGTGAAGGAAGTTGAAGCAAAGGAGAGGATACCAGAAGGGGACCAGCCCCAAACAGGCTGCCTCCTTCTGAGGCACAGAATCCCCGTAGCCGGAACACCGAGGGAGTAAGGACCTCTACGCCTTATTTCAGAGACCGTAATAGTTGTCTTCAGTGAATTCAGATTTTTCCATTTCAGAGATAAGAGGTAACAGTTGATGCTCATAATGTTCTATGGAGAACTGCAACTGTCGCTTCAGGAGAACTTGCAGTAGACTGTCTGTACCTGACATTGGCTTTCCTTCTTCCCCTCCCTGTTCCATACAGTTTTAAAAGCACCGACTGCCTTCTATCTCATCAATGGGATATTTTGTCTTCACTGAATATACATTTTATAGATTTTTTCCAAGAATTGAAAATTAAATATTAATCCAGGAGGTGAAAGAAGCAGATTTCTCTGATGCAACATATTACAAAGGTCCTTACTTTCATATGCACTATCAATTTATGAAATAAAAATTAAAACAACGATTCTCCTTGACCTTTTTGTTAACAAAAAATAACATTTTTGGAATCTGCAATACCCCTGTAATCACTGAACCCAAAGTCAGAATTTGTGAACTTTTCAATCAAGTGGCACAACCCCCTATTGGCATGGGCACCAATGAAGGGACGCCCTAGAATCTACAAAAAGTGATGTCCTTTTGTTAGGTTGAATAAATAAAAATATGTTGGGTACCAACCTTTAGTATTCTCTGCCGATTAAGTGACTAAAGAGGCCACCAAATTGTTTTACTAGTTACAATTTCTAGATTTGTATATTTAGTAACAGCTACATCTGATATTACAGAGAATTGGAATTAGCGGCAGTACCAACTCAGCCACCATTAAAATTACAGTGCTGTGTCTAGTTCAATCACTGTCAGAATCTTCAATTCATTGATCATGGAGTTGCTGAATTTCAGTCCCCCCACTAATCTAATTTAAAGAAGCCCTCCTTCTTCCATCAAAATTTGTACCCTCTCAATAAATTCAAATCATCATATTATATAGCACTGTGTACGTACAATTGCTCCTTTACCTTTCTACCCAGTCAATTCTTCTCTTTTCCATTAGGTCTATGACATAATGTGATTAAACGTGATTAGCGGAATCCTTCTAAGCTCTAGGTAGAAACAGTAAATCTCTTTTTTCCCTACATGAGTCATCACTGCAAAAGTCTCTGGCATGGGGGGAGGAGTGGAGTAGCTGGGTTAAGGAGTTGAAGAGGGGGATGACTCATGCAGGGAAAATAGACTTCCTGTTTCTACATAGAGTAGAGAAAAGAAGAATTAGCTGGGTGGAAGGGCAAAATGAGCAATGGTAAGTACTATACGATTTCAACTCACTTAGCTGTATTATGAGGTAGGCACGCAGTTTCAGCAAAACGTCTGGGCTGGTTTATTAAGACTCCATAAACTGCTCAGAACAACAGAGCAAAAACAGCCTTTTCCTGTGCAAAGTAAAAATGTAAAGTAAATAGTCCATACAGTAGTGCAAGTTTGCCCTCTTGGGTTAGTGTACAGCTCTTTAGTCCTTAGCAAAGACAAACAACACTGAAGGTCTGCACATCTAACATAGTTAGTATGGCCGAAAAAAGACATTTGTCCATCCAGTTCAGCCTATATTCCATCATAATAAATCCCCAGATCTACGTCCTTCTACAGAACCTAATTGTATGATACAATATTGTTCTGCTCCAGGAAGACATCCAGGCCTCTCTTGAACCCCTCGACTGAGTTCGCCATCACCACCTCCTCAGGCAAGCAATTCCAGATTCTCACTGCCCTAACAGTAAAGAATCCTCTTCTATGTTGGTGGAAAAACCTTCTCTCCTCCAGACGCAAAGAATGCCCCCTTGTGCCCGTCACCTTCCTTGGTATAAACAGATCCTCAGCGAGATATTTGTATTGTCCCCTTATATACTTATACATGGTTATTAGATCACCCCTCAGTCGTCTTTTTTCTAGACTAAATAATCCTAATTTCGCTAATCTATCTGGGTATTGTAGTTCTCCCATCCCCTTTATTAATTTTGTTGCCCTCCTTTGTACTCTCTCTAGTTCCATTATATCCTTCCTGAGCACCGGTGACCAAAACTGGACACAGTACTCCATGTGCGGTCTAACTAGGGATTTGTACAGAGGCAGTATAATGCTCTCATTATGTGTATCCAGACCTCTTTTAATGCACCCCATGATCCTGTTTGCCTTGGCAGCTGCTGCCTGGCACTGGCTGCTCCAGGTAAGTTTATCATTAACTAGGATCCCCAAGTCCTTCTCCCTGTCAGATTTACCCAGTGGTTTCCCATTCAGTGTGTAATGGTGATATTGATTCCTTCTTTCCATGTGTATAACCTTACATTTATCATTGTTAAACCTCATCTGCCACCTTTCAGCCCAAGTTTCCAACTTATCCAGATCCATCTGTAGCAGAATACTATCTTCTCTTGTATTAACTGCTTTACATAGTTTTGTATCATCTGCAAATATCGATATTTTACTGTGTAAACCTTCTACCAGATCATTAATGAATATGTTGAAGAGAACAGGTCCCAATACTGACCCCTGCGGTACCCCACTGGTCACAGCGACCCAGTTAGAGACTATACCATTTATAACCACCCTCTGCTTTCTATCACTAAGCCAGTTACTAACCCATTTACACACATTTTCCCCCAGACCAAGCATTCTCATTTTGTGTACCAACCTCTTGTGCGGCACGGTATCAAACGCTTTGGAAAAATCGAGATATACCACGTCCAATGACTCACCGTGGTCCAGCCTATAGCTTACCTCTTCATAAAAACTGATTAGATTGGTTTGACAGGAGCGATTTCTCATAAACCCATGCTGATATGGAGTTAAACAGTTATTCTCATTGAGATAATCCAGAATAACATCCCTCACAAACCCTTCAAATATTTTACCAACAATAGAGGTTAGACTTACTGGCCTATAATTTCCAGGTTCACTTTTAGAGCCCTTTTTGAATATTGGCACCACATTTGCTATGCGCCAGTCCTGCGGAACAGATCCTGTCGCTATAGAGTCCCTAAAAATAAGAAATAATGGTTTATCTATTACATTACTTAGTTCTCTTAGTACTCGTGGGTGTATGCCATCCGGACCCGGAGATTTATCTATTTTAATCTTTTTTAGCCGGTTTCGCACCTCTTCTTGGGTTAGATTGGTGACCCTTAATATAGGGTTTTCATTGTTTCTTGGGATTTCACCTAGCATTTCATTTTCCACCGTGAATACCGTGGAGAAGAAGGTGTTTAATATGTTAGCTTTTTCCTCGTCATCTACAACCATTCTTTCCTCACTATTTTTTAAGGGGCCTTCAATGGTGCCATCCTGCTTTAGTAGTGCAAATGCTTTCTTTTTACTGTTAATTGCCTGTCTTACTTCTTTGTTTAGCCACATTGGGTTTTTTCTCTAGACACAGACACTGAATTAGACAATTGGCCTCCTTTTTATATGCCGTACCACACTCCGGGTGGGCATATGTGACCAGCCAGTCCCACCCATCTCTCTGACTGCTCGTAAACACAGCCCTGAAATGCCCTATTAACTCGCATTTGCTGCAGTCTGCTTTTCCAGGCTTACATCACTGAGGCTACCAACCTCGATGATACGTATCTCCCCTCGAAAACCTGTCCAGCGTCCATCTTACAGTACACACAGTGCCATATAATATGATGATTGCAATATATTAACAGGATAAATACTTTGATGGGAGGAGGAGTAGTGCTTTGATGGCTTTTTCTAAAGATAAGTCATCAATATTGTCTTCACAAAAAATTCCTTTAAGGTATTTAGAATAGCACCAGGTGTGTGATCTAATGGTGAGTTATATAATACAGAATGAATTAAATTGCATTGACTCCTTAAGGCCATAACACAGAAATGAAATGCTCAGTAACCGTACAGGTGTATCAGTGAAGTATGCTGTATACGGAGAGTATCAGGCTCACAGAGCCGTACATAGCCTGGAGCAGAGATACCTCTAAAGCTTCAGACATACTATTATATTAAAACCATTACACAACAAACATCACCCTGACACGACTGTCACTTACCAGAATAACTCCTTCAGTGACAAGTACCATTAACTCCCATATGGATGAAATCAACCAAGGTTTCTAAATGAAAACCTGCCTTGAACTAAATCTCCAGCCATTATTATCATGTCATAGAGGATCCAAAACCATGTTCTGATTCATTTCTTACTGTAACTTTATAGAAGTTGATGCTCCATTTTTCTAGCGCCGGACTCTGTATCCCCTGCATAGGTATAAAATAAATGAGAATATTTTGGCATCCTCCACTAGCGGGAGCTCAGAGTTAGGGTTAGGGTTAAATGGAACCTGTCACCCCCAAAATGGAAGATGAGCTAAGCCCACCGGCATCAGGGGCTTATCTACAGCATTCTGTAATGCTGTAGATAATCCCCCGATGTAACCTGCAAGATAAGAAAAACAGGTTAGATTATACTCACCCAGGGTCGATTCGGGTCCGATGGGTGTCGCGGTCCGGGGCCTCCTATCTTCATGCGATGACGTCCTCTTCTTTGCTTCATCCTGCGGCTCCGGCGCAGGCGTACTTTATCTGCCTTGTTGATGGCAGAGCAAAGTACTGCAGTGCGCAGGCGCCGGGCCTCTCTGACCTTTCCCGGTA
Organism: Ranitomeya imitator; assembly: GCF_032444005.1. NCBI lineage: Eukaryota > Metazoa > Chordata > Amphibia > Anura > Dendrobatidae > Ranitomeya > Ranitomeya imitator. The sequence goes on along the minus strand of NC_091284.1, from coordinate 50,176,214 downwards.
CCTGCGCACTGCAGTACTTTGCTCTGCCCTCAACAGGACAGATAAAGTACGCCTGCGCCGGAGCCGCAGTGTGAATACAAGAAGAGGACGTTATCGTAAGAAGATGGGAGGCCCTGGACCGGACCGCGACACCCACCGGACCGCCCGCCCAGGTGAGTATAATCTAACCTCTTTTTCTCATCTTTCAGGATACATTGGGGCTTATCTACAGAATTACAGAATGCTGTAGATAAGCCCCTGATGCCGGTGGGCTTAGCTCACCTTCGATTTTGGGGGTGACAGGTTCACTTTAAGGTTAGGGTTAGGCTTATGTATGTATGCAGTAAGCTCCTGAACACTGAAGCCATGTATAACCTCAAATGGGCAGAAAAAAAAATATTTACGGTGAAATTAGTACTTCACTAATTTATTTATTTATTATTTTTTATGCTTTTGCTTTATCACCAGGTCCTGATCACCAGATATTCAGGATTGTGGGGCCATCATTGAAAAGTATATAAAAGTCTCCTGTAATGGTAGCGCACTTGCGGTAACCGTAAAATATGCTCTTCATTTTCTCCATCTTCTTTTTCTTCTACATAGCCTCTGTAGATATTGCTCTTTGTTTTGCACAGGACTGCACAAAGCTTCTTTTTTTTTTAACCTTTCCATTATCCGCAGGTTAATAGGCTTTGACCTTCGTCTATGATACACAGGCTTGAATTTCAGCTTTCACAACTTTTAGTTTGTGGTGGAAGAGTTCATGGTGTATTTTATCTCTCTCCACGCTCCGCTGGCTGGATGTCATCACACATCCGAGGTGACAACACCTTCATGTTCTCCTCCAGTCCGGCATTAAGAAGCTTGTGGAGCATTTCCTGCGCTCACCTATCCTTCACTTTCTCTATTCGTTTGCTGCGAGGTGAAGCAACTCCATATTTACTTTTTACTAAACCATATCTTTGACAGTGAGCCGCCGCTCATAACAGAGCTTTTATCCAAAATGTCAAAGTATATTTTCTCCAAAAAATTAGACATGGCTGCAATTGTGTGGCCCGGCTCTGATCCGTGCTGGCCTTAACAGCATGTGACAGGTTCCCTTTAAGAGCCCATATAATGCAATGGTACAATGTATAAAGCGATAGTATTATGAATAACCCCCATTACCAAGGGTCATTTATAATACTACGGCCCCTTTGCTACCTGTCTGCCAAACTTTTCCCCGTTCTTCGGAGCAGAATGTAATTTTTAGCTAGACATTAGCCCTAAGATGAAATACAATATACCACTGACATGGATATAGTGGAAGAACTTAAAAAAAATAAAAAAGTTTTACAGACTTAAATGCAATTTTAATTTTTTATCAATAGGTGGCAGCGGAGATTCACTTTTGAAAGCGCGCGGCGGCTCATCCGTGGGTGGTAATAGCTAATTCTTCCATCGTACTAATGAAACCGGAGGATCCATTTCTATTGTCAACACGAAGGACTCGGAATTACATTTTGGAACTAATTCCTTAAACCCAAATTGTTGGGATGTTTTCTCCTAATTAGAAACTTGCAATTGGTTTTATACAAACAGAAATGAAGGGTTTGTTTCCTCAGTCCAGCAGTTCGGTCATGGCTACCGCCTGCGGTCACTTTACAAGGCCTTAAACCAGGCCGATTCCAGTGGTTTATCAATTGCTGGGCTTGTTGTTGTAGTTTTGATAAAACCACTGTTTTACCAGCAGTGTCCCAATAGAGGACTAGTAAACCTGCTGCCAGGTAGTCCTCCATATTTATGAACTCTGCATAACTCCACCCCCACCACTGATTGGCAGATTTCTGCCTATGCACAGTGTACACAGAAAGCTGCCAATCAGTGGTGTGGGTGGAGTTATACAGAGCTCAGCATTCAGAGAACTGCTAGATCTGCAGCAGATAAAACAGGGATTTTATGAAAACTGCAGCAAGCAGCCCAGTAAGTGATACATTGCTGGAATCAGAGTCTCTGCCCTTACATAATGCTCCTCTCAGATGTAGTGGCAAAAAACCTGCTTACAGATTCCTTTTAAATAAATTTGTAAAGTTATTAAAAAAAATAATGAAATGGTAAACATGAGCTGGATTTCTATATTGATAGAAAATCATAGTAACATTTTCTTTATTCAAGCTAATTGACCATCTTTACAAATTATGGAACCGCAGGATCAGTAGCATAACTTTGATCTATTGGGCCCCAAAGTAAAATCCCCAAAAGGTCCCCCCAAATATAATGGGTTTTTAATGTTAATGGTTCTCTCAAAAGAGCTAAAGTGACTTTTTGGGCCCCCTTAATCTCCAGGGCTCGGGTAAGATTGCAACCCTTTAATTTTAGTTACACACATGTTCAGGATGTGTACTTTCACCAACTTTTTCATGTTGAAATGGACAAACAATGTAATAGTTGCAGCAGAGAAAAAAAAACTTTTTTTTTAAATATTGCCTCTCCTTGTGGGGATATTACTATATGCATGCAGCAACACTCAAAGGAAAGAAGAACCTGCCCCCATCACAGCTTAGAGCAAGTTTATCAGTGTATGAGATGTAAGACAGCTCTGGTCTCCTGGGCTAACCTCCTTCACGATTAGAAAGCACAGATGAAGAACGGTCTAAGGGTACGTGCACATAAAGTTACACTCTGTAGTACTATAGCATGCAAAGATGAAAATCACATTACATTCTATAACACTACAGAGTGCAGCTTTGTTTATTATGATTGGTCAGCATCACACAGGGAGAATAAGTACACACCCCCAGTGAAAACTATCTGATAGCACCCTTTTTGACTTACAAAAAAAGTTACCTCTTTAGGGACCAAATACTTTGTGTCATGCTCCTAGATTCCATCCCTTGAGGCTATGTTCTCTTTCTGCTGAGCCACTCCTTTTCTTTGGGTGTTTGATTTATGTGTTATCATTTGTCTGCCTATCATCTTTTGGTTGTAGCTGTATATTCTGTCCCCCTGTTGGCTTTTCCAGCTGGTGATAGATTAATTTGGATGTTCTGACATTCTGTTGATGTTTGGAGCCAGTCTGTGAGATTCCATTTAAGGGTTTTCGCTTAGCTCCTTCTTTGATATACTTTGCACCTATTTTCTGTTTATCATTAGGAAGTAGGCAGTATATCTGTTAACAGTACTTGATTGATTCATTGTTTGTTATTATTCGTTATTTACTTTACTCACTCTGGTATCTTTCATTTCTTCAGCAACTTCTGAATTCACAGTTTGCTCTGCCCTCTGGTTCTTTAAGAGGAACATAAAGCAACTAGTTGGCTTTTTAGGCTGCTTAGGTCAGAGTTTTCTTCTCCTAGTCTGTGGTTAGGTCTATCTCTGCACCCGCACCACTAGGGACTGCAGTGTCAAGATATCTAGTTTGTACAGAAACTGTCTTGCAGCTACAGTTTTTAGTGTATAACCTATTTTCCTGAGTGAGTTGATACACATGCATAGCAATGCTAGGAGCTGTTAAGGACATTTAGGCTATGTTCAGACATTGCATTTTTGTAGTTTTTTATGCCAGTTTAAGCTGTTTGCAAAAAGCAGGTTTTGCTTCATTTTTGGTGCATTTTTTGCTTTGTTTTTGCTGCATTTTTGGTGCTTTTTTTACTGCACCGTTGTCATGGTACATTTGTCTCTTTTGCATGCTGATAAAGCTTAGTGCATAAAAATAATCTGATTCAACTTCAACACCACCAAAAATACCGCAAAACCTGATACCAGCGTCTTTGCTGCGTTTTTGCACTACCCATTGCTTTCAATGGATGAAAAACGATGAAAGATGTGACATGCTGCATTTTGCTAAATCAAGCTCTTTGACAAAGGTCAGGAATATAAAAACCAAGGCATGTGCATGAGATTTCTGAAATCTCAGACTTTGCTGGTACTGTGAAACGCAGCTGAAAATTTGCATTAAAAAAATGCTCCAAAAGGGCAACATGTGAACAAAGCCTTAGGGTGAGTTTCCGTTGAGTAGGGGGCCATTGCGTCATCTTACTAATCTCCGTGGTCTGGTAGAGACAGACCAGTGTCAGAGAATGGCTTTTACCAGTCTGAAAAAGGATCTGTTAGGTTTAGGTATTAGTCTCCCTGGGTTGTACATTACCCGTGTGTATGTGCTTGTGTAGTCATAACACATTGATCGCTAATATCTCTGCAATGGAAAGGTGGAAAAAAATGTTTTATTCTGCTCTGCAGCCACTATTACATTGTGTTCAGCTCAACATGAGAAATTTGGTGAAAGGTCCTCTTTAAATGCTTTGGTCACACTGGCGAGCTCTGGTCAGCATCTTTTATGCATTGTGATTATAGTATTATGTGCATTACCCTGCTGCAGGGAAGACACAAGAGACCTTTGTACTTGGATGTAACCATTCCCCAAATACCTTAGGCTATTGCCTACTGCCGTGTTCTAGGGTCAAATGTCACTAGTCTTCTAATGCCTTGCAGGCTTTGTCTCAAATTCTTCCACCTTTACAATGTGAGGATATAAAACTTGGCATCCACAAATCTAGCATCTCTCTATGTTTCTCTGTCTTTCTCTATTTTTTTCTAACTCTTTTGAGTTGGCGGTGTCACAACACAGCTGTCGGGAGTCCCGGGACCAGGGGCTCCTTCCCTGTCACTAACACTAGGGGGCACCCTAGAAGTAGGGCCATGGTGTTGGTAGCACATGTGCTGTGACAGGGTTGGACTCGGCTCCGGCCTCCACAATGTTCACTCAGTGTGCCATTAGGGAAATGTTGCATCCCTGGCCACAAGCGCTGGTCCACATGCTGGTCGTTAAGTGAACAATCACAGTAAGTGTGTTGGTAAGTGAACGGGTGATGTTCTTGGACACATGCTGCTAAAAGGCAGGGACGCCACACCGGGAGAAATAGTGGCGGCTGGGGACTGGGTAACGAGGGACAGCTGCCACCATGAGTCGGTGAGTATCCTCTGTGTCTACAAGTCTAAATGGCAACATTTCCATGGCAAGTAGCCTTGACTTTTCAATGCAAAATTGACAGGAATTGAGATGGGACGCCATGATGTGTTTGGAGAGCCACTGATGTGCCTAAACATTGAAACCCCCTACAAATGACACCATTTTGGAAAATAGACCCCCTAAGGAATTATTCTAGATTTGTGGTGAGCACTTTGACACACCAAGTGCTTTACAGAAGTTTATAATGCAAAGCCGTAAAAATAAAAAATCATAATTTTTAAACAAAAATGATCTTTTCGCCCACAATTTTTTATTTTCCCAACAAAACTTGTTGTACAAATTGTTCTGAGTACGCTGATACCCCATATGTGGGGGTAAACCACTGTTTGGGTGCATGGCAGAGCTCGGAAGGGAAGGAGCGCCATTTGACTTTTCAATGCAAAATTTACTGGAATTGAGATGGGACACCATGTTGCGTTTAGAGAGCCACTGATGTGCCTAAACATTGAAACCCCCCACAAGTGACACCATTTTGGAAAGTAGACCCCCTAAGGAACTCATACAGATGTGTTGTGAGAGCTTTGAACCCCCAAGTGCTTCACTACAGTTTAAAACGCAGAGCCGTGAAAATAAAAATTCTTTTTTTTCCCACAAAGATTATTTTTAGCCCCCAGTTTTGTATTTTCCCAAGGGTAACAGGAGAAATTGGACCCTAAAAGTTGTTGTCCAATTTGTCCTGAGCACGCTGATACCCCACATGTGGGGGGAACCACCGTTTGGGCATATGGGAGGGCTTGGAAGGGAAGGAGCGTCATTTGGAATGCAGACTTAGATGGATTGGTCTGCAGACGTCACATTGCGTTTGCAGAGCCTTTAATGTACCTAAACAGTAGAAACCCCGCCACAAGTGACCCCATATTGGAAACTAGACCCCCCAAGGAACTTATCTAGATGTGTTGTGAGGACTTTGAACCCCCCCGAGACTCGTCCCGCCAGGTCTCAGGTGTATGACTTATTTCATTTGGTGCAGGAATGGCTCCAGCCTGAGACTTTGCCCCTGGCCTAGATGGTAGAGAGCGTGGTGGTTGACCGGCTGGTGAGGGTTCTGCCAGCCGTCATATAGTGCTGGTTCGGGCAAGGGGACCTGGGCACTCTGGACCAGCTGATAAGTTGGACTGAGCGGTATACAGCCACTCAGGACTTTGTACAGGAGCATGGGAAAAGTCTACAAACCACTGTTGGGACTTACCAGGACCGAGCCCGTGATGAGGGGTTTAACCCAGAGTGAGGATGGCAAAATTCCCTTTTCCCCTAAAGCGGCTCCAAGGATTACTCGTGCCGCAGTGGTCAAGTGTTGGTGATGCCAAGGGCCCGGACATATGGCTGCAAAATGCCCCTTGATGTCTGAACTCAAGGACTGCAGGTATACTTGCCATGTGTCTATGTATGCCCAGCTGGTCTGTACCACCACTGCGGGCACTGCCAGCGACGAACCTCAGCGGTGCCAGGTACTCATGAATGGGTACCAAACAGAAGCTCTCCTGGACTCAGAGAGTGACTTTGGTTCATGGGTTCTTTGTTGCTGGGGATAACCCCAAAGGATGGAAAATAGAGATAATGGGTATCCATGGAGAAATCTGGTCGTACCCGAACGTGGAGGTTAATTTTTCCACACCAAGTGGGGACATTAAACATGTGGTGGTAGTAGTGAAGACTAGGGTTGAGCGACCTTCACTTTTATAGGATCGGGTCGGGTTTCACGAAACCCGACTTTTGGAAAAGTCGGGTCGAGTGAAATCGGCCGATCCTATAAAAAAGTCGGGGTCGGCCGAAACTCGAAACCCAATGCAGTGCATTGGGTTTCCATGGTTCCCAGGGTCTGAAGAAGCGGAAACTCTCCTTCAGGCCCTGGGATCCATATTTAAGTGTAAAATATAGAATTAAAATAAAAAATATTGCAATACTTACCCTCTGACGCGCCCTGGTACTAACCGGCAGCCTTCCTCCTTCGAATCCGCGCTTCTAGGACCTTGCCGTGACGTCGCAGTGACGTCGCGGCTTGTGATTGGCCGCGCGGCCGCCCATGTGACCGCTCGCGCAGCCAATCACAAGCCGCGACGTCACCCGCGACGTCACCGAAGGTCCTGGAAGGGCTGATTCTTAGGAAGGAAGGCTGTCGGAAGGAAGCAGGGCGCTTCCGAGGGTGAGTATATTCCTATTAGGTATATACTCACCCTCGGAAGCGCCCTGCTTCCTTCCGACAGCCTTCCTTCCTAAGAATCAGCCCTTCCAGGACCTTCGGTGACGTCGCGGGTGACGTCGCGGCTTGTGATTGGCCGCGCGAGCGGTCACATGGGCGGCAGCGGGGCCAATCACAAGCCGCGACGTCACCGCGACGTCACGGCAAGGTCCTAGAAGCGCGGATTCGAAGGAGGAAGGCTGCCGGTTAGTACCAGGGCGCGTCAGAGGGTAAGTATTGCAATATTTTTTATTTTAATTCTATATTTTACACTTTAATCTGAATTCCGATACCAATTCCCGATATCTTAAACATATCGGGAATCGGGATCGGAATTCCGATTCCAGATTCAAAAGATCGCCGACTTCATGGCCGACCCCCCACTAGGGTCGGGTCGGGTTTCATGAAACCCGACCTTGCCAAAAGTCGGCGACTTTTGAACAATTTCGACCCGTTTCGCTCAACCCTAGTGAAGACCCTTCCATATGGGACTGTGCAGAAGAGACTTGCCCTTGTTCTGGTCCCTGTGGGAGACCAGGATTAACCCTCCCAAGGAAAATGTTGTTCTTGGCACAGAACCTGGATATCCTGAGTCAGGGATACCTGCCATAGGGGTTGCCAACCTAGAGACAGAGTGTAACCACGATAGGCTTTCCCTAGAGGTATTGGCAGAAGAGGTCAAGGAGACCCTACTGAATTCTGAGCTGGAAATGTCCCCTGGTAAGTTTGGGACAGTCCAGTTCCAGGGACCCACGCACAAACACGCGAATAAAAAGAAAGCCTGGAGAAACTGGGAGTGTGTAGTCATGGAGGCGACTAGAGACATATGGACAAGGAACTGTTATGAACTGGTGGTTTAGGAGCAACATGGGACGAGCTCTGAAGGAGGTGGTACCTGTACTGACCGCAGTCCCTAAGCTCAACACAACACTAGAAGTAGCCGTGGGATGCTCCTGTCACTCCCTAGGTACCTCGTCACAGCCTGAGAACTAACTACCCCTAAAGATAAAAACAGGAAAACTATCTTGCCTCAGAGAAAATCCCCAAAGGATAGATAGCCCCCACAAGTAATGACTGTGAGTGGAGAGGGAAAAGACATACACAGAATGAAACCAGGATGTAGCACAGGAGACCAGTCTAGCTAGATAGATAGGACAGGATAGAATACTGTGCGGTCAGTATTAAAAACTACAAAAATCCACACAGAGTTTACAAAAATCTCCACACCTGACTAAAGGTGTGGAGGGTAAATCTGCTTCCCAGAGCTTCCAGCTTAACTGAATTAATCCATACTGACAAGCTGGACAAAACATAGAAAGCACAGAACGAATAAGTCCACAACCTGTGGACAGAAAAGAGCAAGCAAGGACTTAACTTTGCTGAACTGGTCAGGATAACAGGGAAATCCAAGAGAGATGTGAATCCAACCAGGAACCATTGACAAGTGGCACTGGCTGAAGGGAAAAGCCAGGCATAAATAGCCGAGCAGAAAGACAATCAGTGGAAGCTAGGGTTGAGCGAAACGGGTCGAAATTGTTCAAAAGTCGCCGACTTTTGGCAAGGTCGGGTTTCATGAAACCCGACCCGACCCCAGTGGGGGGTCGGCCATGAAGTCGGCGATCTTTTGAATCTGGAATCGGAATTCCGATCCCGATTCCCGATATGTTTAAGATATCGGGAATTGGTATCGGAATTCAGATTAAAGTGTAAAATATAGAATTAAAATAAAAAATATTGCAATACTTACCCTCTGACGCGCCCTGGTACTAACCGGCAGCCTTCCTCCTTCGAATCCGCGCTTCTAGGACCTTGCCGTGACGTCGCGGTGACGTCGCGGCTTGTGATTGGCCGCGCGGCCGCCCATGTGACCGCTCGCGCGGCCAATCACAAGCCGCGACGTCACCCGCGACGTCACCGAAGGTCCTGGAAGGGCTGATTCTTAGGAAGGAAGGCTGTCGGAAGGAAGCAGGGCGCTTCCGAGGGTGAGTATATACCTAATAGGAATATACTCACCCTCGGAAGCGCCCTGCTTCCTTCCGACAGCCTTCCTTCCTAAGAATCAGCCCTTCCAGGACCTTCGGTGACGTCGCGGGTGACGTCGCGGCTTGTGATTGGTCGCGCGAGCGGTCACATGGGCGGCCGCGCGGCCAATCACAAGCCGCGACGTCACCCGCGACGTCACCGAAGGTCCTGGAAGGCTGATTCTAAGGAAGGAAGGTTCCCGGTTAGTACCAGGGCGCGTCAGAGGGTAAGTATAAGGATATTTTTTATTTTAATTCTATATTTTACACTTAAATATGGATCCCAGGGCCTGAAGGAGAGTTTCCGCTCCTTCAGACCCTGGGAACCATGGAAACCCAATGCACTGCATTGGGTTTCGAGTTTCGGCCGACCCCGACCCCGACTTTTTTATAGGATCGGCCGATTTCACTCGACCCGACTTTTCCAAAAGTCGGGTTTCGTGAAACCCGACCCGATCCTATAAAAGTGAAGGTCGCTCAACCCTAGTGGAAGCAGCTGCAGACTGCTAAATCCAAGGAGCAGCCATACCACTTAAAACCACCGGAGGGAGCCCAAGAGCAGAACTCACAAAAGTGCCACTTACAACCACCGGAGGGAGCCCAAGAGCGGAATTCACAACAAGGAACCCTCTGGCACCGGCCAAGTATGTGGCCAGGGGTCGAGGCAAAATGCATAGAGCTCTCGCTAGACAGCAGCTTTGGGAGGCTTGCGTTCGGGTGCGACATGGTACGGATGTATGCCCAGAGTTGCCAGTGCAGACCTCGTTGGGACGTAGTCATAGAGACATTGGTAAGGGTACGGAAGAAACGGTACAAAGTGCCCGAAGGCAGGTACTTAGGTTACGGGATGAGCTGCGGGCTTCTTGAACTTCAAATAAATAAGGTTGAGACTACCCAAAAGTAGCCCAAATCTACTGTTAGTCAGGAAAGTAGGTGTATCTTCTGCAATGGAGAACGGGGAGGTGGTTGGTCAGGTAACAAAGTATGGAGGAGAAATCCAAAGGGGAGGGATGCTTGCGTCAGCCAATGGTTCCGGTCCCTACTTTTGTATCTCAGTACAGTGTCGGGTGGGGCAGTCCATTTCCTTCCTGGCCGGGTTGTCTATGTGGTCAAAGGCCACAGATTCCAGTTTAAAACCCTGCAGTAAGGCATTTGGGTGTGTCAGGGTCAGAGTCAGTGTCAGTTTGGTGTTTGCTAGAGTGCAAAGCAGAAGGCTCTGCAGAGCTTTACCTGTGTGAGTCAACACAGACAAGTGGAGCCAAACAGCCAAGGGAGCTCAGAGACCTGACACCGACAGCGTACATGGCGGTGCAGTCGCCCACGGCAACCGGTCACAGAGGTGAACTGGCATGTTTATTGACTGCAAACCAGTGGATATGGTTCCTGGCTGTGATCTGGAGGATATGGTGTGCTGTGTAGTGCTGTGAGTTGAACATTAAAGAGACGTTTTACTTTGAACTTTGCTGGGTCACTGCCTCATCACTGCACAGCGGGAATACCACTGCACTACAGCCGATAGAAGGACTTTTACTATGATGGTTCAACATCAGCAGAAGTAGCACTACTAGAGAACTCTGAATAATGAAACTGTGCCTACACATGTAATAAGGTGGTGGAGACCATCAGTTGCATCCTCTCTCCCATAGGCCAGGCATGTGTTCCCCATGTGGTGCCCTGATGGTTTGGCTCTAAGTTAATGTATTATCATTGTGTATCACTGTTTTATTAATATGCCTTTATGTCTGATGTTGTACTATTGTGAGTGTACTGTATTATACAACATGTATGTAAATAGATCAGGGTTAGACCAGGTTAACAAAAAGGGGCTGGTTAGCAGCCAGGAAGAAGCAGCAATTTCTTGATTCTGCAGCAGAGCCCTGGCAGGCTTGCCTGTGGCAGGACGTGCTCCAGCGATGGGAGTATAACATACCACCAGAGGGGAGGTGATTGGGACAGAATATCTTGATAGGGACAACACAGGATGCATTATCTTCTTCATTTCATTGTTATTAAAGTTTTGCTACTGTTGGAGCTGAAGTGTGACGTGTGGTGCATCCATAGAATGCCATCCCAGTATGGAGAGCAACCGTGCGCCAGAGGCAACCAACTGTGCTACAAGGCTGGGATTGGAACTGTCTTTTCATGTGCAAGGGGCCGGGGTGCTCACTGACTGTGAACTAGTGGACTTGCCCATGACTACCACCCTGTGCCCCCTTGTTACACACAGGCCTGGACAACTACTCTCTCACTCCAAACACAACTGTCTCTGAGCTGTGCAATGGTGTCAGTGAGCCAAGCACGGTTGCACCAGTCCTTTTACAACCTCTAATGAGGTAATGTGGCCAGCCAATGTGTCACACTGTGATTGTACGTAAATAGGGAAAAGGGCCCTGCACTGTCCCTAGGGCTGGGACCCTAACTATCTGTGCTCCCAAAGGTACCTCTAAAGATGAGGAGGTTTGTACCACCAGCTTTACTGTTCTCCTGTTATACCCTAAGCTGTCCCATCCACCTCCCCAGGAGGCCTATATACAGAGAGGTACAGTATATAGGGAAGAGTAGATATACAAACCAAATGGGAATAAGACAATGAGGAAAGCATACATCCCAAAACAGCATGAAACAATCTCCAGCAGCAACAACACTCTCCAACTCAGCTCAGTGACTCCAAGGAGCTAGGAATAGTGATGAGCGAATATACTCGTTACTTGAGATTTCCCGAGCACGCTCGGGTGACCTCAGAGTATTTTTTAGTTTTCTTCGCCGCAGCTGAATGATTTACATCTGTTAGCCAGCTTAATTACATGTGGGGATTTCCCAGCAATCAGGCAACCCCCACATGTACTTATGCTGGCTAAGGCTGGGTTCACATTACATTACTGGCATCCGTTAGACGGACTACGTTAAACCGCTGCATAACGCGGTGTAATGCAGTCCGTTAACGCCGCCATTGAGTCCAATGTCGGACGCATCGCTAGCGCACGCCCACAATGGGCGTGCGCTAGCGATGTGCCGTCATTGAGTGACGGACCCTGGGACGCGGGCTGCAGCGTTGCCGGATCCGTCACTGCTAACGCAGATAGAGCATCTGCTAGCTCTATCTGCGCTAGCGCGATGACACATCGGCACTTGCGTTAACAGCAGCCTTTTAACGCATGTGTTGAACAGGCTGCTGTTAACGCAATGTGAACCTGGCCAAACAGATGTAAATCATCCAGCTGCGGTGAAGAAAACCAAATCTCCGAGCACTAAAAATTACTCGGAGGTCACCCGAGCGTGCTCGAGAAATCTCAAGTAACGAGTATAATCACTCATCACTAGCTAGGAAGTAAAACATTCACTGGTGAGGAAAAGAAGGTCTGGCCACATTTTATTGAGACCAGATGCTGAAAGTTTCTTACCAACATAGAAATGCTTATTAACCTCTTCAGCTCCAAAGTAAACAAAATCCAAATATGAAACACAAGCACACAGGCTAAATGGAAGATCTGTGATTCACAATACGTAGTGATTTTCTAATCATCAGATTTCTCTGGCATTACAGTGACTGTCAGGCAATCCCCGCATGTTTATTGGCAATATAACAGGCACCAACACATACGGGGCGGGGATTCGAGCATTCAAACCGAGCACCAGCCAATGCTCAACGAGTGCCGAGGATATCTGAGACCTCAGATACTTGATTGATATCCGAGTATCACAGAGCACGTTCGCTCTGTTGGTAAGTATACTTATTATAAGGGAGTGGAACACAAGGTCATACCGTGCCTTCTGTGTAGGAAGCTTTAACTGTTAAACTGGTAATAGGCGATGCTGTGTCACCACTCGGGGAGAAAGGCGCTGGATGTGGCTCCTGACTATCTTTCAGAGCTTAATATGGCTCTACAGGTAACAACGCTTGGGAACCATTGCCCTACAGCATAATTCTGTGCTTTCATATAACTCACCGCACTTCCCCGAGACCTGACATCCATCACTTATATAGGTTATTACCCTAGAACAACTCCCTTCATATGAACTAAAATTGTTTATAAACGCCATAGAAGAAGGTCCTCTGCTCACAATTCCTTCTGTCTGATGGATATGCTCTAAACGTTTTTCCCATTACAGACATTAGTGTCATACCGATTGACTTTGCTCCAGCAACGCTCCACTCCCAACTACAATCGGTAATAAAAAAAATTAGAACAAAGCCACTTTTCTTACAGCTGCCATGTTCTAGATATTAGTGGTGGTCCTGCAGACATGACATTACTGCCAGTATATATATGTAATTGGCGCAGCCCCGAGCCACCTGCCTTGTTTTCTGTATTTCACAGTTAGGAAGAAAGCTTTAATCACTCTGTAATATTAGTCTGTAGGTAAGCTGTCTATGAGTATGGTTACACTCATCTCCTCATTTTGGGTGATGAATGTTTTTGAGTTTGGGTTTATATGAATTACCATTGAAGACTACATGTTAGAGACTGAGCAGAGGATAAGGAAGGATGATAGTTAAAAGGGATTACGGTATTTCATCACAAATAAATGTTTTAATATGGTAGCCATAGTTTCAATTCGCGAGAGACCAGCTAAACAGTTGATTTTGGGATACCAAGGCCAGCCAGCCATTTCAGATGAACAGTTGCCCATGTAAAACTTGGCTTTCCAAAATACACTAGAACAAAAGCCAAATATAATAATTTTCAATCCTGGGATAACAGTTTTGATTGATATCTTTTTAAAGAGTTGTTACCAAGAATATTCATGTTTTGAGTCTTAACCTTCCCAAAAATAACACCTGTGAATAAAGAAATATGGCTGATATCCAACAATTAGATCACCAAAATTTCTGTGATGTGCCCAATTAACCCTAGTGTGTAAAGTGAGTCAGCCAGAAATTCCTAAAGGGGTTTATCACTTCATCTATATGTGTTTGGGCAAGCATTGAAATTATGCACCTCTCTGACACATGATGTTGCTGGACAACTTCTGATTGAGAAGGAAAGTAAGGATGATGTGTCTTTTATCTGCTGCACTAACTTTCCTTGGTTGACCACTGCATCTACAGTCCTCAATGTTGTCCATTTATCGCTACTTCTTCTAAAGTGCTTGAAAATTATAACTTGAAGACCAAGTCTGATGTGAAATCTTTTACTGGGCAAAACTTTGCTGATGCAGTATGACTACCTTATGCAAATTCAGTAAAGAATAGTAATAACGATCCTAGGAGCGCTGGAAATGAGGCCAAAACAAGGATTTTAGTGTTGAACCACAACGCGTTTCAGCGGTTAAACAGTCTTCATCAGGTGGAAGACTTCCAGCACTTTCCAACACTCCTAGGACCGTTATTACTATTCTTTACTGCATTCTGTATCCTCCTAGAAGGTTAACGGCTGGAGTTGCGGTGGACCCTTTGCCTTCAATTTTAACTGTGACGCTCACAGCGCTCCCTAGTGACCGCTTTCTTTTCTCTTGAATTTCATACCTTATGCAAATTGTCTCTTCAGAGGCTAGAACTCTAGTGCCACCTATAGGAAGTAGCAATCCTAAAAATCAATATCGACGACCCTTTAACCCAGTGGTCCCCAACTCCAGGCCTCGAGGGCCGCCAACAGTGCAGGTTTTCAGGATTTCCTTAGTATTGCACAGGTGTTGGAATCATCACCTGTGCAGATGATCACATTACCACCGATGCAATACTAAAGAAATCCTGAAAACCTGCACTGTTGGCGGCCCTCGAGGCCTGGAGTTGGGGACCCCTGCTTTAACCCCTTTCTGACATTAGACGTACTATCCCGTCGAGGTGGGGTGGGCCCCTATGACCACCGACGGGATAGTACGTCATATGCGATTGGCAGCGCTCACGGGGGAAGCGTCGCCGATCGCGGCCGGGTGTCAGCTGCCTATCGCAGCTGACATCCGGCACTATGTGCCAGGAGTGGTCACGGACCGCCCCCGGCACATTAACCCCCGGCACACCACGATCAAAGATGATCGCGATGTGCTGGCGGTACAGGGAAGCATCGCGCAGGGAGGGGGCTCCCTGCGGGCTTCCCTGAGCCCCCCGCAGCAACGCGATGTGATCGCGTTGCTGCGAGGGTCTCTTACCTCCCTCCGTGCCTGCTTCAGCCCCAGATCCAAGATGGCCACGGATCTGAGTCCTGCAGGGAGGGAGGTGGCTTCACAGAGCCTGCTCAGAGCAGGCACTGTGAAGTCTGCACTGCTCTAAGTCAGATCGGTGATCTGACAGAGTGCTGTGCAAACTGTCAGATCATCGATCTGTGATGTCCCCCCCGGGAAAAAATAAAAAAGTAAAAAAAAAAAATTCCAAATGTGTAAAAAAAAAATGAAAAAAAATATTCCTAAATAATGAAAAAAAAAATATTATTCCCATAAATACATTTCTTCATCTAAATAAAAAAAAACAATAAAGTACACATATTTAGTATCGCCGAGTCCGCAACGACCTGACCTATAAAACTGGCCCACCGTAAGAAAAAAAAAAAAACAGGCAAAAAACAACGCTTTATTATCATACCGCCGAACAAAAAGTGGAATAACACGCGATCAAAAAGACAGATATAAATAACCATGGTCCCGCAAAAAACGAGCTGCCATACAGCATCTGTTGTGAATTCTGTGGCCGAGTTCACTTCTGTGGTCACAAGTGGTATTGCAGTCTCTGGGCTTCCTCCCTCAGGTGTTTTGGTGAGCTCGTTGGCTGCCTTGCTATTTAGCTCCACCTGAGTCTGTCTTCCTTGCTCCTTGTCAATGTTCCAGTGTTGGATCTGAGCTACTGCATCTTTCCTTGGGCCTGCTGCTCTGCTAGATAAGTGCTTCTAGTTTGTTTTCTGTTTTTTCTGTCCAGCTTGCTATTAACTTTTGCTGGAAGCTCTGAGAAGCAAAGGGGTGCACCGCCGTGCTGTTAGTTCGGCACGGTGGGTCTTTTTGCCCCTTTGCGTGGTTTTCGTTTTAGGGTTTTTTGTAGACTGCATAGTTCTCTTTGCTATCCTCGCTCTGTCTAGAATATCGGGCCTCACTTTGCTGAATCTATTTCATTCCTACGTTTGTCTTTTCATCTTGCTAACAGTCATTATATGTGGGGGGCTGCCTATTCCTTTGGGGTATTTCTCTGAGGTAAGTCAGGCTTGTATTTCTATCTTCAGGCTAGTCAGCTCCTCAGGCAGTGCCGAGTTGCATAGGTAGTTGATAGGCGCAATCCACTGCTGCTTATAGTTGTGTGAGGATAGATCAGGTACTGCAGTCTACAGAGATTCCACGTCTCAGAGCTCGTCCTATTGTTTTTGGTTATTGCCAGATCTCTGTATGTGCGCTGATTACTGCACGCTGTGTTGCCTGATTGCCAGCCATAACAGTACAAGGAGCCCTCCAATGATTTCCAATAGAGGGAAAAAAGAAATCCTGACATCATTTTTTTTCCTTAGCTCTGTCTTCAGTCTTTTTTTTCCCCTAGACATTAGAGTGCTTCAGGACACAGCTGTGGACATGGATATTCAGGCTCTGTGCTCCTCAATTGATAATCTCGTTGTAAATGTACAAAAGATTCAAGATACTATTGATCAGAAATCGATGCTAGAACCAAGAATTCCGATTCCTGATTTGTTTTTTGGTGACAGAACTAAGTTCTTGAGCTTCAGAAATAATTGTAAGCTATTTTTGGCCTTGAAACCTCATTCTTCTGGTAATCCTATTCAACAGGTTTTGATTATTATTTCTTTTTTGCGCGGCGACCCACAGGACTGGGCGTTTTCTCTTGCACCAGGAGATTCTGCATTGAGTAATGTTGATGCATTTTTCCAGGCGCTGGGATTGCTTTACGATGAGCCTAATTCAGTGGATCAAGCTGAGAAAAATCTGCTGGCTTTATGCCAGGGTCAGGATGATGTAGAAGTATATTGTCAGAAATTTAGGAAATGGTCAGTACTCACTCTGTGGAATGAATCTGCACTAGCGGCTTTGTACAGAAAGGGTCTCTCTGAAGCTCTTAAGGATGTAATGGTGGGATTTCCTATGCCTGCTGGTTTGAATGAGTCTATGTCCTTGGCCATTCAGATCGGTCGTCGCTTGCGCGAGCGTAAATCTGTGCACCATCTGGCGGTATTGTCTGAGAGTAAGCCTGAGCCTATGCAGTGCGACAGGACTATGACTAAAGTAGAACGGCACGAACACAGACGTCTGAACAGACTGTGTTTTTATTGTGGTGATTCTACTCATGCTATTTCTAATTGTCCTAAACGCACTAGGCGGTTCGATAGCTCTGCCGTTATTGGTACTGTACAGTCCAAATTCCTTTTGTCCATTACCTTAATGTGCTCTTTGTCATCATATTCTGTCATGGCGTTTGTGGATTCAGGCGCTGCCCTGAATCTGATGGATTTGGATTATGCTAAACGTTGTGGATTTTTCTTGGAGCCTTTGCGGTGTCCTATTCCGTTGAGAGGAATTGATGCTACACCTTTGGCCAAGAATAAGCCTCAGTACTGGGCCCAGCTGACCATGTGCATGGCTCTTGCACATCAGGAAGTTATTCGCTTTTTGGTACTGCATAATTTGCATGATGTGGTCGTGTTGGGGTTGCCATGGCTACAAACCCATAATCCAGTATTGGATTGGAACTCTATGTCGGTAACCAGCTGGGGTTGTCAGGGAGTACATGGTGATGTTCCATTTTTGTCTATTTCGTCATCCATTCCTTCTGACATCCCAGAGTTCTTGTCGGACTTTCAGGATGTATTTGAAGAGTCCAAGTCTGATGCCCTACCTCCGCATAGGAATTGTGATTGTGCTATCGATTTGATTCCTGGTAGTAAATTCCCTAAGGGTCGTTTATTTAATTTGTCCGTACCTGAACACACCGCTATGCGCAGTTATGTGAAGGAGTCCCTGGAGAAGGGACATATTCGCCCATCGTCGTCACCATTGGGAGCAGGGTTCTTTTTTGTAGCCAAGAAGGATGGTTCGCTAAGACCGTGTATTGATTACCGCCTTCTTAATAAGATCACTGTTACGTTTCAGTATCCCTTGCCATTGATTTCTGACTTGTTTGCTCGGATTAAGGGGGCTAGTTGGTTTACTAAGATTGATCTTCGTGGTGCGTATAATCTGGTGAGAATCAGGCAGGGAGATGAATGGAAAACGGCATTTAATACGCCCGAGGGTCATTTTGAGTATCTGGTGATGCCGTTCGGACTTGCCAATGCTCCATCTGTTTTTCAGTCTTTTATGCATGACATTTTCCGTGAGTATCTGGATAAATTCTTGATTGTTTACTTGGATGACATTTTGATCTTCTCAGATGATTGGGAGTCTCATGTGAAGCAAGTCAGAATGGTTTTCCAGGTACTGCGTGCTAATTCCTTGTTCGTGAAGGGATCAAAGTGTCTCTTCGGTGTGCAGAAAGTTTCATTTTTGGGGTTCATCTTTTCCCCTTCTACTATCGAGATGGATCCGGTTAAGGTTCAGGCCATCCAGGATTGGACTCAGCCGACATCTCTAAAAAGTCTGCAGAAATTCCTGGGCTTTGCTAATTTTTATCGTCGCTTCATCTGTAATTTTTCTAGCATTGCCAGACCATTGACCGATTTGACCAAGAAGGGTGCTGATTTGGTTAATTGGTCTTCTGCTGCCGTGGAAGCTTTTCAGGAGTTGAAGCGTCGTTTTTGCTGTGCCCCTGTGTTGTGTCAACCTGATGTTTCTCTTCCATTCCAGGTCGAGGTTGATGCTTCTGAGATTGGTGCAGGGGCGGTTTTGTCACAGAGAGGTTCTGGTTGCTCAGTGTTCAAACCATGTGCTTTCTTTTCCAGGAAATTTTCTGCTGCTGAGCGTAATTATGATGTGGGCAACCGAGAGTTGCTGGCCATGAAGTGGGCATTCGAGGAGTGGCGTCATTGGCTTGAGGGTGCTAAGCATCGCGTGGTGGTTTTGACTGATCATAAGAACCTTACTTATCTTGAGTCTGCCAAGCGCTTGAATCCTAGACAGGCCCGTTGGTCGTTATTTTTTGCTCGTTTTGATTTTGTGATTTCATACCTTCCGGGCTCTAAAAATGTGAAGGCGGATGCTCTGTCTAGGAGTTTTGTGCCCGACTCTCCGGGGTTATCTGAGCCGGCGAGTATCCTCAAGGAAGGAGTCATTGTGTCTGCCATCTCCCCTGATTTGCGGAGAGTGTTGCAGAAATTTCAGGCTAATAAACCTGATCGTTGTCCGGCCGAGAAACTGTTCGTCCCTGATAGGTGGACTAGTAAAGTTATCTCTGAACTTCATTGTTCGGTGCTGGCCGGTCATCCAGGAATCTTTGGTACCAGGGAGTTGGTTGCTAGATCCTTCTGGTGGCCATCTCTGTCACGGGATGTGCGTGCTTTTGTGCAGTCCTGTGGAATTTGTGCTAGGGCTAAGCCCTGCTGTTCACGTGCCAGTGGGTTGCTTTTGCCCTTGCCGGTCCCGAAGAGGCCTTGGACACATATTTCGATGGATTTCATTTCTGACCTTCCCGTTTCTCAAAAAATGTCGGTCATTTGGGTGGTCTGTGATCGCTTTTCTAAAATGGTCCATCTGGTGCCCTTGGTTAAATTGCCTTCCTCCTCTGATTTGGTGCCTTTGTTCTTCCAGCATGTGGTTCGTTTACATGGCATTCCTGAGAATATTGTTTCTGACAGAGGTTCCCAGTTTGTCTCGAGGTTCTGGCGAGCCTTTTGTGGTAGGATGGGCATTGACCTATCTTTTTCCTCGGCCTTCCATCCTCAGACTAATGGCCAGACCGAACGAACCAATCAGACCTTGGAAACATATCTGAGATGTTTTGTTTCCGCTGACCAGGATGATTGGGTGTCATTTTTGCCGTTGGCTGAGTTCGCCCTTAATAATCGGGCCAGCTCGGCTACCTTGGTCTCTCCATTTTTCTGCAATTCTGGGTTCCATCCTCGTTTCTCTTCAGGACAGGTTGAGTCTTCGGACTGTCCTGGTGTGGATTATGTGGTGGACAGGTTGCAGCAGATCTGGACTCAGGTAGTGGACAATTTGACCTTGTCCCAGGAGAAGGCTCAGCTTTTCGCTAATCGCAGACGCCGTGTGGGACCCCGACTTCGTGTTGGGGATCTGGTTTGGTTATCTTCTCGTCATATTCCTATGAAGGTTTCCTCTCCTAAATTTAAACCTCGTTTTATTGGTCCGTATAGGATTTCTGAGATTCTCAATCCGGTGTCTTTTCGTCTGACCCTCCCAGACTCCTTTTCCATACATAATGTATTCCATAGGTCGTTGTTGAGGAGATACGTGGCACCTATGGTTCCATCTGTGGAGCCTCCTGCCCCTGTTTTGGTGGAGGGGGAATTGGAGTATATTGTGGAGAAGATTTTGGATTCTCGTGTCTCTAGACGGAAACTCCAGTATTTGGTCAAATGGAAGGGTTATGCTCAGGAAGATAATTCCTGGGTTTTTGCCTCTGATGTCCATGCCCCAGATCTTGTTCGTGCCTTTCATGTGGCTCATCCTGGTCGGCCTGGGGGTTCTGGTGAGGGTTCGGTGACCCCTCCTCAAGGGGGGGGTACTGTTGTGAATTCTGTGGCCGAGTTCACTTCTGTGGTCACAAGTGGTATTGCAGTCTCTGGGCTTCCTCCCTCAGGTGTTTTGGTGAGCTCGTTGGCTGCCTTGCTATTTAGCTCCACCTGAGTCTGTCTTCCTTGCTCCTTGTCAATGTTCCAGTGTTGGATCTGAGCTACTGCATCTTTCCTTGGGCCTGCTGCTCTGCTAGATAAGTGCTTCTAGTTTGTTTTCTGTTTTTTCTGTCCAGCTTGCTATTAACTTTTGCTGGAAGCTCTGAGAAGCAAAGGGGTGCACCGCCGTGCTGTTAGTTCGGCACGGTGGGTCTTTTTGCCCCTTTGCGTGGTTTTCGTTTTAGGGTTTTTTGTAGACTGCATAGTTCTCTTTGCTATCCTCGCTCTGTCTAGAATATCGGGCCTCACTTTGCTGAATCTATTTCATTCCTACGTTTGTCTTTTCATCTTGCTAACAGTCATTATATGTGGGGGGCTGCCTATTCCTTTGGGGTATTTCTCTGAGGTAAGTCAGGCTTGTATTTCTATCTTCAGGCTAGTCAGCTCCTCAGGCAGTGCCGAGTTGCATAGGTAGTTGATAGGCGCAATCCACTGCTGCTTATAGTTGTGTGAGGATAGATCAGGTACTGCAGTCTACAGAGATTCCACGTCTCAGAGCTCGTCCTATTGTTTTTGGTTATTGCCAGATCTCTGTATGTGCGCTGATTACTGCACGCTGTGTTGCCTGATTGCCAGCCATAACAAGCATCATCAGCAAAAACATAAAAAAGTTATAGTCCTGAGAATAAAACGATGCAAAAATAATTATTTTTTCTGTAAAATAGTTTTTATCGTATAAAAGCGCCAAAACATAAAAAAAATATATAAATGAGGTGTCGCTGTAATCGTACTGACCCGAAGAATAAAACTGCTTAATCAATTTTACCAACCGCGGAACGGCATAAACACCTCCCCCAGAAGAAATTCATGAATAGCTGGTTTTTGGTCATTCTTCCTCACAAAAATCAGAATAAAAGCGATCAAAAAACGTCACGTGCCCGAAAATGTTACCAATAAAAACGTCAACTCGTCCCACAAAAAACAAGATGTCACATGACTCTTTGGACCAAAATATGGAAAAATTATAGCTCTTAAAATGTGGTAACGCAAAAAATATTTTTTGCAATAAAAAGCGTCTTTCAGTGTGTGACGGCTGCCAATCATAAAAATCCGCTAAAAAACCCACTATAAAAGTAAATCAAACCCCCCTTCATCACCCCCTTAGTTAGGGAAAAATTAAAAAAATGTATTTATTTCCATTTTCCCATTAGGGCTAGGGTTAGGGCTAGGGTTAGGGCTAGGGTTAGGGCTAGGGTTAGGGCTAGGGCTAGGGTTAGGGTTGGGGTTAGGGCTAGGGTTAGGGCTAGGGTTGGGGCTACAGTTAGGGTTGGGGCTAAAGTTAGGGTTAGGGTTTAGATTACATTTACAGTTGGGAATAGGGTTGGGATTAGGGTTAGGGGTGTGTCAGGGTTAGAGGTGTGGTTAGGGTTACCGTTGGAATTAGGGTTAGGGGTGTGTTTGGATTAGGGTTTCAGTTATAATTGGGGGTTTTCAACTGTTTAGGCACATCAGGGGCTCTCCAAACACGACATGGCGTCCGATCTCAATTCCAGCCAATTCTGCGTTGAAAAAGTAAAACAGTGCTCCTTCCCTTCCGAGCTCTCCCGTGTGCCCAAACAGGGGTTTACCCCAACATATGGGGTATCAGCGTACTCAGGACAAATAGGATAACAACTTTTGGGGTCCAAATTCTCCTGTTACACTTGGGAAAATACAAAACTGGGGGCTAAAAAATAATTTTTGTGGGGAAAAAAAGATTTTTTATTTTCACGGCTCTGCGTTATAAACTGTAGTGAAACACTTGGGGGTTCAAAGTTCTCACAACACATCTAGATGAGTTCCCTGGGGGGGTCTAGTTTCCAATATGGGGTCACTTGTGGGGGTTTTCTACTGTTTAGGTACATTAGGGGCTCTGCAAACGCAATGTGATGCCTGCAGACTATTCCATCTACGAGTAAGTCTGCATTCCAAATGGAGCTCCTTCCCTTCCGAGCCCTCCCATGCGCCCAAACAGTGGTTCCCCCCACTTATGGGGTATCAGCACACTCAGGACAAATTGGACAACAAATTTTGTGGTCCAATTTCTCCTGTTACCCTCGGGAAAATACAAAACTGGGGGCTTAAATATAATTTTTGTGGGAAAAAAATGTTGGTTTTATTTTTACGGCTCTGCATTATAAACTTCTGTGAAGCCCTTGGTGGGTCAAAGCGCTCACCACACATCTAGATAAGTTCCTTAGGGGGTCTATTTTCCAAAATGGTGTCACTTGTGGGGGTTTCTACTGTTTAGGTACATTAGGGGCTCTGCAAACGCAGTGTGACACCTGCAGACCATTCCATCTAAGTCTACATTCCAAATGGCGCTCCTTCCCTTCCGAGCCCTCCCATGCGCCCAAACAGTGGTTCCCCCCACATATTGTGTATAATCGCTTTCAGGACAAATTGGGCACCAAATTTTGGGGTCCAATTTCTCCTGTTACCCTCGGGAAAATACAAAACTGGGGGCTAAAAAATAATTTTTGTGAAAAAATATGATTTTTTATTTTTACGGTTCTGCATTATAAACTTCTGTGAAACACTTGGTGGGTCAAAGTGCTCACCACACCTCTAGATAAGTTCCTTAGGGGGTCTACTTTCCAAAATGGTGTCACTTGTGGGGGGTTTCAATGTTTAGGCACATCAGTGGCTCTCCAAACGCAACATGGCGTCCCATCTCAATTCCTGTCAATTTTGCATTGAAAAGTCAAACGGCGCTCCTTCCCTTCCGAGCTCCCCCATGCGCCCAAACAGTGGTTTACCCCCACATATGGGGTATCAGCGTACTCTGGACAAATTGTACAACAACTTTTGGGGTCCAATTTCTTCTCTTACCCTTGGGAAAATAAAAAATTGGGGGCGAAAAGATAATTTTTGTGAAAAAATATGATTTTTTATTTTTACGGTTCTGCATTATAAACTTCTGTGAAGCACTTGGTGGGTCAAAGTGCTCACCACTCCTCTAGATAAGTTCCTTAGGTGGTCTACTTTCCAAAATGGTGTCACTTGTGGGGGGTTTCAATGTTTAGGCACATCAGGGGCTCTCCAAACGCAACATGGTGTCCCATCTCGATTCCAGTCAATTTTGCATTGAAAAGTCAAACAGCGCTCCTTCGCTTCCGAGCTCTGTCATGCACCCAAACAGTGGTTTACCCCCACATATGGGGTATCGGTGTACTCAGGACAAATTGTGCAACAACTTTTGGGGTCCATTTTCTCCTGTTACACTTGGTAAAATAAAACAAATTGGAGCTGAAGTAAATTTTTTGTGAAAAAAAGTTAAACGTTCATTTTTATTTAAACATTCCAAAAATTCCTGTGAAGCACCAGAAGGGTAAATAAACTTCTTGAATATGGTTTTGAGCACCATGAGGGGTGCAGTTTTTAGAATGGTGTCACACTTGGGTATTTTCTATCATATAGACCCCTCAAAATGACTTCAAATGAGATGTGGTCCCTAAAAAAAAATGGTGTTGTAAAAATGAGAAATTGCTGGTCAAATTTTAACCCTTATAACTCCCTAACAAAAAAAAATTTTGGTTCCAAAATTGTGCTGATGTAAAGTAGACATGTGAGAAATGTTACTTATTAAGTATTTTGTGTGACATATCTCTGTGATTTAATTGCATAAAAATTCAAAGTTGGAAAATTGCGAAATTTTCATAATTTTCGCCAAATTTCCGTTTTTTTCACAAATAAACGCAGGTACTATCAAAGAATTTTTACCACTATCATGAAGTACAATATGTCACGAGAAAACAGTGTCAGAATCATTGAGATCCGTTGAAGCGTTCCAGAGTTATAACCTCATAAAGGGACAGTGGTCAGAATTGTAAAAATTGGCCCGGTCATTAACGTGCAAACCACCCTTGCGGGTAAAGGGGTTAACGAGCCTTGTCATGTGACTGAGAATAAAAGTCAAAACCTTTGTCTTTCATCTTAAGTTATACGACAAGAAGAAATGTTACCCATGGATTCCGGTATGACTATCTTGTATCTCAATGCTGTGCTCAGTATTGCCATGATATATGACATGTGACATGAAACTGTCCTCGATAATCTCACCTTTGTAGCAGAGTTTGGCTGTTCTTCACTTCGTTTTAAGCCTCATACACAGCTGTTTCTGTTTCAGTTAATGACTGCATTACCTGTTTGGTATAATTAGTTACTTATCAACTGAACTGGACTATAAGACTATGTGCGCACATTCAGAATTTGCAGCATAAAAATCTGTTGCAAACCCTGATGCGTTTGCAGGAAAATGCTGTGTAAAATACGCAGGTTTTTCCTGCTTTTTTCCATGCATTTTAATACATAGTAACATAGTAACATAGTTAGTAAGGCCGAAAAAAGACATTTGTCCATCCAGTTCAGCCTATATTCCATCATAATAAATACCCAGATCTACGTCCTTCTACAGAACCTAATAATTGTATGATACAATATTGTTCTGCTCCAGGAAGACATCCAGGCCTCTCTTGAACCCCTCGACTGAGTTCGCCATCACCACCTCCTCAGGCAAGCAATTCCAGATTCTCACTGCCCTAACAGTAAAGAATCCTCTTCTATGTTGGTGGAAAAACCTTCTCTCCTCCAGACGCAAAGAATGCCCCCTTGTGCCCGTCACCTTCCTTGGTATAAACAGATCCTCAGCGAGATATTTGTATTGTCCCCTTATATACTTATACATGGTTATTAGATCGCCCCTCAGTCGTCTTTTTTCTAGACTAAATAATCCTAATTTCGCTAATCTATCTGGGTATTGTAGTTCTCCCATCCCCTTTATTAATTTTGTTGCCCTCCTTTGTACTCTCTCTAGTTCCATTATATCCTTCCTGAGCACCGGTGCCCAAAACTGGACACAGTACTCCATGTGCAGTCTAACTAGGGATTTGTACAGAGGCAGTATAATGCTCTCATCATGTGTATCCAGACCTCTTTTAATGCACCCCATGATCCTGTTTGCCTTGGCAGCTGCTGCCTGGCACTGGCTGCTCCAGGTAAGTTTATCATTAACTAGGATCCCCAAGTCCTTCTCCCTGTCAGATTTACCCAGTGGTTTCCCGTTCAGTGTGTAATGGTGATATTGATTCCCTCTTCCCATGTGTATAACCTTACATTTATCATTGTTAAACCTCATCTGCCACCTTTCAGCCCAAGTTTCCAACTTATCCAGATCCATCTGTAGCAGAATACTATCTTCTCTTGTATTAACTGCTTTACATAGTTTTGTATCATCTGCAAATATCGATATTTTACTGTGTAAACCTTCTACCAGATCATTAATGAATATGTTGAAGAGAACAGGTCCCAATACTGACCCCTGTGGTACCCCACTGGTCACAGCGACCCAGTTAGAGACTATACCATTTATAACCACCCTCTGCTTTCTATCACTAAGCCAGTTACTAACCCATTTACACACATTTTCCCCCAGACCAAGCATTCTCATTTTGTGTACCAACCTCTTGTGCGGCACGGTATCAAACGCTTTGGAAAAATCGAGATATACCACGTCCAATGACTCACCGTGGTCCAGTCTATAGCTTACCTCTTCATAAAAACTGATTAGATTGGTTTGACAGGAGCGATTTCTCATAAACCCATGCTGATATGGAGTTAAACAGTTATTCTCATTGAGATAATCCAGAATAACATCCCTCAGAAACCCTTCAAATATTTTACCAACAATAGAGGTTAGACTTACTGGCCTATAATTTCCAGGTTCACTTTTAGAGCCCTTTTTGAATATTGGCACCACATTTGCTATGCGCCAGTCCTGCGGAACAGACCCTGTCGCTATAGAGTCACTAAAAATAAGAAATAATGGTTTATCTATTACATTACTTAGTTCTCTTAGTACTCGTGGGTGTATGCCATCCGGACCCGGAGATTTATCTATTTTAATCTTATTTAGCCGGTTTCGCACCTCTTCTTGGGTTAGATTGGTGACCCTTAATATAGGGTTTTCATTGTTTCTTGGGATTTCACCTAGCATTTCATTTTCCACCGTGAATACCGTGGAGAAGAAGGTGTTTAATATATTAGCTTTTTCCTCGTCATCTACAACCATTCTTTCCTCACTATTTTTTAAGGGGCCTACATTTTCAGTTTTTATTCTTTTACTATTGATATAGTTGAAGAACAGTTTGGGATTAGTTTTACTCTCCTTAGCAATGTGCTTCTCTGTTTCCTTTTTGGCAGCTTTAATTAGTTTTTTAGATAAAGTATTTTTCTCCCTATAGTTTTTTAGAGCTTCAATGGTGCCATCCTGCTTTAGTAGTGCAAATGCTTTCTTTTTACTGTTAATTGCCTGTCTTACTTCTTTGTTTAGCCACATTGGGTTTTTCCTATTTCTAGTCCTTTTATTCCCACAAGGTATAAACCGCTTACAGTGCCTATTTAGGATGTTCTTAAACATTTCCCATTTATTATCTGTATTCTTATTTCTGAGGATATTGTCCCAGTCTACCAGATTAAGGGCATCTCTAAGCTGTTCAAACTTTGCCTTCCTAAAGTTCAGTGTTTTTGTGACTCCCTGACAAGTCCCCCTAGTGAAAGACAGGTGAAACTGTACAATATTGTGGTCGCTATTTCCTAGATGCCCGACCACCTGCAGATTTGTTATTCTGTCAGGTCTATTAGATAGTATTAGGTCTAAAAGTGCTGCTCCTCTGGTTGGATTCTGCACCAATTGTGAAAGATAATTTTAATGTGTTTCTCCCATTAAATAAAATGGTTGAAAAGGCTGCAAAAATGCTGAAAGAATGAACATGCTACAGATTTGAAAGTGCTTCAATTTTGCAAAAAAAATAAACAAGCAACACGTGCACATTTCAAAAATCTCATTCACATTGCTGGGACCAGGGCCACCATCAGGCCATTACTGCCCTTACTGGTGTATGGGGACTTGAGGGAGCTCAGATCGGGCCCCCCTCTGCTCACCGGGCCCCATGGGCAGGAGGATCCTGCCAGTTCAGTAACTGAACGTGCGTCATCAGATGCATAAACAGTTAAAATCTATTGCCGTGCAGGATCCAGGATCGCACGGCAATAGTTAAAATCCGACAGCCAATCAAAGGCTGGCAGCTGCCATCATCGCGCACGTCGCCGGCGTATGAAGTCACTGTCATGTGTCGGTGAGCCCACGCTTCACATGGATGGAGAAGATAATTCTGCTGGACCGCTGCCACGTTAGGAGAAAGTTGTTTTTTTATTGAAAGCGGCAAGTCGCAATATGTACACAGATTTTGCAGCAACATGAGGGATTATGGGACAGATGGCGCAGGATCATGTGACAGATGGGCCAGGATCATGGTACAGTTGGGGCAGGTTAATAAGACAGATGGGGCAAGATCATGGAACAGTTGGGGCAGGATAATAAGACAGATGGGGCAGGATCATAGGATACATGGGACAGGATCATGGGACACATGGGGCAGAATCAAAAGACTGATAGGGCAGGATTATGGGACACATGAGGCAGAAAGGAGACAGAGCAGAATCATGGGGCAGGATGGAGACAGGTGGGGCAGGGTCATGGGGCAGCTGCTGGACCGCTGCCAGGTTAGGAGAAAGTTGTTTTTTTTTTATTGAAAGCGGCAAGCCGCAATATGTACACGGATTTTGCAGCAACATGAGGGATCATGGAACAGATGGGGCAGGATCATGCGACAGATGGGGCAGGATCATGGAACAGTTGGGGCAGGATAATAAGACAGATCGGGCAGGATCATGGAACAGTTGGGGCAGGATAATAAGACAGATGGGGCAGGATCATAGGACACATGGGGCAGGATCACGGGACACATGGGGCAGAATCATAAGACAGATGGGGCAGGATCATGGGACACATGAGGCAGGAAGGAGACAGAACAGAATCATGGGGCAGGATGGAGACAGGTGGGGCAAGATTATGGGGCAGCTGCTGGACCGCTGCCAGGTTAGGAGAAAGTTGTTTTTTTTATTGAAAGTGGCAAGCCACAATATGTACACAGATTTTGCAGCAACATGGGGATCATGGAACAGATGGGACAGGATCATGCGACAGATGGGGCAGGATCATAGAACAGCTGGGGCAGAATCATAAGACAGATGGGGCAGGATCATGGGACACATGAGGCAGGAAGGAGACAGATAGAGCAGAATCATGGGGCAGGAAGGAGACAGGTGGGGCAGGATCATGGGGCAGGATAATGGGACAGATGAGGCAGGATCATGGGACAGATGGGGCAGGATCATGGAACATTTGAGGCAGGATCATAAGACAGATGGGGCAGGATCATAAGACATATGAGGTAGGATCATGGGACAGATAGGGCAGGATCATAGAACAGATAGGGCAGGATTATGGAGACAGATGGGGCAAGATGAGGAGATCATATGGGGGAGCCATGTCATCTTCTGGTATAAGTACATTGTGTTTTATTAAGACCAAAGTCAGCACAGCTCCGACCAAGTATTGACTGCATTTACTGAACATACATTTCAGTAGGCCAACACTTTGGATTTTAAATTCACTTTTTCAAGCTGGTGTTATAAAGTAATCTAATTTACAGAGATAATGACTTTTGGGTTTTCGTTGGCTGTAAGCCATAATCATCAACATTAACAGAAATAAACAGAAGAAATAGAACACTCTGTTTGTAATGACTCTATATAATTCATGAGTTTCAAGTTTTGTATTGAAGAACTGAAATAAATTAAGTTTTTGATGATATTCTAATTTTGTCAGATACACCTGTACAGTATATATTAGTGTTATGACTGTTAAAATAGACATACCAGTTTTAGTGCATA
Organism: Ranitomeya imitator; assembly: GCF_032444005.1. Lineage (NCBI taxonomy): Eukaryota > Metazoa > Chordata > Amphibia > Anura > Dendrobatidae > Ranitomeya > Ranitomeya imitator. Next base: position 50,146,538 of record NC_091284.1, on the reverse strand, counting down.
GTCGAGGGAGCCACCACTGGATCAGGCCTCGACTCCTAATGGGCGTCGTCCGGTTTCATGAGCTTTACTGGCATGGGACATGGCTCCTGGTCCCGACTAACGCAGGCGGAAACTCGGATTGCTCCAGTGCGGAATCCAGGCCTTGTCATGTGATTCACTGACACCTTGCTGTTGTAGGCTTTCCGCTGAGGCCTATTACACTGGCTTTAGCGATATCCCTAGAGCACGTCAGCTCCGCTCTCCTCCCTGGCACCAAATCTGCCTGCAGTTTGGCGTGCAGGGCATTTATATCCTCAAAGTCCTTCTTGTGGTTCAGGTTCAGCACCCAAATTTCTTCCCCCTGCAAATCTTTCAGCACCATTTGTTTCCGCTTGATTTCGCCAAGCCAGCAGATGGCAGTCTCTCCTCATTAATGGCACATCCTGCAAGGGCTCTTCTGGGATATTACTGTTTCTTATTACAATGATTTTGTCCCTAGAAAAGAACAAGTGTGATGTTAGGGGTCAAGTTCCCGCCTCTGCACAGGGGGAATCTCGAAACATCTCCGCTGCGGTCTCCCATTCTTCTCCAGCTGCAGTGGAGTCTGCTCAGCGCAGACGTCGGTCCCAGCGTCTTGCTCAGCCTGATACGGTGTGGATGGTTACTGCTGCCTTTCCAGGCTCAGCCATTGTAGCCAGTACTGGTCAGCAGCGAGCAGACGTCTCTGGGACTAAGTCCTGCTTTTCCCCTTCTGAGCATGCCCAGGGTAAGTCATCTCATTGGAGGTTGGGGGTCACATGCTCAGGTACTACAGCAGCTCCCATTGGTCCTCTAGGAAGGTCCTGTAGTTGCTGCAGCTATAAAAGGTTTGCATGGCCGCACAGCCATGCACTAGTATCAACTAAGTTATGTGTTCTGCACCAGTGTGGTCATATGTATGTCCTAGAATACCAGCCCTAGAATACCAGCCCTAGTAATAAGCCCTAGAATACTGGCACCTCCGGTGAGGAGTTTTGTGTGAGTGGATTCAGGGCCTGGCTGAAATAAGCCCCTAGAATACCAGCACCTCCGGTGAGGAGTTTTGTGTGAGTGGATTCAGGGCCTGGCTGAAATAAGCCCCTAGAATACCAGCACCTCCTGTGAGGAGTTTTGCGTGTGCTATTCTGACTGCATGACCACTGTTTGCTCTATTTGGTAGCTGTGTTCCTCTGTGAGGATAACAGGGCACAGCGTTCTCTTGTCTTAAGTGACTCTGTGTAGTAACAGAGTTCACTTATACCACCATATAGTACCGTCAGTTACTAGCAGCGGGTTTTACTCCTGCACGGTGGACCCCGGGTTGCGAACGCACCTATTACTCTATAAATATATATTTGGTGCATTCCGCCAAAACCTAACATGTGATTTGCCAATTACAAGTACCGTATTTAGTCCTTTAATTATTTTACTAATAGTGTAGAATTTCTTTAAATTAGTAGATTAAAGCTTACTGTCACATTCGCTGTCCCATCCCCCATTCTTCCCATTCCTGCCCATAAATCAGTATAAGAAATAATATTATCTGAGCAGACACTTTCCATTTGTAGCGTCAGAATTCCCATGATCACTGGAGGTGAGAAGTATATTGTATACATAAGCTGTAACTCTTGACCTTTACATTCACGACTGAAATCATTTGACTTTAAAGTTCACTAAGCCAGAATAATCTGCTCTGAACTGAACCTGTGCATGGAAATTCTGAGAAACCACCCAACTAGTAAAGACACATTCAACTACTGAGCAAGTGAAAAAGTTCACAAGATCTGTACCAGTGATTTCTGGTAGTCCGGGGATGCTGGGAGTTATACTTTTGCAACAGCTGGCCAGTCTAGTGTTGGTAACAGCTGGTTTGCACAATGGATGGTTTCTTTACATAAAAAGATGAAGAAGAAGAGAACTAAAACAATCAGGGCTGCCACACATGACAGTAAAAACTGCTGCAGAGAGGCTACAACTTGCCAAACTTTTAGTCAAGTAAGGATGATCTATTTATTAACCCTCAACTACCAATGTATGATTTATAAGCTCCCGAAAAAAAAACTGCAGTGATGTACTCCAAAATGCAACTATAAAAATGCAACTAGTCTCGCTAATAATTCATTCTCGTTTATCTACATCTACAGAAAAATATAAAAGCAAAAAAAACATTAAAAAGGCTTGACTTTTAAATGAGAATCTGCTAACAGGTTTGTGCTTCTCATAAAATAGGGACAGAGACCCTGATTCCTGCAAAGTGTCACTTATTTAGCTTCTTGCACCAGTTTTGATACATTTTCTCTCTTAGCTGCAGCAGCTTTGCTAGTCTTCTCAATGATGAGTTCGACCTAGTTTGGCTACCGTCATTGATTGACAGCGTTCTGCTTACACTGTGCATAGGCAAAAAGCTGTCATTCAGATGTAGATTGGGAGCAGGGATAGTCAGAGCTGATGAATACCTGAAAACTCATCTCTTCAGGAAAGCCTACAGCCTGCACTGACACCGCTGCTGCCTCATCACCAACGAAGCTACCGCCTCACCAACACCGGAGCTACCGCCTCACCAACACCGGAGCTACCGCCTCACCAACACCGGAGCTCCTGCAACCCTCAACCTACTGTCTCCTTCCCCATAATCCTGTAGAATGTAAGCCCGCAAGGGCAGGGTCCTCGCCCCTCTGTATCAGTCCGTCATTGTTAGTTTGTTTACTGTATGTGATATTTGTAACTTGTATGTAACCCCGTCCCATGTACAGCACCATGGAATCAATGGTGCTATATAAATAAATAATAATAATAATAATAATAATAATGAATATTCAGGACTATATAGGAGGAGTAGAACATTCAGATTAATAGCAGAGCTGTTTTATCAAAACTACAATAAGGAGCCCAGTAAGTGATCCAGCACTGGAATTAGGATCTCTGCATGTCTTTAACAGTGCTCTTTAAGCCCAGTGATTAGATGCCGCAGTCACATGCAGTCGATACATTGGCATGACCACTGTGCCCAATGATTGCATGCACCAGTCATATGCTGTCGATAACATGGCATGACTGCTGAGCCCAGTGATTGGAAGCACCAGTCACATGCAGTCGATACATTGACATGACTGCTGTGCCCAGTGATTGGATGCCGCAGTTGCATGCTGTCGATACCTTGGCATGACCGCTGAGCCCAATGATTGGATGCCGCAGTCACATGCAGTCGTTCCCTTGGCAAGGTCGCTGAGCCCAGTGATTGGATGCAGGAGCCACATGTAGTCGACACCTTGACATGACCGCTGAGCCCAGTGATTGGATGACACAGTCACATGCTGTCGATACCTTGACATGACCGCTGAGCCCAGTGATTTGATGCCGCAGTCACATGTAGTCGATACCTTAACATGACTGCTGAGCCCAGTGATTTGATGCCGCAGTCACATGTAGTTGATACCTTGACATGACCGCTGAGCCCAATGATTGGATGCCGCAGTCACATGCAGTCGTTCCCTTGGCAAGGTCGCTGAGCCCAGTGATTGGATGCAGGAGCCACATGTAGTCGACACCTTGACATGACCGCTGAGCCCAGTGATTGGATGACACAGTCACATGCTGTCGATACCTTGACATGACCGCTGAGCCCAGTGATTTGATGCCGCAGTCACATGTAGTCGATACCTTAACATGACTGCTGAGCCCAGTGATTTGATGCCGCAGTCACATGTAGTTGATACCTTGACATGACCGCTGAGCCCAGTGATTGGATGCCGCAGTCACATGCTGTCGATACCTTGGCATGACCGCTGAGCCCAATGATTGGTAGGAAATGCCCAGCTGCTGCCAGAAAGTTGGAAAATAGACCTCCTCGTTAGGCAGCTGAAAAACGAAAAAAAGAAATAAAATTAAAGCAAAAAACATGAACAATGGTAGGTGTTTTACCAGCCTTGCAGGCTGAGGTGAATCCCATATTTCCTATACCTTTCTATAACACCCTTAAACACTGCTCCTATAGCATCCTCCAACACCATTGGTCGTCACATCTCCTGGCCCTTCTCCTCTATAACTCGCCTTCCGTCCTTGATCCTATGGTCATGCACTTCAGTACAGCAGCCTTGGACAGTACCGTCTCTGGACACTGCCATATATGAGCGGCCTGGCATGAGCTCAGCATAGTTGTACTCTCATTCTTTTTTTAATGTACCTTTGTAAGCTTGGAGATCTTTTTTGCCAGAAAGATCCCTTTCCCCTGCAGAGAGATATCTCTAAAAGTATTTATAATTTTGCTGTTCTATCCGCTGCAGCTCTGCTAGTCCTCGCAATGATAAGCTCTCTTATGTTTTTGGTGAAGAAATTTCAGCACCATTGCTGCATCTTTTGGCAGGAAAAATGCAGTGGCAAAAACGTGCATTTTTGTTGCGTTTTTGCTTCATTTTACTTGTGTTTTTCGTACAGATTTCCCCCGCCACTCAATAGTACGGGTGAAATCTGCAGCAAAAATACCGAAAGAATTGACATACTGCAGAATTAAATCTGCACCAAATATGCAAATTATAAATAAGCAACGTGTGCATGAAACTTCAGGATACTCATCCACTTTGCTGGCATCAGGAAACACCTCAGGTTTTGTGGCAAATCTGCACTGAAAAATGCAGCATCTGCACAGCCTTAATAATATGCTGGCTGCCGTCAATCATCACTACAGAGCGCTCACTGCACACCATGTTATCATTAAAAGGTAACAGGCTCTACAGGCTCAATAATTTGCAATCCACTGGTAGCTGAGGGGAGCAGAATAGCTGCAGTGATTTCTCCCATCCACAGCACAGAACACAAAGATGGACTCCTTCTCTACATTAATGTTTTTAGCTAACAGACAAGCTGAATAAGCATGGAGGAAATTATACTGTATAGCAGTGTTGAGTTGTATAGATGAGAATCAGCTCTAGAGTGAGGTAAACTGAAAGTTTACCATGATGTTTCTGTGTCTCCCTCTGCCTGTTTCTTCTCCCTGCTCCCCCCTCCTCCATAGAGTATAATGGGTTGTGTCACATGACACCTGCAGTCTGTCTCCTCTGAGCAAGATTAATTTGATCTTTTTTTGTTAGACAGTGGATGACAAGTTCAGGAACCTGGGGCGAGCACTAGTGTATGATAAGTGGCAAGAAATATATCTATGTCAAGATATATCTCAGAACTAATCTCCCGATATCTTCCTATAATCTCCAGAGCTCCCAAGACCTTCTTCTTTACTCCACACTTATACTTTCCTCACCCAATCGTCTCCAAGACTTCTCCCAAGTATCAACCATTCTCTGGAATTTTGAGCCCCAACATGTCCGAATATCCACCAAATTTGGAACTTTCAGGCTACTGGAAAACCCATCTCTGCAAGAAAACTTATTGCCTGCAAAAATCCTGTTGCCACCACCGGAACTTCCGAAACCCCCTAACCTACTGCCTCTTTCCCCATTACCTAGTAGACTGTAAACCTTTCTCTACCAGTCTGTCACTATTAGTTTGTCCATTGTAATTTTTTTTGTATTTTAAATTTAACCTCTTCTCATGTACATCACCATGGAATCAATGATGCTCTAGATATAAATAATATTAATAATAATGAAGCTGATTTATTTGAAGTTGTATATTACACACACACATTATATATATATATATATATATATATATATATATATATATATATATATATCTTGTGGCAGTTCACTCACGTGGCGGCACACAGAGGTAGGAAAATTTAAATCCTCATTGGTTTATTGTAAGGCAACATAACCCAATAACCCAAACTCAGCCTTTTTGGCTAAAACAGGTACAAAACAACAAAAGAAAACAAAATGCTGCAACACAGTCCGTATGTTGCGGGTGGCACCCCGCTCTGGAGCAGCACAGGTTCAGTATGCGCCCATTGAGCCACAAAGCCTCTGGAGACCCCTCTCTCCAGGCTAGCTGAACCCAGACTGCCTGTAGAGCTCGGTTATTTCAACCCAAGCCTGTAGCCTCCCCGTCATGTGATTGATCACATGATCATGACCTCATGCAGGTCCTGGCAGGTCTGCCAGGGGAGATAAAGTGGACCTCCTCCCACCCGCCCTATGAAGGTCCTCCTAAAACCAGCCCTTTTTATGCAACTTAACCCTAACAACATGTAGTGTGCTGGAGAAAAAAATGTTCTGGTTTCACATCACTGACGTCGTTAAGCGCAGTAACACATATCTCCCCTTTGTCACCTTACCAGTGACTCTGTCATAATATGTATATATAATACAGCATGATATATATTACAACATTAGTGATCAGGCCAAATTTTTCAGACCAAATTTTTCAAATCTGTCATTGTTTCACTTTTTGTCACAATAACTCTGGAATATTTTAACATATTCCAGCCATTTTGAGACTATTTTTTGCAACATGTTGTATTTTATGTTAATGGTAAATTTAGACCTATATGTTTTGCATTTATTTATAAAAGTATCAGAAATTTACCAAAAATGTCAAAAAAATGAGCTATTTTACACCTGATTATCCAACAGTCATGCCGCATTGATGGGTTAATAGGTAACATTTCCCCGTCTGCTTTACATCAACGCCATCTGTAAAATGTTCTTTTATTTTTTTCTGATGTTAGAAGCTTTAAAATTGTGGCAGTCATTTTTAATTTTTTCAAGGAAATTTACAAAAACTTTTTTTTTTAGGAATCTATTCACTTTTGAAATGATTTTAAGAGACCCATATATTAGAAAAAAAAAACAAAGTGATAGCATTTTAAAAATGGCGACCGTTGACATATTCAAAACTGCTATCAGGTAAGTTAGTAACCCTTCAGAAATTAATACAAAGTGGCATGACAGGAAAGAAAAAAATTATTTTTACCACCTAAATGTTGGTAACTTCTGAACAGGCCCCTATTGCCGGCAGACTGTAAGGCTATTGTTTGGCCATGAATTGCCATGACAAATATCGGGACCACAGGATCATGATATCAGGGTGCCGGTGGAGGTTAACCATCTAGGTTCTGTAGTGACTATTGACAACAGTTTCTGAGGGGTTAATTGGCCATGGTAGGTGCCACCACCAATCTAAGGGTGTCAGCTATAGGGAACAGCTGCTGCATTTTCACCCATCGGGGGATGCCATTCTCTTATATATCAGGGTGGTCTGTGAAGAGTTTAATGGAAAAGTGACTTGTATGCACCTATGTGATGGAGAACCCCAGGCTATTCTCCTGTTGCGCCCAGCCCAAAAACGTACACTACGTTATGTCCTTAGATAAGTAAATTCTGGAACTGCAATCCATGAGATATTCTAATATTTTAGTGAAAGTGAACCCACATTACTAGAACACCACGTTAATAGGAAGAATGTCAAACACACCCTTATAAAGTTTATATCAAACCTATTATTTCTAAAAGTTCCCTCTGTCCTGACAGCAGCGAATGGGTCAGACATCACATATTACATTACACACCCAACGTCTCCATTTAATGAAGATAAGTTGGGCAGCAGCTTTCTGCGAATTAAGTTTGTGACCCCTTAAGACATAAATTAGCCCCGTCCCGAAATAGAAATATCTCATTAACAAGTTAAATGATCTTTTTGAGACTTTCCTTTCCCCGTGGAGCCTTCTCCCTCCTTCCGCTACTCATACATAATACCACAAGTTCTTACCTAATATTTTCCAGTAACTATGGGAGATACCTTCATACACAACTATATTATGTTACAGTGGAAAATAATATTCTCAGTAATGTATGGAAAAGTAACCTATTGTAAGTCAGGCGACGAAAAGTTAATGACGTGCTCCGCTCTGAGAAATCTTTCAATATAAGCTATTAATTTGGGATTTTTATGACATGAGTGCCCTGCACAAACCATTAGACTTATGATAGGCAGCAGTTGACTTCTCCGATCCCATCCTTGTATACCATACCAGGCTGTTCTGTAGGATATGCATGCTGGCACATATAGATGCACTGCAGCACCAAACCAAGTAGGGAGTTCGGCACGGACAGTACCAGGCTGGTCTACACACTTATAAAAGCAGTTGTCCTTCTGGGACACTTTTGTATTATAGAAAGGAGATAAACATGGACATGTGTAAAATAGTCAGCTCACCACTTTTAGACTCCGGGTGTGCGAACTCCATCCTGATCCCACATGTATGCACTTAGAAAATACAAAATTAGAGCGACGCGTTTCAACCACAAATTCAAGTATTAATCTGACCAGATTAAGACCACAGTTTGAGGACGACACGCGTCCCTTTTTGTCTTATGCTACAACCTCTGACAGCCTAGTGAAATGCAATTTTAAGCTTATATAACATTTGAAATTTTTATTTTGGAGCTGGAACTACAATTTTATTTCTTATAGAAAGAGTATACGATAAGTGTCCAATACATGTGGGTCCAACTAGAATGGTATCTGGGTGTGCGCTGTCATGGAATAAAGAAGTGGCTGAGGATCAGTAGGACTATCTACAGTAGGTTTGGGTTGCAAGAGTATTCAACCCCTACTCCTTCCCCCTGGAATTTTTCAGGTTTTGCTGCCTCATAATCTGGAATTTCACTGTTTTTTTTTTGAGGGTTTTCATCAGGTCATGAAAAGAATATGCCTACAACCAGGGCCGTATTTAGAGTTTATGCTGCCCTAGGCTCTTTTCATGCTGCCTCCCCCATTGTTGAGTATAACTAATGCAGGCACTGTCGGCCGTGACTTAGGCTACTTTCACATCAGCGATTTTTGCCATTCACGGCAGATTCGGCAGTTTTTCCACATCTGCGGCGCAATGGATTACTTACAGCAACACTGCGTTTGGCCTCATTCATTCCCTATGGAATCCCTCCACCTCCACTGTCCCACCGCCAACTTTTGGAAAAACTCAACTTCTCCACCATGTTCTCACCTATCAGATATTAACAGTTCCCATCAAACATCAGATCAAACATATAACCAGCAGCTTTTGTTCTGGCCAAAAGAATTTTGTAAGCTTCCACTATGACACGGTAGACTCTTTTGGCCAGGCCCTACTCTACTGTAACTATTAAAAAGAAATATATGTTTATGTATTTTTCTTTAAGGGAATAAGTCACATACATTTTTTTAAATGACCATTAATACCACATACAAGGGACAAATATTGTCACACCATGACCAGACCACATATTACCACCACATAGTGACTGAATACTAGAATACTGATCATTAATAAAACAAAACACAATACTAAGTGCCATTGTATACAGGAACTCTGTATTTACTGTCAATGTACAGGTAATACAGTGATCACTGGTGAAATTATACACAGGAGTTCTGTATATAGTGTCAGTGTACAGGTAATACAGTGATCACCAGTGACCATTATACACAGGAGCTCTTTATATAGTGTCCGTGTACAGGTAATACAGTGATTACCAGTGACATTATACACAGTACCTCTGTATATAGTGTCCATGTACAGGTAGATCTCCAGTGACATTATACACATTAGCTCTTTATATAGTGTCAGTGTACAGGTAATACAGTGATAACCAGTGACATTATATACACTACCTCTGTATATAGTGACCGTGTACAGGTAATACAGTGATCACCAGTGACATTATACACACTACCTCTTTATATAGTGTCCGTGTACAGGTAATACAGTGATCACCAGTGACATTATACACAGGAGCTCTGTATATAGTGTCAGTGTACAGGTAATACAGGGATCACCAGTGACATTATACACAGGAGCTCTGTATATAGTGTCAGTGTACAGGTAATACAGGGATCACCAGTGACATTATTGTTGTGAATTCTGTGATCAAGCTCCCTCCTGTGGTCACGAGTGGTACTGCGGCTTCTGAGTTTCCTTCCTCAGGTGATGAGGTTGAGTCGTTGGGTGCTGCTCTATTTAACTCCACCTAGTGCTTTGATCCTGGCCTCCAGTCAATGTTCTAGTATTGGTCTTGCTTCCTCCTGGATCGTTCCTGTGGTCTGTCTGCTCAGCATAAGCTAAGTTCTGCTTGTGTTACTTTTGTTGCTATATTTTCTGTCCAGCTTGCTTTTTTGGTTTTGCTTGCTTGCTGGAAGCTCTGAGACGCAGAGGGAGCACCTCCGTACCGTTAGTCGGTGGGGAGGGTCTTTTTGCCCCTCTGCGTGGTTGTTTGTAGGTTTTTGTGTTGACCGCAAAGCTATCTTTCCTATCCTCGGTCTATTCAGTAAGTCGGGCCTCACTTTGCTAAATCTATTTAATCTCTGTGTTTGTATTTTCATCTTTACTCACAGTCATTATATGTGGGGGGCTGCCTTTTCCTTTGGGGAATTTCTCTGAGGCAAGGTAGGCTTATTTTTCTATCTTCAGGCTAGCTAGTTTCTCAGGCTGTGCCGAGTTGCATAGGGAGCGTTAGGCGCAATCCACGGCTACCTCTAGTGTGGTTTGATAGGTTTAGGGATTGCGGTCAGCAGAGTTCCCACGTCTCAGAGCTCGTCCTATGTTTTGTGGTTTTTGTCAGGTCACTTGTGTGCTCTGAACTTCAAGGTCCATTGTGTTAGGTCTCGAGTTCCCGCTTCTGCACAGGGGGAATCTCGAGCCATCTCCGCTGCGGTCTCCCATTCTTATCCAGCCGCAGTGGAGTCTGCTCAGCAGGGACATCGGTCCCAGCTTCTTGCTCAGTCTCACTCTGTACAGAGAGTTACTGCTGCTTCTTCAGCTTCTGCCATTAAAGCCAGTGCTGGTCAGCAGCGAGCGGACTTCTCTGGGACTAAGTCCTTGTCTGCACACACTGAGCATGCCCAGGGCAAGATCTCCCGTTGGAGATCGAGGGTCATGTGCTCAGGTCCTGCAGCACATTCCATTGGTCCTCTTTGCAGGTCTTGGAAGGGCAAAGTTTCTGTGGCCACTTCCTGTGCTGCAACTATATAAACTGCGCATGACCGCACGGCCATGCGCTAGTGTACATTTGCATACGTGTGTTTGTTGTGAGTGCAAGTCGTCCTTGGATACCCCTTCCCTGTTGAATGTCTGTTCATGGAAGGTGTATGGTTGCTTTCTAGCGCCCGACTTATCCTACAGCACAAATCACACATTACAGCGTCCAGTTGCTGTGACCGCCAGTACGGCGCCGTGCACTTCCTCTGTGCTTTCCTTACCCAAGCCTGGGTGGTTAGTGGCGTTCGTCAGTGCGGCACCGCATGCACTTTTGTGCCCTAATATTGTTATTTAGCTTCCTTACACACCTAGTTGTGGTGTTGTGCCAGCAAGGGTCTAATCGGACTTCAATCCTAGTTGGGGTTGAGTTCGCTGACTACTTGCTCGCGCTCTATGTGCGTTACCGCGATCCTGTGACGCAACAGGATCGCTTCCTTCACGCTGGGTGAAGTCTAACCCACGTGTGTATACTTATGAGTACCGCCATATAGTCTCTCATTACTTGGCAGCAGGTTCCATCTCTGCACGGTGGACCCCGGGCTGCGAACGCACCATACTCTATCTGTCTCATTATTTGGTGCGTTCCGCTAGCCCTAACATTACACTAGCGCCAGGGTCTGGCTAGTAATGATGGACAAACAGCAATCCTTGCGGTATATCCAGCAGCTGGAGGGTAGGTTGGCGGCTCTTGAGAGCGCAACCTCAGCTGTGGATGTTACCGCAGTTGCTATACAGGCTGCTAGCGTGGCTGCAGCAACCCTGTCCATTGCCACCCCTGCTCCGACATTTTCTCGCCTCCCGCTGCCAGAAAAATTTTCTGGTGATAGCAAATTTTGTAGGGGATTTGTGAGTCAGTGCTCTATTCACCTCGAGCTCCTGGCTGCACGTTTTCCCACAGAGCGGGCTAAGGTGGGATTTATAGTGTCTCTCTTGTCGGACAGGGCGTTGGAATGGGCTACGCCGCTGTGGGAGCGTGGCGATCATGTGGTGCAGAGTGCTCCGCTGTTTCTGAGCACTCTGAAACAGGTCTTTTTAGGACCTCAAGTCACCCATGATACTGTGCTCCAACTGCTGGCATTAACTCAGGGTGAGTCCTTGGTCAGTCATTTTGCCGTCCAATTCCGCACTTTAGCTTCTGAGCTGGATTGGTCGGATAAAGCTCTTATCCCCATATTTTGGAGGGGCCTGGCTGACCACGTTAAGGATGCTCTGGCCACTAGGGAGATTCCTGCCACACTGGAGGAGTTAATAACTGTCTCCACTTAACTAAAGCAATTGTTACCATCCACCTCTCGTGTCTCCCCTTTTCCCCATAGTTTGTAAGCTTGCGAGCAGGGCCCTCACTCCTCCTGGTATCTGTTTTGAACTGTATTTCTGTTATGCTGTAATGTCTATTGTCTGTACAAGTCCCCTCTATAATTTGTAAAGCGCTGCGGAATATGTTGGCGCTATATAAATAAAATTATTATTATTATTATTATTTATTATTATTGACCTCCGTTTTAACGAGCGGAGGTTAGAGCGAGCCCAGTGTAGGCAGAGGTTTCGGCTGGCTCCTACCTTCGCCAAACCTCTGGAATCTCCGGTCCTGGTTCCGGAGTCACATGAGGCCAGGGAAGTGTCACAAGCGGGATCTAAGTCCCGGACCGCTTGTGCACTCAAGGTCTGTCATGTTTGCCAGCAGTCAGGACATCTAGCCACCAGATGTTCTCAGCGGTCGAGGAAACGTCAGCGTCTAGTGGTAGTAGGTGGAGGTACACTAGACACGGTGACGTTTGCCTCTAAATTGTCCTTTAAGGGGACAATTACTATAGGCTCATTCTCCCACTCGGTAGAGCTCTGCGTGGATTCTGGGGCGGAGGGCAATTTTATGTCTTCTGCCTTCGCCCAACGTCACGCAATACCCCTGGTTATGCTAGCTCAACCAGTAACGGTACGAGTGGTGAATGGGTCGACACTGCCCTCACAGATAACACACCAGACCATCCCTTTTACTCTGTCCATGTCACCATCTCATCAGGAGATTATATCTCTGCTCGTCATTCCTGAGGGAATTGATGAGGTCCTGTTGGGAATACCTTGGCTACGGTACCACTCTCCTCATATCGAGTGGTCCTCTGGCAGAATCCTGGGATGGGGCGAATCTTGTGGGGGTAGGTGTCAGAGGGAGTGCGTTCAGGTTGCTACTACAGAGGTACCCGCAGATCTTTCCTCTCTCCCCAAGCAGTATTGGTCTTATGCAGACGTGTTCTCCAAAAAGGCGGCTGAGATCCTTCCGCCCCATCGCCCCTATGACTGTCCTATTGATCTCTTGGCTGGTGCTGAGCCTCCCCGGGGTCGAGTCTATCCGCTATCTCTCCCGGAGACAGAGGCAATGTCACAGTACATCCAGGAAAATCTGGCAAGAGGATTTATTAGGAAGTCAGTGTCACCTGCTGGGGCAGGGTTCTTCTTCGTGCAGAAGAAGAATGGGGAATTGCGTCCATGCATAGACTACAGGGGTCTTAATGCCATCACCGTTAAAAATAAGTATCCTTTGCCCTTGATATCTGAGCTCTTCGATAGGCTTCGGGGAGCAAGGGTATTTACTAAACTAGATCTGCGGGGTGCTTACAACCTGATTCGCATCCGTGAGGGGGACGAATGGAAGACGGCTTTTTACACCATGGATGGGCACTATGAATATCTGGTGATGCCCTTCGGGCTCTGTAATGCCCCAGCCGTTTTCCAAGACTTTGTGAACGATATCTTCCGGGATATGCTTTCTACCTCGGTCGTAGTCTATCTGGATGATATTCTCATCTACTCTCCAGATATTGACTCCCACCGGAGAGATGTTTGCAAAGTCTTCGACCTCCTACGGGCAAACTCCCTCTATGCCAAGTTGGAGAAGTGTATGTTTGAGCAGGAGTCCTTACCTTTCCTAGGCTACATCATCTCTGCCCAGGGATTGGCTATGGATCCTGCCAAACTACAGGCTGTGATGGACTGGCAGGAACCCCATTCTCTTAAAGCGGTGCAGCGCTTTATGGGGTTCATTAATTATTATCGCCAGTTCATTCCGCACTTCTCAACTTTGGTAGCTCCCTTGGTTGCCCTCACCAAGAAGGGGGCGAATCCCAAATTGTGGTCTGAGGAGGTCTCCAAGGCCTTTAACTCTATAAAGTCACACTTCGCTAGCGCTCCCATCCTACATCGCCCCGATGTTGATAAGCCATTTATCATGGAGGTGGATGCCTCTTCTGTTGGTGCTGGAGCAGTCCTTTTCCAAAAGGATGCTCAAGGTCGGAAGCATCCTTGCTTCTTTTTCTCCAAGACCTTCTCACCAGCAGAGAGGAATTATTCCATCGGGGACAGGGAGTTGCTAGCCATGAAGTTGGCTTTCTCGGAGTGGAGACATCTCTTGGAGGGAGCACGTTTTCCCTTCCAAGTCTTCACAGACCATAAAAATTTGGTGTACCTGCAGACAGCCCAGCTGTTGAATTCTCGCCAGGCCAGATGGTCCTTATTCTTCTCCCGGTTTCATTTCACCCTCCATTTTCTTTCTGGGGAGAAGAACATTCGGGCCGACGCTCTCTCTCGCTCCGTTGTGTCATCTGCGGAGGAGGAGGAGCCTCGGCTTATTGTCCCCACCGAGAGCTTGAGAACTGTGACCCCGGTTTCGCTAGAGTCTGTGCCTCCGGGCAAGACTTTTGTACCATCCAGTTTGCGACCGGAGGTTCTCTCTTGGGCACACTCGTCCAGGGTGGGTGGACATTTTGGTACCAAAAGGACATCTGAGTTACTGGCGAGGACATACTGGTGGCCGCATATGGCTCGTGATGTCGCAGAGTATGTTCGGGCGTGTGTCTCTTGCGCCAAGAACAAGACTTCTCGGCAACGGCCAGCTGGTTTGCTTTATCCTATGCCGGTGGCGGACAGGCCCTGGGAGATGGTCGGGATGGACTTTGTGGTGGGCTTACCCAAGTCTCGTAACTGCACCATCATCTGGGTGATCACCGACCATTTTTCCAAAATGGTGCACTTGGTGCCTCTTCCACGGCTACCTTCTGCACGGGCGTTGGCTGTCTTGTTCGTCAAGCATATCTTTAGCCTACACGGTATGCCAGACAAAATTGTTAGTGACCGGGGTCCCCAGTTTGCGTCTCGTTTCTGGAGAGAGCTTTGTCGTCTACTCAGTATTGAGTTGAATCTCTCTTCAGCATATCATCCCGAGACGAATGGGTTGGTAGGGAGGGCCAACCAGACCTTGGTCACATATTTACGACATTTTGTTTCTGCCAGGCAGGATGACTGGGCATCCTTGCTACTGTGGGCAGAGTTTGCACTTAACAATGCCGTAGCCGACTCCACCGGTCAGACTCCATTCCTCCTAAATTACGGCCAGCATCCGCGTGTTCCTGTGCCCATGCCTGTGTCTTCTGCTGACTCCAGGGTGGCAGACCGGGCTGTGGAGGCACGGGACATTTGGGACCGCACGCAGGATGCCATTCGGGCCTCCAAGGAGAGAATGAGGTCCTCCGCCGGCGCCCCGCTCCAACCTTTGCTCCTGGCGACTTGGTGTGGCTCTCCGCCCGTAACATCAGGCTGCGAGTTGAGTCCACTAAGTTTGCTCCTCGCTACTTGGGTCCCTTCAAGGTTCTCGAACAGGTTAATCCTGTGGTCTACCGTTTGGCTCTTCCTCCACGCTTGGGTATCACCGACACCTTTCATGTGTCCCTCTTGAAACCCGTATACATGTCCCGGTTTTCCGAATCATCTGCAGGGACATCGGGTTCGTCTACGGACGATTACGAGGTGAACGCTATTTTGGGGTGCTAGGTGGTACGCGGCAAAAAGTTCTATCTGGTGGATTGGAAGGGTTATGGCCCAGAGGACAGGTCATGGGAACCTGCTGAAAACATTCGGGCCCCACAGCTCATTGCTGCCTTCGAGCGTAGCGAGGCCCAAGGAGGGGGGGGCCCTAGAAGGGGGGGTAATGTTAGGTCTCGAGTTCCCGCTTCTGCACAGGGGGAATCTCGAGCCATCTCCGCTGCGGTCTCCCATTCTTATCCAGCCGCAGTGGAGTCTGCTCAGCAGGGACGTCGGTCCCAGCTTCTTGCTCAGTCTCACTCTGTACAGAGAGTTACTGCTGCTTCTTCAGCTTCTGCCATTAAAGCCAGTGCTGGTCAGCAGCGAGCAGACTTCTCTGGGACTAAGTCCTTGTCTGCACACACTGAGCATGCCCAGGGCAAGATCTCCCGTTGGAGATCGAGGGTCATGTGCTCAGGTCCTGCAGCACATTCCATTGGTCCTCTTTGCAGGTCTTGGAAGGGCAAAGTTTCTGTGGCCACTTCCTGTGCTGCAACTATATAAACTGCGCATGACCGCACGGCCATGCGCTAGTGTACATTTGCTTACGTGTGTTTGTTGTGAGTGCAAGTCGTCCTTGGATACCCCTTCGCTATTGAATGTCTGTTCGCGGAAGGTGTATGGTTGCTTTCTAGCGCCCGACTTATCCTACAGCACAAATCACACATTACAGCGTCCAGTTGCTGTGACCGCCAGTACGGCGCCGTGCACTTCCTCTGTGCTTTCCTTACCCAAGCCTGGGTGGTTAGTGGCGTTTGTCAGTGCGGCACCGCATGCACTCTTGTGCCCTAATATTGCTATTTAGCTTCCTTACACACCCAGTTGCGGTGTTGTGCCAGCAAGGGTCTAATCGGACTTCAATCCTAGTTGGGGTTGAGTTCGCTGACTACTTGCTCGCGCTCTATGTGCGGTACTGCGATCCTGTGACGCAACAGGATCGCTTCCTTCACGCTGGGTGAAGTCTAACCCACGTGTGTATACTTATGAGTACCGCCATATAGCCCGTCATTACTTGGCAGCAGGTTCCATCTCTGCACGGTGGACCCCGGGCTGCGAACGCACCATACTCTATCTGTCTCATTATTTGGTGCGTTCCGCTAGCCCTAACACATTGTGGTTCTGAATTACCTATTCATAACACATTATACACAGTACATCTGTATACAGTGTATAGTGTACAGATAATACAGTGATCACCAGTGACATTATACACAGTACCT
This sequence comes from Ranitomeya imitator, assembly GCF_032444005.1. Taxonomy (NCBI): domain Eukaryota; kingdom Metazoa; phylum Chordata; class Amphibia; order Anura; family Dendrobatidae; genus Ranitomeya; species Ranitomeya imitator. The sequence goes on along the minus strand of NC_091284.1, from coordinate 50,129,561 downwards.
CTGTATATAGTGTATAGTGTACAGATAATACAGTGATCACCAGTGACATAATACACAGTACCTCTGTATATAGTGTCCATGTACAGGTAATACAGTGATCACCAGTGACATTATACACAGGAGCTCTTTATATAGTGTCCGTGTACAGGTAATACAGTAATCACCAGTGACATTATACACACTACCTCTGTATATAGTGTCTGTGTACAGGTAATACAGTGATCATGTGAGATTATACACAGTACCTCTGTATATAGTCTATAATGTACAAATAATACAGTGATCACTGGTGACATTATACACATTAGCTCTGTATATAGTATACAATGTACACTGTAAGTGCACAGATATTACAGTGATCAGTGATCTCTGATCAGTGACATTATACACAGGACCTCTGTGTATAATATACAGTGTTTAGTGTCAGTGTACAGGTAATACAGTGATCACCAGTGACATACACATGAGCTCTGTATAAAGTGTCAGTGCACAGGTAATACAGTGATCACTGGTGATAATGTACACAGGAGCTCACCAGTGATGTCTCTAGCTGAAGTCCTTCATCTTTGCTTTTCTTTTTCATCCAGCACAGACTGCGGTCACTTCTTCCAGCCAGGACTCGTCTCTGCATAAAATAACACCTTTCTTTCCCTTTCTTCTGCACTACACATCTGAATACAGATATGCACCATTAATATATAATTGCTTATTATGCATCCCATCTTACCAATTATAATCCGCCACTGTGCCCCCACTAACTATAAATAGTCACTTTCCCCATTTAATATATAAATTAATTAGCACTTGTTCTCTTTCATTATTTTCATTATATTTACATGCCTCTCCTGCCCCAATTCATTGTCATGTCTTTCTCTCCCACCCCATATTCATTATCAACTGCTCTTCCCCATATTCAATACATCATTTACTCCCCCACCCTCAAAATTCATTATTTGTTCTCCCCCTACATCATCATTTGCTCTCCCCACCCCCACGTTCAATACATAATTTGCTTTTGCCACGCCCCACCTTCAATTAAATTGCTGTCCCCGTCCCTCACAATGAATTCATCATTTGCAGTCCCTGTCCTCTCCCCCACTTCATCATTTGCAGTCCGCCAACTTTAATTTGAAGTCACCTTACTTCATCCATTGTAGTCCCCTATCACCAGCTCACTTCATCTGCAGTGCCCCTTCATCATTTGCAGCCCCCTATCACCCTTTCATTTCATCATGTGCAGTCCTCTTTCCCCACTTCATCATGTGCAGTTCCCTTTCCCCACTTCATCGTGTGCAGTCCCATACAATGCTGCACATCCAAAACACTGAGGAGTCGCAGTCACATGGAGTAGGAGCCTTCACAGGAACAGCTCTGATCTCACCCCACACTCTCCACATGGCTGAAGTTGGTTTCTTATTCATCAGTTTCTTATTCAGCATTTTTTTCTTTTCTGTTTTTTATAGGTTTAACAAAAAAAACTAATCATCACAATAATAACACACAATGCAGTGAGGAGCCTGATGTGAGTACACTTAAAAACAGCTACAAAAACTATAAAACTGGCACAAAAATGGGCATCAAAGTGGGCACCAAACGGCATTAATGAAAGGGTTAAATGACTTTGGTTAAGGTCTGGACTTTGACTAGGCCACTCCAAAACATTTGCTTTAGTGTTTGCAATATTGACCCAACCATAGAATTACTCTGTAACAGTTTCCCATAACAAAACCAGTCTGTAACTGTACCTCAAGGGTGGGAAACCTTTTATCTGCCAATGACCATTAGGATATATATGACATAATTTGCGGGGTATAAAAAGATATCAAGTTAAAAAGTAGCCTGTTATACTTGATCAAACATTTACCGTATATACTCGAGTATAAGCCGACCCGAGTATAAGCCGACCCCCTAATTTTGCCACAAAAAACTGGGAAAACTTATTGACTCGAGTATAAGCCTAGGGTAGGAAATGCAGCAGCTACTGGTAAATTTCAAAAATAAAAATAGATGCTCTATACCGTTCATTATTGCCCCATAAGATGCTCCATATAAAGCTGTGTCATATATAATGCTCCATACTGTTATTGCCCCATAGATGTGCCATAGAAAGCTCTGCCATATAGTGCTCTGCACCGTTCATTATTACCCTATAGCTGCCATATAGTGCTGTGTGCCGTTCAGAACTGCCCCATAGCTGCCATATAGCGCTGTGTGCCGTTCAGTACTGCCCCATAGCTGCCATATAGTGCTGTGTGCCGTTCAGTACTGCCCCATAGCTGCCATATAGTGCTGTGTGCCGTTCAGTACTGCCCCATAGCTGCCATATAGTGCTGTGTGCCGTTCAGTACTGCCCCATAGCTGCCATATAGTGCTGTGTGCCGTTCAGTACTGCCCCATAGCTGCCATATAGTGCTGTGTGCCGTTCAGTACTGCCCCATAGCTGCCATATAGTGCTGTGTGCCGTTCAGTACTGCCCCATAGCTGCCATATAGTGCTGTGTGCCGTTCAGTACTGCCCCATAGCTGCCATATAGTGCTGTGTGCCGTTCAGTACTGCCCCATAGCTGCCATATAGTGCTGTGTGCCGTTCAGTATTGCCCCATAGCTGCCATATACTGCTGTGTGCCGTTCAGTACTGCCCCATAGCTGCCATATAGTGCTGTGTGCCGTTCAGTACTGCTCCATAGCTGCCATATACTGCTGTGTGCCGTTCAGTACTGCCCCATAGCTGCCATATACTGCTGTGTGCCGTTCAGTACTGCCCCATAGCTGTGCCATAGAAAGCTCTGCCATTGCTGCTGCTGCTGCAATAAAAAAAAAAAAAAACATACTCACCTCTCTTGCTTGCAGCTCCCAGCGTCCGATCCCGGCGTCTCTGCGCACTGACTGATCAGGCAGAGGGCGCCGCGCACACTATATGCGTCATCGCGCCCTCTGACCTGAACAGTCAGAGCGGAGCGACGCCGGGAAGATGGAGCGGCGCCCGGCGGCTGGAACGCGGAGAGGTGAATATTACTTACTTACCTGGTCCCAGCGATCCTGACGCTCCCTCTGCCTGTCACAGCTGGTCTTCGGTGCCTGTTGTGAATTCTGTGGCTGAATTCACTCCTGTGGTCACAAGTGGTACTGCAGCTTCTGAGCTTCCTCCCTCAGGTGTTCTGGTGAGCTCGTTAACTGCTTCATTACTTAACTCCGCCTGATGCTGCTATCCTTGCTCCTTGTCAATGTTTCAGTGTTGGATCTGAGCTTCTCCTGATTGTTCCTGTGACCTGCTGCTCTGTATAGCTAAGTGCTTTTTGTTTTTTTGTTGCTTTTTTTCTGTCCAGCTTGTCTTTTGTTTTTGCTGGAAGCTCTGAGACGCAAAGGGTGTACCGCCGTGCCGTTAGTTCGGCACGGTGGGTTTTTTTTGCCCCCTTTGCGTGGTTTTGCTTTAGGGTTTTTTGTAGACTGCAAAGTTCGCTTTACTGTCCTCGCTCTGTCCTAGAATATCGGGCCCCACTTTGCTGAATCTATTTCATCCCTACGTTTTGTCTTTTCTTCTTACTCACAGTCATTATATGTGGGGGGCTGCCTTTTCCTTTGGGGAATTTCTCTGGGGCAAGTCAGGCCTATTTTTCTATCTTCAGGCTAGCTAGTTTCTTAGGCTGTGCCGAGTTGCCTAGGTAGTTGTTAGGCGCAATCCACAGCCGCTTTTTAGTTGTGTTTAGGATAGGATCAGGTGTGCAGTCTACAGAGTTTCCACGTCTCAGAGCTCGTTCTTGTATTTTTGGGTATTTGTCAGATCACTGTGTGCGCTCTGATCGCTAAGCACACTGTGTTTCTGGATTGCCTTCATAACACCTGTCATTAGCAAACATAACAGTACAAGGAGCCAAACTAATGATTCTCAATAGAGGGAAAGAAAAAGTTCTGACATCATTTTTTTTTTTTTTTTTTTTCTGCTCTGTGTTCACTTTTTTTTTTTCCCCTAGACATTTGGGTGATTCTGGACACAGGTGTGGACATGGATATTCAGGGTCTGTGCTCTTCAATGGATAATCTCGTTATAAATGTACAAAAAATTCAAGATACTATTGATCAGAAATCTATGTTAGAACCAAGAATTCCTATTCCTGATTTGTTTTTTGGAGATAGAACTAAGTTTCTAAGTTTCAAAAATAATTGTAAGCTATTTCTGGCCTTGAAACCTCATTCTTCTGGTAATCCTATTCAACAGGTTTTGATTATTATTTCTTTTTTGCGCGGCGACCCTCAAGACTGGGCATTTTCTCTTGCGCCAGGAGACCCTGCATTGAGTAGTGTCGATGCGTTTTTCCTGGCGCTCGGATTGCTGTACGATGAGCCTAATTCAGTGGATCAGGCTGAGAAAAATTTGCTGGCTTTGTGCCAGGGTCAGGATGATATAGAAGTATATTGTCAGAAATTTAGGAAATGGTCAGTACTCACTCAGTGGAATGAATCTGCGCTGGCAGCTTTGTTCAGAAAGGGTCTCTCTGAGGCTCTTAAGGATGTCATGGTGGGATTTCCTATGCCTGCTGGTTTGAATGAGTCTTTGTCTTTGGCCATTCAGATCGGTCGACGCTTGCGCGAGCGTAAATCTGTGCACCATTTGGCGGTACTGCCTGAGGTTAAACCTGAGCCTATGCAGTGCGATAGGACTATGACTAGAGTTGAACGGCAGGAATACAGACGTCTGAATGGTCTGTGTTTCTACTGTGGTGATTCCACTCATGCTATTTCTGATTGTCCTAAGCGCACTAAGCGGTCCGCTAGGTCTGCCGTCATTGGTACTGTACAGTCCAAATTCCTTCTGTCCATTACCTTGATATGCTCTTTGTCGTCGTTTTCTGTCATGGCGTTTGTGGATTCGGGCGCTGCCCTGAATCTGATGGATTTGGATTATGCTAAACGTTGTGGGTTTTTCTTGGAGCCTTTGCGGTGTCCTATTCCATTGAGAGGAATTGATGCTACACCTTTGGCCAAGAATAAACCTCAATACTGGGCCCAGCTGACCATGTGCATGGCTCCTGCACATCAGGAAGTTATTCGCTTTCTGGTGTTGCATAATCTGCATGATGTGGTCGTGTTGGGGTTGCCATGGCTACAAACCCATAATCCAGTATTGGATTGGAATTCCATGTCGGTATCCAGCTGGGGTTGTCAGGGGGTACATGGTGATGTTCCATTTTTGTCGATTTCGTCATCCACCCCTTCTGAGGTCCCAGAGTTCTTGTCTGATTATCAGGATGTATTTGAAGAGCCCAAGTCCGATGCTCTACCTCCGCATAGGGATTGTGATTGTGCTATCAATTTGATTCCTGGTGCCCGAACACGCCGCTATGCGCAGTTATGTGAAGGAATCCCTGGAGAAGGGACATATTCGCCCATCGTCATCACCACTGGGAGCAGGGTTCTTCTTTGTAGCCAAGAAGGATGGTTCGCTGAGACCGTGTATTGATTACCGCCTTCTTAATAAGATCACTGTTAAATTTCAGTATCCCTTGCCATTGTTATCTGACTTGTTTGCTCGGATTAAGGGGGCTAGTTGGTTCACTAAGATAGATCTTCGTGGTGCGTATAATCTGGTGAGAATCAGGCAAGGAGATGAATGGAAAACTGCATTCAATACGCCCGAGGGTCATTTTGAGTATCTAGTGATGCCGTTCGGACTTGCCAATGCTCCATCTGTGTTTCAGTCTTTTATGCATGACATCTTCCGTGAGTATCTGGATAAATTCCTGATTGTTTACTTGGATGACATTTTGATCTTCTCAGATGATTGGGAGTCTCATGTGAAGCAGGTCAGAATGGTTTATCAGGTCCTGCGTGCTAACTCTTTGTTTGTGAAGGGATCAAAGTGTCTCTTCGGTGTGCAGAAAGTTTCATTTTTGGGGTTCATCTTTACCCCTTCTACTATCGAGATGGATCCAGTTAAGGTCCAAGCCATCCAGGATTGGATTCAGCCGACATCTCTGAAAAGTCTGCAAAAGTTCCTGGGCTTTGCTAATTTTTATCGTCGCTTCATCTATAATTTTTCTAGCATTGCCAAACCATTGACCGATTTGACCAAGAAGGGTGCTGATTTGGTTAATTGGTCTTCTGCTGCTGTGGAAGCTTTTCAGGAGTTGAAGCGTCGTTTTTGTTCTGCCCCTGTGTTGTGTCAGCCAGATGTTTCTCTTCCGTTCCAGGTCGAGGTTGATGCTTCTGAGATTGGAGCAGGGGCGGTTTTGTCACAGAGAGGTTCTGATTGCTCAGTGATGAAACCATGTGCTTTCTTTTCCAGGAAGTTTTCGCCCGCTGAGCGTAATTATGATGTGGGCAATCGAGAGTTGCTGGCCATGAAGTGGGCATTCGAGGAGTGGCGTCATTGGCTTGAAGGAGCTAAGCATCGCGTGGTGGTATTGACTGATCATAAGAACTTGACTTATCTCGAGTCTGCCAAGCGCTTGAATCCTAGACAGGCCCGTTGGTCGTTATTTTTTGCCCGCTTCGACTTTGTGATTTCGTACCTTCCGGGCTCTAAAAATGTGAAGGCGGATGCTCTGTCTAGGAGTTTTGTGCCCGACTCTCCGGGTTTATCTGAGCCAGCGGGTATCCTCAAGGAAGGAGTCATTGTGTCTGCCATCTCCCCTGATTTGCGGCGGGTGCTGCAAAAATTTCAGGCGAATAAACCTGATCGTTGTCCAGCAGAGAAACTGTTCGTCCCTGATAGGTGGACTAATAAACTTATCTCTGAACTTCATTGTTCGGTGTTGGCTGGTCATCCTGGAATCTTTGGTACCAGAGAGTTAGTGGCTAGATCCTTCTGGTGGCCATCTCTGTCACGGGATGTACGTACTTTTGTGCAGTCCTGTGGGATTTGTGCTAGGGCTAAGCCCTGCTGTTCTCATGCCAGTGGGTTGCTTTTGCCCTTGCCGGTCCCAAAGAGGCCTTGGACACATATTTCGATGGATTTCATTTCTGACCTTCCCGTTTCTCAAAAGATGTCAGTCATTTGGGTGGTCTGTGATCGCTTTTCTAAAATGGTCCATCTGGTGCCCTTGGCTAAATTGCCTTCCTCCTCTGATTTGGTACCTTTGTTCTTTCAGCATGTGGTTCGGTTGCATGGCATTCCTGAGAATATTGTTTCTGACAGAGGTTCCCAGTTTGTTTCAAGGTTTTGGCGAGCCTTTTGTGGTAGGATGGGCATTGACCTATCCTTTTCCTCGGCTTTCCATCCTCAGACTAATGGCCAGACCGAACGAACCAATCAGACCTTGGAAACATATCTGAGATGTTTTGTTTCTGCAGACCAGGATGATTGGGTGTCCTTTTTGCCGTTGGCTGAGTTCGCCCTTAATAATCGGGCCAGCTCGGCTACCTTGGTTTCTCCATTTTTTTGCAATTCTGGGTTCCATCCTCGTTTCTCTTCAGGACAGGTTGAGTCTTCGGACTGTCCTGGTGTGGATTCTGTGGTGGATAGGTTGCAGCAGATCTGGACTCAGGTAGTGGACAATTTGATCTTGTCCCAGGAGAAAGCTCAACTTTTCGCTAATCGCAGACGCCGTGTGGGTCCCCGACTTCGTGTTGGGGATCTGGTTTGGTTATCTTCTCGTCATATTCCTATGAAGGTTTCCTCTCCTAAATTTAAACCTCGTTTTATTGGTCCGTATAGGATTTCTGAGGTTCTCAATCCTGTGTCTTTTCGTTTGACCCTCCCAGACTCCTTTTCCATACATAATGTATTCCATAGGTCGTTGTTGCGGAGATACGTGGCACCTATTGGTTCCATCTGTTGAGCCTCCTGCCCCGGTTTTGGTGGAGGGGGAATTGGAGTATATTGTGGAGAAGATTTTGGATTCTCGTGTTTCTAGACGGAAACTCCAGTATCTGGTTAAATGGAAGGGTTATGCTCAGGAAGATAATTCCTGGGTTTTTGCCTCTGATGTTCATGCTTCCAATCTTGTTCGTGCCTTTCATGCGGCTCATCCTGGTCGGCCTGGGGGCTCTGGTGAGGGTTCGGTGACCCCTCCTCAAGGGGGGGGTACTGTTGTGAATTCTGTGGCTGAATTCACTCCTGTGGTCACAAGTGGTACTGCAGCTTCTGAGCTTCCTCCCTCAGGTGTTCTGGTGAGCTCGTTAACTGCTTCATTACTTAACTCCGCCTGATGCTGCTAACCTTGCTCCTTGTCAATGTTTCAGTGTTGGATCTGAGCTTCTCCTGATTGTTCCTGTGACCTGCTGCTCTGTATAGCTAAGTGCTTTTTGTTTTTTTGTTGCTTTTTTTCTGTCCAGCTTGTCTTTTGTTTTTGCTGGAAGCTCTGAGACGCAAAGGGTGTACCGCCGTGCCGTTAGTTCGGCACGGTGGGTTTTTTTTGCCCCCTTTGCGTGGTTTTGCTTTAGGGTTTTTTGTAGACTGCAAAGTTCGCTTTACTGTCCTCGCTCTGTCCTAGAATATCGGGCCCCACTTTGCTGAATCTATTTCATCCCTACGTTTTGTCTTTTCTTCTTACTCACAGTCATTATATGTGGGGGGCTGCCTTTTCCTTTGGGGAATTTCTCTGGGGCCAGTCAGGCCTATTTTTCTATCTTCAGGCTAGCTAGTTTCTTAGGCTGTGCCGAGTTGCCTAGGTAGTTGTTAGGCGCAATCCACAGCCGCTTTTAGTTGTGTTTAGGATAGGATCAGGTGTGCAGTCTACAGAGTTTCCACGTCTCAGAGCTCGTTCTTGTATTTTTGGGTATTTGTCAGATCACTGTGTGCGCTCTGATCGCTAAGCACACTGTGTTTCTGGATTGCCTTCATAACACCTGTCATTAGCAAACATAACAGGTGCCGCAGCCTCTTTCTCTATCAGCGGTCACCGGCACCGCTGATTAGAGAAATGAATAGGCGGCTCCGCCCCTATGGGAGGTGGAGCCGCCTATTCATTTTTCTAATGAGCGGTCCCACGTGACCGCTGAAGAGAGGAAGAGCTGCAGCACAGAAGACCGTGGGACAGGCGGGGAGCGCCAGGATCGCCAGGACTAGGTAAGTATATCTCAGCGCCCTCTCCCCCTCACCCGCCGACCCCACCGCTACCGTGACTCGAGTATAAGCCGAGAGGGGCACTTTCAGCCCAAAATTTTGGGCTGAAAATCTCGGCTTATACTCGAGTATATACGGTAATTAACCCCTCTGCTGTATGTAGATCACATAGGAGACACTGAGATTGTTGTACAGTATATAGAACGTGTAGGATTCACTGGGACTAATGTCTCAGCACATAGAAGACACTGAGACTGCTGTATATACACATCACATAGGATACACTGAGACTGCTGTATGTAGATTACATAGGAGACACTGAGATTGTTGTATATAGAACGTGTAGGATTCACTGAGACTATTGTCTCATCACATAGAAGACACTGAGACTGCTATATATGCACATCACATTTGTTACACTGAGACTGCTGTACACATCACATAGGAAACCCTGAGACTGCTGTCGGTTTTTATGTTCCCCTGTATGTGTGTTTTTGTTTTTTTTTCATTTTTAATGGATCTTCAATAAAACAACTTTTTTTATCCTGTCCACGGATGGTTGTGCAGAAATTCCTCCTCCATTCCCTAGGATAAGATCTATAGAAGAACCATGATCTGGTTTCTCCTTACTCCTTACATCTGTGTCCTAGGGTACAAGAGCCACAATTAACAAACTAAAAGTTTTATCAGCCAGGTTTTAAGGTGGTAAAATGATGTGACATTCTGTAAGTCTATAGTCTTCCCTATCCGCCTGAATATCTTGGAGACGCCAGTAAAGTTCATTGCTCCACTGATCACTTTCATATTAAGCGAAACCTCACTGCTGTCAGCAAGTTGCCTGGGAAATGACTCCAAACAGACATCAATGATTCCAGCCTCTCGTGCCCTATCAGATGGAGTCATAAATGACTGGCATATTTTCTACATATTTAGAATATAGATGCATTGATTTTCAGCTGTAGCTCCTACAATTAATGAGACATCGCCTCTAATTTAGCTTAATTATTATCCTAAGAGATTCCGTGTGGGGCGCAACAAAACCTTCTAGGAGATGAAGGCTATTTTTTTTTCAAGGTTCACCTTCATGTCACCTTGGAGAATTAATTAACGTGCTTACTAAGAGGGTTAACTGTTTTGCACAATCACTTTTTGTTATTAGGGTCCCCGAGGCAAACTGATGGCTGGATGTCCTGCTGACAGCAATCAGCAGTAATCTTTCTGGAAACCTGGAAGCAAGTGATCAATTTCCCTGCAGCGCGCCCAAAGGGGAAATTAAACATTACACTTTTTGTCATTGAAATCAGTGGATTGTCCATGTTGCACACAAATGTCCTCCAGATACAGAGATGTTCTTTGTAGCCAAGTCTCTGCTTTGGGCATTAGATAATTGATGATTATTTTAGAGAATAGATTTTCTAAATGTCGCAATGTCTTTAATTATCTAGGCATATGGGATACATGGTTAATATAAAATATGGTGTACCTGCTTTGGAGACACGTCATTAACTCTTTATGAGACCTTGTCAATGACAAAGATCCAATCTTAAAAAAACTAAACTCAATGTTAGGAGAGATGTGCTTCAGAGCAAAAAGCCTCATTTCTATATTTCAAAACATAGAGCTCTACAGATATTTATGCTCTACAGATCCTAGGCCACCGGTGCACAACATTTTCTGGTCTGTGGACCACATTGTCAGACCGAATCAATCCCAAAGGTGCAATAACATGTGAAGGGTTATTACTATCTGGTATACTTATAACATGTTCAAATGATGTACCCGAAAATGTCTGAAAAGCGCAGGTTCCACTTTGAAGACTACCACTCATAATAAAAAGCAAGGTCACCTTCTTCTGTTTTTGCATCCCATTGTTCGGGATTTCAACATTGATGGCCAATCCTTTGGACAGATCATCAATGTCCTCAATGTCTGATCTGTGGGGGGAGCAACACCTAGCAACCCTACCGATCAGCTGTTCCCGGTGTTGGCAGCAGCTGAAACTACACAGCTCTGGAACTACACAGTTATGGAATTACACAGCTCCGGTGACTAAATAATGGCCTAAGACCCACTACTGCACATCCACCACGTATTCAAATCAATAGACAGACACATGCATGACCATGCCACGTTCTTTTTGGTTAGCCACACAAAGGTAAGAAAAGCCTAATGTGTTGTTATAAGAGGGTGCAAGAGATGGCCATAAAATGCACCTTGCCTATTGTAGCTCCCATGTTATAAGCCTCTCCTTCCTGGCATAGAAAATGAATCCATACAACTACGAGATGCAAGCATGTCCTTGACCATACGGTTGGGAAGCGCACAGGCAGGCATCACATGTGTCCATTGTGCTGTAGGTTGTGCTATAGAGACAATGGACATCCAAAACAGACGGTTTAGCATGATAGATGCAATCTGCCGATATCAATTGAAAAAATGATCTACCATGTTGGATTTTGTTTTTCTTCATCATCGAATGCGAAAGTGGAATAGTCAGCCAAATGACAGATCTGAATTCCATCAATGGAACCCCAGGCCGGCCACAGATCGTGGCAGTTTTGTCAAACAGTGTTTCTTCACTTATGACATTGTTTTCCAACTTTCACAGGCCAACCACAAATAATAATTTGTTGAGAGAACAGCCATCAGAAATCTCAAATATATGGCCAGCTTAAGAAACAATGACAGATCAACACTTACGACATCCGTGGTAGGTAAAAAGGGAAGGATTGCTGAGGTTTGTATGGGACAGCTATTTACCAAGGTTTCTCTTGTAGTTGAAAATGTGTGCAGTGGTATTTGGGCATGGTCATCTGAGTGGAAATGCTGCAACTACTAATCCCCTTTAGCTATAATAACCCTCTAACACTCTCGCACCCCTCCAATCTATTTTAAACTCTGCTGCTCGACTAATCCACCTGTCCCCCCGCTATTCCCCGGCCTCTCCCCTCTGTCAATCCCTTCACTGGCTCCCCATTACCCAGAGACTCCAGTACAAAAGCCTAACCATGACATACAAAGCCATCCACAACCTGTCCCCTCCATACATCTGTGACATTGTCTCCTGGTACTTACCTGCATGCAACCTCCGATCCTCACAAGATCTCCTTCTCTACTCCCCTCTTATCTCCTCTTCCCACAATCGCATACAAGATTTCTCTCGCGCATCCCCCCTACTCTGGAACCCTCTACCTCAACATATCAGACTCTCGCCTACCATCGAAACCTTCAAAAAGAACCTGAAGACCTACCTCTTTCAGCAAGCCTATAACCTGCAGTAACCACCGATCGACCAAACCGCTGCATGACCAGCTCTATCCTCACCTACTGTATCCTCACCCATCCCTTGTAGATTGTGAGCCTTCGCGGGCAGGGTCCTCATTCCTTCTGTACCAGTTATGACTTGTATTGCTCAAGATTATTGTACCTGTTTTTATTATGTATACCCCTCCTCACATGTAAAGCACCATGGAATAAATGGCGCTATAATAATAATAAATAATAATAATACAGCACAGTGCACAATTTAGTTATATTACTTTCTAATAATGGGAATGCACTTTTGGATACATTAATTTAAGGTGATTTTCTGTATCAGACAGTTCATATTTTATGCACGCCCCGGACAAAGAGAGTTCTGTCTAAAGCTTGTCTAAAAAATGAACTGTTAGTCCAAATATAAACTTATATTACTCAACTTTGTGCTAATAAACAGAGAGAGGATGTTCTGAATTCGCAGAAACATCAGATGTCTGAACTTAGCCAGAATGATCTAGAACAAATGTGTATGTGATCCCTATGTTCTGTCTTGGCTTTTCACATGTAGCAGTCTTTAGTTGTTATTGGGGATTAACTCATGGTTACAGAATTCAGAACTATACACATAAATTATGCAAATGTTTTCCACATTTGTTAATGAAAATGTATTAGAAGGAAACAATATTTCTAGGATCTGTCTCTTTGAAGCACCATTCCAGCATTTTTTACTGCAGCACTGGAGTGGTGCCATTAATGTAAGGTCCCTGCACCTAGACATTCGCCATCCATAGTCTTCAGCTCTTCCCAGTGCCGCTCTGGTCTGGCGCTGCCATCTTGAGACCGCAACTTATGACTGACCGGAAATCAGAGGTAACAGTGGCATGCTCTCAATATAAGCCTATGAGAAACTTGTCCTGGCCCATTCTGTATCTTACATTAGTGACTTGCGACTTACGCAGCGAGCACTGCAATCTGCCGAAGACGACTGGAGCGGCGCCAATAACAGATGAAGACAGCAGCTGGTAAGTTTGATACTATATTCAGAGAACATAGATTAATGGCACCACTCCAACGGTAAAATGAAGAAAAAAAATGCTGGAGTGGTGCTTTAAAAGATAAAAAGAAGGGGAGAGCTTGGCTATAGGGGTGCAGTGGTACCAAATGCTTGCTGTTTGAGAATGGTATCATACATGCCACATGAAGGATTGAGGTTCCTGACTCAAGAGCACCCAGTTACTCCTGTGTTGACGGGATGTCCCATTCCTTACTCTAAGCAGCCGCGCATTTCAAGCAAGAGCTTAGATGGTTTTTTTTAAATCGTATGAATACATTGGCCCGCATTGGACAGAGTGGTTTCTACACTCAGGGACGGCAAAAGTAATGTAAATGGACACCAGCAACAGTTCAAGCAAATTTTACTCACTGAGCGCCTGTTGTTACAAAGTCTCTTTAAGGCGTAGCAGGCTTAAACAGAGGTAGGCAGTTCATTTACAGTTGACATCAGTGAAACTTTGCTCATACAGGACTTGTGCTTGATTTTGCGATGAAATACTTCAACAACACTTCTTTAACCAGTCGAAAACTTTTTTTCTCCTTCACATCTACAGCACTAGTCATGGCTCATTTTCATGGTCACTTCTTTCGGCACTGGTGCCATGCCGTAACATTTGTCTTGCATCTTGTTTGTTCTTGCGTTATACTCAGTACTGCTTTACAGTCACACACACACATTTGTTGTTTTTTTCCAAACTGCTGTTTCTAAACTTTGCTCTTATGGTGGCTTAACTTCTCTGTACCAATGGACACACTTCACTCAGGAGTAAATGTCTTTCTTTCATTGTGTGGTGGCAGTCGTTGCTCTCTCTTTGTATTAGTGGCTTTCTCATCTAGGGGGATTAATCTTCTCTCGGGGCAGAAAACAGCTGCTTTATGCTCCTATAAGGCCCTAACTAATCCCTGGGATGTCTCACCAGGTAGTATGTGTTACTCATTCCCACTTGCTAGCTATCTAAGATGCAGACATCTTCTCTGCTTCAGCCTGCAGCTTATCACAAAATTCCCAATGCCTCAGTCAAGTTAAACCTAGCTCTCACAGACAATGAGGGGCATGGACAGACATGCCAATGCTATCTACTTTCCCCATAAATTTGCTTTGCACACAGTAGCAGCAACTTTACGTTCTTCATCCTTCACTTTAGACATCATCCTGCTACTCCGTGACAACCGATTTAGGTGTGTGAGACCCTGGGCATTTCTCATAGAAAATGTAAATGGAGCATTGTACTTGTCTAATCAGCTATTCCATAGAGATTAAATGGAATGGGGTTGAGCATGCACAACTCTACTCCATTCCATAGGGAAACAAAAATGCCCCATTCTGGTAATCGTCAAGGATCTCAACATTCGGAACCTCACCGATCTAGAAGCTATAACCTGCCCTGTGATAACGTTTTAATACTGGAATACCCATTTAGGTTTATTATTGTGCCCGAAACTTGAACATGTGCCTATTGTCCTTTTGTTGTAAAGGCTGGTGGGCCCAGTGTCGCTGTTCACCAGGAAAGTTTCCGAGCAGCCAGCGTGCAAGAGAGGATGCTGAAAGTCAGCGTGTGTCCTCAAAGAGTCCGATGCTGAGGGGTAGAGGATAGAAAAGATTAAAAGGAGGAAGGTTGGTGCCACAATGCAGTGTGCTTAGTAACCAAATATGCAAATTGCCTCTTCCGAGAGGAAGAGAACTTGAACCCTAGCACCACCTATAGGAAGCAGCAATCCTAAGAGTCAATATTGACTCAAACGAGCCTTGCCACATGAATTAGGGTAAAAGTCAAACTTGAATTTTAATTTGCAGACACATGTTTCAGGGTTTTGCCACGTCTCAGTGCAAAGCTTGAGATCTGACCAAGTGATGTGCCAGAGAGTGTCTAGGTAATGTACAGCTGCCATAGTAAGAGGCAGTGGATTGGAAACATGGGCTAATGGGATTGTCAGAGCCTAAAAGAAGGAAGGTATTAGTATAGCTACCATTACACAAGCCAACATCCAAAGTTGGAGTGACCATCACACTGAGAGGGGCTTTCTCCCCTGAGGGTTACCGTGAGGTATGAGATTGAAAATTCGTGGAAGTGAGTAAACAGGGTAAATACCAAGTCCAATAAGCTCTAGCCGGATTGGTCTGTGTAAAAGTGAGTTACCCGGTCTACTATATAACAAGCTAGGATTCAAGTGTGATACTGTGTGATGTCTAAGTTAAAGTTGCAGGTATTATGTTAATAAAATCTCTATCGTTACACCTTCACTGCAGACTCCTTCACTTGTAGCTTTTCATAGAAAGTTCCAAGTTTATTATGGGTTTTTTTAAAGAATAAGTGCGTTCTCTTCAGTGAAAATGCTGTGTTGATATCAACTTGCAGTTTGTGTATTTGGCTAATCTTATGTAATGCTCGTGGTTGCGCATGGATGAGGACATTTATCTAGCCCGTGGACACATGCTGTGACTTCACTGAACATATATGGCTTTGCAATTATATTGTGTTTATGGCTAGACCATAAATCAAGTAAGCGCATCCGTGAAGCGAGCAGTGTAAGAATAACACATGACGCAGGATCTCGTTGAATAGATTATTGCTTCAAAGTTTGGCTATAAACAGAAGGGACATTATTAGGGTCGGATGATGCATATATATATGTTATTGTATAGCACACAGAGCATGTGATTTGGCATTTTAAAGATCCAGATAATTATTAATGAAGTATACCTGTAACTCTCCCTGCAGCTGCCATCACACAGTTGTGATCACTTACTTTCTAAAGATTCATTTTTTCCCCTTGCCTTATTTCTGAATACCCCTGTCATGGCAGAGTAGTTTCTTAACATGATTTCTCAAAGAAATGCCCCTGCCATCACTTTTATTGCCAAGACTGATATGTTGTATGAAATGCCCAGAAGAGTAAGCAAAATTAAGTCACTAAGTCACTCTGAAAAATGACAATGGTCACCTAGAAAAATGTTTAGAATTGAGAGTCCTCAGTAGGGCTTGTTGATTTGTATCTGCTCTATGTACTTTCAAGTGTCTATGTTTCCAATTTAGAGAATTACAATACAAGATTTGCAAAGAAGGCTTTACGTACATAATGTTCAATTTCATCAGGCTTTCATCAGTGACTCAGAGACCCTCAATTCTAAATATTTTTCTATCTACTGGCTAACACAGTACCAAAATATATAATGGTCACCTACTCATCCAATGTTTACTATTCACATCGCTATATATCTACGGTACTTTTACATTGGCTCCAATCACAGAATGACCAATGACATTCGCCCTTTGTCATCCCACCCTATCTTTCCGAGGCTTCTCCCGTGCAATGCTTTGCCTTTGATCATAAGTCTCAAGCTGGCCACACACGAGACTTACATCAGCCGAACCTACTGATTTCAACGGGTTCAGTAGACATTCTCATTTGTGTGGGGTGATGGCCAAATGATGGTCGGGAGTTATATTTATCAAACATGTCTGATTTTGGGCAGCTGACTGCATTGTTCTCCCAGAGATAAGTCACTGTCTAAAGGTACCGTCACACATAACGATTTCTTTAACGATTTCGTTGCTTTTTGTGACGTAGCAACGATATCGTTAACAAAATCGTTATGTGTGACAGCGACCAACGATCAGGCCCCTGATGGGAGATCGTTGGTCGCTGGGAGTGATCAGGACCTTTTTTTTTGGTCGCTGATCACCCGCTGTCATCTCTGAATCGGCGTGTGTGATGCCGATCCAGCGATGTGTTCACTGGTAGCCAGGGTAAATATCGGGAAACTAAGCGCAGGGCCGCGCTTAGTAACCCGATATTTACCCTGGTTACCATTGTAAAAGTAAAAAAAACAGTACATACTCACATACCGGTGTCTGTCACGTCCCCTGCCGTCAGCTTCCCGCACTGACTGTGAGCGCCGGCCGTAAAGCACAGCGGTGATGTCACCGCTGTGCTCTGCTTTACGGCCGGCCGGCGCTGACACAGTGAGTGCGGGAAGCTGACGCCGGGGGACAGACACCGGAATGTGAGTATGTAGTGTTTTTTTTTTTTACATTTACAATGGTAACCAGGGTAAACATCGGGTTACTAAGCGCGGCCCTGCGCTTAGTAACCCGATGTTTACCCTGGTTACCCGGGGACTTCGGCATCGTTGGTCGCTGGAGAGCTGTCTGTGTGACAGCTCTCCAGCGACCACACAACGACTTACCAACGATCACGGCCAGGTCGTATCGATGGTTGATAACGGTACCTTTACTTATCAGTCAGCGGCTTTCTTATAGAGAACATAAGAGTGCTTGGACAAAACAGCTCTCCTGTGTATGGGAGAGTCAGCTGAGATAGCTGTATTTTGGCCAACAGCCATCTAATGTGTATGGCCAGCTTTAGGCTCAATGAAGGGTTATGTGCACAGAGCGTAGACTTTGTATATTGCTATGTGGGGCCCATCGAATGACACCATGATACTAAGATTTTCTGTTCTTATTGATAAACGTTGGCATTTTATGGAACAAACTAGATGGAAAAACCTCCATAGGCCTTCAATTAAATCAGAAGCGTGATGTCGTACAGGTGGTACCGATAGACCTGAGTGCTGTATAATAGCTTTGTATACCTTGTTACAGCCCTAACTCCAAAATCACAACTTATAGCTATGTAACACCCCAAAAACCGGTTGTTACAGGGGCATTGCTTTCTTCATGGGGAGAGTGATGTCACGCTTAAAAGTGAGGAAGGATCCCTTTAACAGGTGTTCAGCACATACAACACCGTTCTGACTCCAGGCCAGAAGGGGGAGCTCTACACCCAACTTCAGGGGAGCTGCTCTCTCTGGTCAGGAGGAGGAGTCAGTTGCTAGGCTGTTGGAGAGAGTCAGTTAGTGAGAGGAGAGCGAGGAGTGAGGAAGGAAAGCTGGGGCCGTGCAGACAAGTGATTCTACAGCTCCTGGGAAGGAAAGAGAAAGCAGAGCAACTTGTAAAGAGACTGAAAGGAGGAAGGAGCAAAGGCGAAGTGAACAGCTGGAGAGAAGAAGTGACTGAACTTCCTCCATGCTGAGCGCATATACCGGTAGCCGGAAGCAGGGGTGGATTAAGGGTAGCCAGGGCCCCGGGCTGTTCAGACACTGTGGGGCCCCCCCGGTCATGTGACGGGGGTCATGTGACGGGGGGGTCATGTGACGGGGGGGTCATGATATACCCGAACCAGATTATTCCAGAAAAATGGCCGGGCCCTACTCTACTGTAACCTATTAAATATTTGTTGAAATCTGCAATACAATTTAGGTATATTTTGACCAATAATATCACATACAAGGAACAAATACCACCGCACCATGACCAGACCACAAATTACAACCACAGTGATCGAATAATATCACATACAAGGAACAAATACCACCTCACCATGACCAGACCACAAATTACAACCACAGTGATCGAATAATATCACATACAAGGAACAAATACCACCGCACCATGTCAAGACCACATATTACCACTTGGTGACCAAATAGCACATACAAGGGACAAATACTACAACACCATTTCCAGACCACATATTACCACCACATAGTGACTGAATACTACAATACTGATAAGTAATAAAAAAAAACAAAAAAAACACACAATACTATCACCATAAGTGCCAGTATTCACAGGAGATCTGTACTTAGTATGCAGTGTCTGTGTAGAGGTAATACAGAGATCGCTGGTGGTATCATACACAGGAGCTCTGTATATAATGTATAGGTAATACAGTGATCACTTGTGACATTGTACACAGGACCTCTGTATATAGTATACAGTGTATAGTGTCAGTGTATAGGTAACACTGACTCACCAGTGACGTCTCTAGGTGAAGTCCTTCATCTTTCATCCAGCACAGACCGCCATCATTTCTTCCAGCCAGGACTCGTTTCTGCAGGAAATAACACAGTTATCTCGAGCTTCGCTTGCAGAACACATTACTTAATTTTTCACAACTTCTACATTACAACACAAAGAAAAAGGCGATATAGTGTCACTCTGCACAGTAACAGGACTCCAGCCATATGTTCTCCCATCCTGCACTCATGAGTATCCCTTCTACACCATATGATCTCCCCATCCTGCCCCATCTGTCTCCATCGTATCGCGCCCGCACGTCAATAGGAAACCGCCGCAGCGCCGGAAGGGGCCCGGTGAGCAGATGAGAAGGGGCCCGATGAGGGCCCCCTCTCTCTGCCCACCGGTTACGGCGGGGGCACATAAATGCCGGCAGCGGCGGCCGCTGGCATTCACAGATGATTATCAGAGGGTCAATCTGTGCGGTAGCCCAGGGCCCCCCCAGACCACTGGGCCCTGGGCTACCGCCCATATTGACCCTCTGATAATCCGCCCCTGGCCGGAAGACCGAGGTTGTGGGGGTAACTTCATGCCCTACGGCAGAAACCAGCAGACAGCTAGATTTCAAGATCCCTGTCCACCATTAACACGGACACAGTAACAGATAGAGCCTGAGTCGTGATAGAGATCCTGTAAAAAGGCTCGAGTTACCTGATATATGGGTTAGTGTCCTACCTAAAGGGGGACATAGAGAACCGTGAGGACCTTGTGTGAGGCCTAAGGAAGCAAGGGACTACAACACCATAGCGCTACAGGGAAGGCTTCCAACTCCACCTGGCTAGGGGGATTCCTGAGACGCTTCCAAGCCAGCCGGACTACCACCAACACCTGTGATCCGGTACCCTGGACTGTGGCTGCCTGAATCATACAGTAAAGAGGTAAAGAGACTGCAACCCTGTGTCCTCCATTTCTACACCACCTACCACCTGTCTGTATTACAGCGGGGGCCCTGGGGACCCAGCTTCACCTGTAGGAAGCCATACCATCCCTGCTGCCATAATATCACCGCAGTGGACCCCTTTAAGCAGCATCGGTCACCCTTGACCGAATACCACAGGTGGCATCACAAACTTTTATTATTCAACTAACCCTTTTAAAGACCATCCCTTTAACATGGGCGCGCAGGGCCATGGACCGGGTTACTGCTGCCGTGACACTTCCCTTTAAGTACCTGACCCAGTACCGAGTACCCCACAGCCCTGGCGGGCTTTCCAGCTACAACCTGGTACTGCAGAAATGTGACCACTTAAAAAAAGTCACATTTTACTGAACTGCTTAAACCAAGTTAGAATTTCTACAAATTAGATTAATCTAAGTTAAACCAACATTAAAGGGAATGGAACTTAGATATTGATGACTTATCCTTAACATAGACAATCGATAACAGATCGGTGGTGGATCGACACTTGGCATCTCTACCAATCAGCTCTTTGCAGCTCCGGTTCCACACAGTGTACAGCGCTGTACACTGTGTAGTGGCCATTCTCAGGTACTGCAGCTCAGATCACATTCATGTTAGGCTACGTTCACATTTGCATTGTTGTGTGTTGCGTCGGCGACGCAACGCACAACGCATGCAAAACGCATGCAAAAACGCATGGTTTTGTGACGCATGCGTCCATTTTTGGCTTCCTTTTGGATGCAAAAAAAATGCAACTTGATGCTTCCTCTGCGCCCTGACGCTTGCGCCAAAAAAGACGCATGCGTCACAAAACGCAAGACAACGCATGTCCATGCGCCCCCATGTTAAATATAGGGGCGCATGACGCAACGCTAATGTGAACGTAGCCTTCTTGGGAGCTTCAATGCAGTACCTGTTGCCATACATACAAATCAGAATTTGATTGTTGTAGTCAGAGAAATTGAGTTAGATTTGGGGGCATACGGTACTTTCCAGTGAAATGATAAATAGGTCAGTATTAAGAAGGGCTGAAATGGAAGATAGTGTAATAACATTTTGAAATTGAAGAACATGCAGACCAGCAGCTTTTAGTAATATTCAATTTTACAAATATTTTGGCAAGCACTCAATGCACTGATCAAGAAAGTTAAAGGTGGTGATCTTCGAAATGACCTCAAAATTGCCATTTCATTAGAAAGCCAGTGCACATTAAGAATGCATTTCCATCAGCTTCAGACAATTCTAGGAACGGTTTACAGCAAGAAATTACTGTGTGTTCTTAGCACAGGGAGGGGCGCGGGGTAAAGTCGTTGGGCTCGTTGATTTGTATCTGCTCTATGTACTTTCAAGTGTCTATGTTTCCAATTTAGAGAATTACAATACAAGATTTGCAAAGAAGGCTTTACGTACATAACGTTCAATTTCATCGTGCTTAGTCATCGTTAATATTGTATTACCATGAAATCTAAACTGAACAATCTGAGATTTTCCATCTTTATGAGACAGGATAATTAGATTACTATATATATGAAGAACATATCCCAAGAAGATGACTGATTTAATGGTGACATGTACAGGGTAATCAGTTAGTGTCCAATTTGAGAAATGTCTTCCACGGCGTTGAATAGTTCTCTCTTCTAAGGCGCCGTTCACAGTGGAATTTGGGCACATACGTATGTCCGCTGATGATACATATAGTGCATGGTAAAAAATATTTTGTAGGATACAGTTAGAAAGAGTGTTCTGATGGACACCAGCGAGATACAGTACATGTCGAAAGGACATTATTTTTGTATATGACTGACTGTCTATTAAAAAGGAGTCTGTCTACCCAAACTGAGAGTGTAATCTATGTCTCGCCCATTGGATTTCCATGCCTCTGTCACTGGTGATAGACAGTGCTGACTTGCTTGCACATGGTGCTCGCTCTAGGATTGCAAGCATCATCAATCACCATCAAGGGAGACAAACCAGTGGGTGGAACGGACAATTGCGCCTCTTGGCCACGCCGAGCATATTTGATTAAACTTCCAATTCTGCCGAATAGGGGCTGCGACTGTAT
Organism: Ranitomeya imitator; assembly: GCF_032444005.1. Classification (NCBI taxonomy): domain Eukaryota; kingdom Metazoa; phylum Chordata; class Amphibia; order Anura; family Dendrobatidae; genus Ranitomeya; species Ranitomeya imitator. The sequence goes on along the minus strand of NC_091284.1, from coordinate 50,107,423 downwards.
CCCCTACAAGGCTATACACTGTGTGCAGAATTATTAGGCAAGTTGCATTTTAGAGGATTATTTTTATTATTGATCAACAACTATGTTCTCAATCAACCCAAAAGACTCATAAATATCAAAGCTTAATATTTTTGGAAGTTGGAATGTTTTTTTTTTAGATTTGGCTATCTTAGGAGGATATCCATTTGTGCAGGTAACTATTACTGTGCATAATTATTGGGCAACTTAATAAAAAACAAATATATTCCCATCTCACTTGCTTATTTTCACTAGGTAAACCAATGTAACTGCACAAAATTTAGAAATAAACATTTCTGACGTGCAAAAACAAAACCCCTCAAAATTTCCTGGGCATCCCCCGGAAGAAGCAAAGGGCGAAACGCGCGTCGGGGCGAGAGGGGAGCACCGAATCACCCTTCATTATTCGATTTATTGCCTAAATATACTTGTGACTTCCAGCTTTCAGGTAATATTATTATTTGGGATTAACGCTGCATATAGTGATTATTTATTGTGTAAGGGCACTATTGAATATTCAATTTTCATCTCACATACGTGGAATATCTGGTAATGGCTTTGTATGTAGTATCATAAGCCCATCCCATTAGGCATTATGCTTTCATAATTGTCTCCTATTTTGCTGTGATTTCAGGCACATATTTATGTAATGTGATTTGGGGTGTTATTTTGGTCACCCTTGGGTATTCTTTGTATTTTATGTATCATGCCTTTTATCTTTTAATTGTTGCCAATAAAATTAGATATTTTCCAGTATCATTTGGTTCTCTTCTTTGGGCTTGGTGGTTAATTCAGGCTGAGGTTCCCATGTGTTGTTTATATGTTCTGAAGTGCCAAAATTAGTATTGATTGTGGGACATAGTTGTTAAGTAACAATAGAGATATAAGTAGCTATGGATATGAAACAGAGACCAAAAATGGTAAATGTAAAGTAAATTCCACAGTGGAGAGAGTGATACTCACTAAAATAGTACAGTCTCCCTTTCCTGAATGGCGTCCTTCCCAACATGCGTTTCAGCACGCTGCCTTCGTCAGGGGTTTGTTCAAATAAGTGTGAAACTGCGAATTTAATGAAATTCAACTCTAACTTGATCCTCCACGGATCGATCCGCTCATCTTTGGTGACATCTCAATCAAGCCAACATAGCGGAATACCCTTTTTGCTACATCTTCATCAAGAGGAAGTCGAGATGTCCTACACGTTAGCTTGAAGACAAATTTGCTGACTTTTTGCTTCAACTGGCTGTAATATGGAAGCATTTCACCAACAGCCCCCGAACCGCAAGGATGCTTTTCAATGGTAAAATTAGTTTTCATTCCTGTTTAATATAAGATGTGATTATCATCGGCAGGCAATGCAGCATCTGCAATCTATCACCTGGAATAGCTTTACACAAAATAATGCATGTAGTAAACCTTCAGCTAAAACTGGAATTTGCGATTTCTGTAATGGGGCATTTATTTTACTGTGTTCTAAATTAAGTCCCATTCAGCCTCCGTATACACACAATGAATAGCTATCGCTAACATTGAAAAGATGGATAGTTTCTATACTATCAGAAGAAATTAGACCCCGCTTCCCGGAAGGACCACTTTCCTCCGCTGCATATGACATTAGAACAGTCAGCAATAACTGAGTATCGCTACAATCCAGGGTCTCTGTTAAGATTTACGTAATAGTTGCATTCTCCATATGTGCCGTCCTTAGGGAGAGTGGGAATTATCTCATGAAGGCTGAGAAATTTCTTAGAAAGACCTGTTTTTTGATGTAATTGAAAGCAGGGCTGCCGTCTACACTGAGCGCTATCACTTTCAATTTTAATAAAAGGAAGGCTTGATGGAAAAAATCGTGGCTACAAATTACATCGATGCTATACTGCTCAGCTGAAAAATATCATCTTACCTTCCATATGGTTTTTAAGTGCTGTATATTCTGTGAGTACTGTGCGGGTTATATGCCCATGCTTAGCAATAAAACATATCCTTCCTGCCAGAGTTGGACTGGAGCACCTTGGGCGCACCAGAGAAAATAATTCATGGGGCCCACTATCTTGCTACATTGAAATAAATATGTGTGGTAAAACACACTAATATTAGGGTATAATATAAAGTAGAGCACGTCTTAATTATATAGCAGCAGTTGGGGTAGCCCCCTCATGGAATATAATGCAGCCCCCTCATAGATTATAATGTAGCCCCCTCATCTAGTATAATGCATCCCTCTCATAGAATACAATGTAGCCCCCTCATCTAGTATAATGCAGCCCCCTCATAGAATATTATGTAGCCTCCTCATCTATATATATAATTGCCTAAGGGTTTTTCCGTCTGTCTGTCTGTCTGTCTTTCTGTCTGTCTGTCTGTCTGTCTTTCTGTCCTCGACCAATCAGAGACAGGCACAGCATCGACGTAGAAATCCCGCGTCTCTGATTGGTCGAGGCCGCCAGGCCTCGACCAATCAGCAACGGGCACAGCGACGATGATGTCATAAAGGACATAGAAATCCCGCGTCTGATTGGTCGAGGCCGCCAGGCCTCGACCAATCAGCAACGGGCACAGCGACGATGATGTCATAAAGGACGTAGACATCTCACGTTTCTGATTCAGCGACGGGCACAGTATCGACGTAGATGTCATAATGGTTGCCATGGCGACGATGATGTCATAAAGGTTGCCTCGACCAATCAGCGACGGGCACAGTGTGCCACGAATTCTGGAATCATCATTGTCCATATACTACGGGGACATGCATATTCTAGAATACCCGATGCGTTAGAATCGGGCCACAATCTAGTCTATATATATAATTGTCTAAGGGTTTTTCCGTCTGTCTGTCTGTCTTTCTGTCTGTCTGTCTGTCTGTCCTGGAAATCCCGGCTCTCTGATTGGTCGAGGCCGCCAGGCCTCGACCAATCAGCAACGGGCACAGCGACGATGATGTCATAATGGTTGCCATGGCGACGATGATGTCATAAAGGTTGCTTCGACCAATCAGCGACGGGCACAGTGTGCCGCGAATTCTGGAATCATCATTGTCCATATATTACAGGGACATGCATATTCTAGAATACCCGATGCGTTAGAATCGGGCCACAATCTAGTATAGTATAATGCAGCCCCCTCATAGAATATAATGTAACCCATTCATCTATCTATATATATAATTGCCTAAGGGTTTTTCCGTCTGTCTGTCTGTCTGTCTGTCTGCCTGCCTGTCCTGGAAATCCCGCGTCTCTGATTGGTCGAAGCCGCCAGGCCTCGACCAATCAGCGAAGGGCACAGCGACGATGATGTCATAAAGGAAGTAGACATTCCGCGTCTGATTGGTTGAGGCCGCCAGGCCTCGACCAATCAGCAACAGGCACAGTATTGACGTAGATGTCATAATGGTTGCCATGGCGACGACGATGTCATAAAGGTTGCTTCGACCAATCAGCGACGGGCACAGTCTGCCGCGAATTCTGGAATCATAATTGTCCATATACTACGGGGACATGCATATCCTAGAATACCTGATGCGTTAGAATCGGGCCACAATCTAGGAATATGGTGCCCACATTGCTATATACTACGTGGGCTGTGCTATATACTACGTGGCTCTGCAATATAATACATGGCTGTGTTATATACTACGTGGGCAGTGTTATATACTACGTGGGCTGTGCTATATACTACGTGGCTGTGTTTTATACTGCATGGGCTATGTTATATACTGCGTGGCCTGTGTTATATACTACGGCTCTATCCTATATACTACGTGGGCTATGCTATATACTACGTGGCTGTGCTATATACTACATGACTGGGCAATATACTACGTGGCTCTGTGCTGTATATTACGTGGCTGTGCAATATACTACGGGACTGGGCAATATACTACAGGACTGGGCAATATACTACGTGGCTGGGCAATATACTATGTGACTGGGCAATATACTACGTGACTGGGCAATATACTACGTGGCTGGGCAATATACTACGTGACTGGGCAATTTACTACGTCGCTGTGCAATATACTACGTGGGCTGGGCAATATATTATGTGGCTGGGCAATATACTACGTGACTGGGCAATATACTACGTGACTGGGCAATATACTACGTGGGCTGGGCAATATACTACGTGGCTGGGCAATATACTACGTGGCTGGGCAATATACTATGTGACTGGGCAATATACTACGTGTCTGGGCAATATATTATATGGCTCTGTGCTGTATATTACGTGGCTGTGCAATATACTACATGACTGGGCAATATACTACGTGGCTGGGCAATATACTACGTGGCTGGGCAATATATTATGTGTTTCTGTGCTGTATATTACGTGGCTGTGCAATATACTACGTGACTGGGCAATATACTACGTGACTGGGCAATATACTACGCGGCCGGGCAATATAGTACGTGGCTGGGCAATATAGTATGTGGCTGGGCAATATACTATGTGACTGGGCAATATACTACGAGGACATGCATATTCTAGAATACCCGATGCGTTAGAATCGGGCCACCATCTAGTGTATATATATATATATATATATATATATATATAAATGCTCACCTCTCCTCACTCCCACGCTGTTTCCGGCTCTGTTCCAATGTCTGGGGTTTGGGGCCCTGATAGCGGGCAGTGTTAGCCGGCTGCTGCTGCTAACGCTGCCTGCTATTAAAGTGAAATGAATATTCACCCCTCTCCATGCCCATGGGGGTATGGGGAAGAGTGAATATTCATTCAATTTCTCTTTAGTAGCGTGGACATGCTTATGCCTCCTGTCACCTGTCACTGGCCCACCCTCCTGTCACCCGCTCCTCCGGTTCTCCGGTGGGCCAGTCCGACCCTGCTTCCTGCCTTCTTATAATGTGATTTCTTATGTTTGACAACATGTCTATATACAAGTGCCAATCTAAAGCACCATTTAAAGGTATAGTTTACTTTGGACAAACCCTTTTTGTTAGAAGGATCATCTAACAATAAGCTGATCAAGGGGTAACATACTGTGAAGACCTTCATTGATCAAGTGCACATGGTTATGGCAGGCGGGCAGGTTTGACCCTGGACGTGATATGAAATTACGAATGAAGACGCGAAAAAAGGTGAAGGATCAAGCACAGAAGTTGGACAAGGAGTCTTTACTGCAGTGCACTGAGGCTGTGTGCCTTTCTAGTACAGAACTACATGGCTATGCCAGGGGTTGAATTGTATAACAGGACTTTTCTTTAAAATATGGTGTTCTCACTGATCATACAGCATACTAAACCTTTTCATGTTTTAAACACCTTTTATAAAAACTTAGTAAAATGTGTTCTTTTTTTTTACCAGATCAGAGATGATTTTAGTACCTGGCAAACTAGGCAACTGCTCAAGGTCCCAATCTTTTAGGGGGATTTTAAAGGAAGGGACTCCTAAGATAATTTACATCTACAATTAACTTCTTCACTATCTTCAACAAAAAAGGATTTTACCCATTAGTACCACCTGTGAAGCCAGAGAAAGGCCCAGGTGGTAAAGGGGCCCACTTCGAAAGTAGCAAGCATTTTCGATCAGTGACATATAAAGGGGTGCATCATGATGAGCTTTTTGACAGCCCATATACTTTTGTGCACAGGGGCCTTATCTGTCTGTGTCCGCCCCTGAACCTATTTGGATTGTTGACCTCAACGGTATTTTCTGTACATCCAATTCCTACATCCGATTTAATCTGTGACTTATACTGAATGATAGTGAACCATCTAAAGTTATTTTTTTATTTTTTTCCATTCAAAATATTGATATAAAAACTGATAAGAGAGGCAGCGAAGTGTGCAAAATGAGGTTATATAACTGCATAATCTGGCATGCACAGACGCGCTTCTCTAGGATAAATGCCTTCCTGTTTACACACTATATACTACATGAGAACGTCCAATTTTCAGAAGTTTTACAACTTAATTATTTACTAGTTCCTATGAGTTATGCATTGTATAATGAGCTGGGAGAAACAGCTGTACTGTTCTTTATTACAGGTCCCCGGTGAAGTGCTCTGGGCCCAAACACAAAAACTGAACTGGTAGCAACGTAGCCCAAAACACCTAGGACTTTTGTACAACAAGATAATGGAAGCTGTCAGTCAGTAAGCAGAGATGGTGGGGTACGTTGTACCCTTCAAGGCAAATAATAAACTTGACATAATGTTTTACGAACCTGATGCTTTGGGATTACAGGAGCCGGGAAAAGAATGGGTTAATTGTGTTGGAAGAGATGATCCAACATGCTATTGGGGCCCTACAGAGAGGAAATGAAACATACACCTATATCCACACCCTGCAGGCCATTGGGAATAATTCAAATACCCTAAAAAAAATTTGATTTCATAAAAATCGATTCAGCTATTTTTTTAAATGGTTTTCCAATATTAATGACCTATCCTTAGGGCGCAGTGAGAAGGCATTATGGATCGCAGTGAGATTGGAAGCAGTGCATGGACTGGCTGGCGGCTCTCCCGACCCAATTGTGACAGCTGCATAGAAATACACACACCTGTCATGCTCAAGTCAGGAGAGCCGCCAGCCAGTCCGGGCACTGCGTTCCATTCACCGTTCGATTTATACGGCCGTGTGACTCTTCCATTAGGAAAAGTCATCAAAATTAAATCAGAGGCAAACTCCTTCTTCCCCCATGAATCAGCTGATTAAAGGGGCTGCAGCACACCAGAAGTATTACAACTCTGTACATATGTAACACCCCAGGTAACCAGATGTTACAGTGATGTTGCCTTCCTTTCGGGGAGGGTGATGTCATGCCTGGAGGCAAGGAGGATCCCTTTATCAGGTAGTACACCTACATGCAACACATTTTGAATCCAGGCCAAAAGGGGAGCTCTGAACCCGGATTGAGGGGTGCTTCCCCAGATATAAATATTCTGGTCTGGAGGAGGAGTTAATAAGTTGGAGTTAGACAGTGGAAGAGAGAGGAGTGTGAGCAGAGTGTGGTGCTGCAGCTCCAGGACCGAAAAGAGAAGAGAACCAGACAGGTTGCATTGACACAAGTGTCGGAGGGGAGAAGCACAAGAGAACAAAGGAGCTGGAGGGGAACAGTGATTGGGCACCCTCTGATCTGAAGCACAGGAATCGGGCACCGGGAGCCGGAGGCTGGGTAGTTCTTCTTGTCCCACAGCAGAACCAGAGGGCAGAAGACTTTAAGTGGTCTGACCGCACCCACACCCAAAGGTGCAGCAATACACAGAGCCCGGGTCATGATAGAGACCCTGTAAAAAGGCTCACGTTGCCCACCATGCGGGTACTGTCCCAGGACAGGAGAGAGAGGACCTTGTAAGGGAGCCACAGGCAGCAAGGAACTCGACTAACACTGCGAGAAGGAAGGCTTACAAACCTCACCTGGGAGAGGGATCCATCATTGTCTCCAGGCCGACTGGACCACATCAACACCTGTTGTTTGTGCCCTGGACTGTGGCTGTCTACCATCAGTAAACCAGGCAAAGAGACTGCCACCCTGTGTCCTCTGTTTATTTCCGGCACCACACCATCCTTGCCAAACACACCGGGAACCCTGGGGACCCAGCTTCACCTGTGGGAAGCAATACTGTCTTTGCTGCAGTGCCATCACCCCCAGAGGACCCATTTAAGCAGCGTCGGTCACCCCTGACCGAGTACCACAGGTGGCGTCACAAACATTTCATATTTTACAAACTTTAATCAAATCTCTTTAAAAACTGTCCCTTTTACTTGGACGCCCAGGGTCACGGACTGGGTCGCTGCCACCATGACCACCCCTTCAATGATGACCGGACCCAGTGACGAGTATCCCCTGTGCCCTAGCGGGCGCTTAACATACATATGGGACAGCTCTTGCAGTACCATTCATGGCCACTACACTATATTTGTTCCTGTGCCACTTCCAGTAGGATCCACTTCAATCAGCTAATTGGTGGAGTAGGTGGAAGTTGGGCAGTCATCAATCTTAAATAGACCTAAGGATAGGTCATCAACATTAAAGACCAGGAGAAAACTTTAAGAAATAACTGAAAATAGGGGTTTCAGGAATTAAAACCCTCATAACTTAAAACTGATGACCTATCCTAAAAATAAGCCATTAATATTAAAGTTGTATGATAAAAGTTGAATGAAAAATAATAAGATTTGAGAGTCCTCAGTGGGTGATAACTTTTAATGGCTAACTGAAAAGAGACCTGAGTAGACCTGAGTAGTCTAGAAAGCTTGCAATGTATTACCATTTTTTCAGGTAGCCCGTAAAAGCTATCTATCACGGAGGACTCTCAAATCTTAATATTTTTGTATCTACTGGCTAACACGGTACAAAGATTTATATCTTTTCTGTATCAAAAGTTGAATGACAACTGATAATGGTGGTCGATTTGGATCGCCCCCACGTAAGGGCAATGGGGTACTCGGTACAGGGTCCTTCAGTTCCCTCAGCGAGGATGTCACGGTGGCCCGAGCCGGACCGTGGCCCTATGAGGGGCGCCCAATAAAAGGCAGAGTTCGTAGATAACGGTAGTGTTCGTGACGCCACCTGTGGTATTCGGTCAGAGTGACCGACGCTGCTTAGGGGTCCGCTGGGGTGATGAAATGGCAGCTAGATGGTATACCTTCCCACAGGTGAAGTATTTCCCCAGGGCTTCCCAGTAGTGTAGTTGGTGATGGTGGATGATATAAGGCGCGGTGAATAACGAGGACACAATGGGTGCAGTCTTTTTACCTTTACTGAAGGCTTCAGCATCCACAGCCCAGAGTGCCGGATGACAGGGTAGGCAGGGTCCGGCCGGTCTGATGGCAATTCCAGAGTCCCCTTATCCAGGTGGAAATCAGTAGCCTTCCCCTTGCGCACAGTAACTTAGTAGTTCCCTACTTGCATTAGCTACCATAAGGTCCTCACTGTTGTTACTTCTCTCTCTCTGTCACCCAGATGGATAGGACAAACCCGTATGACGGTGATGGCCTGAGGCTATTTTGTAGGGACCCTAGTGACGCCCCTCCTCCGCGATTGCCACCGTGTCTGCTTAGGTGTTTAGGTCGGACAGCCAACTTGGAATCGACTGCCCTGCCGGTCTCTGAAGTAAAGCGTAGAGTCTATTACTCCCTCGGTGTTCCGGCCACCGGATCTGCGCCTCAGATGGAGACAGCCTGCTTCTAGCTGGTCTCCCACTGATGTTTCACTCCTGTTGCTATGAATTCTTTTCTCACTCACTACAGCACAATTCCTTTCGTGTCCTTTCTTAGGAGGCTGCCGCATGCGTTGCAGGCGCAGCTCCGTATCCTTCTTTCTTACTGAGCCACTGATGTTCTTCCTTTTCCCTCTGTCTGCCTGACAGGTATTCCCTGAGTCTCCTTCTCTCCCTCTCCTTCTCCTTCCGACTCCCTGACTCACTCTCCCTAACTTCCTAACCAACCCAACAGTTTTACCCTATGTGAGGAGTGGCCTAGTGAACAGAACCCTTAGCTCCCCCTGGTGGACTGGCATGTGAAGTGTGTATGTGGCGTGATACCTGGCAGGGTGAACTCCTTTGGTGCCATCAGACGTAACATCACTCCTCCTGGTGGAAGAACGACATTACTGCAACGACCAGGACTCTGGGGCGCTGCACTTACTGCTCAGAAACATGTTGTTATGCAGCCTTGTCAGTCTCCTGGACCTAAAGTAATCACGGTGGATTTTAGGGTAAAACTTCTAATGTTTAGAAGTGTTACATGGGTCTTATATGGTAGTATTATTTAACTACTATAAATATTTTGTCATTATATGGCGGTACTATTTGGCAACTGACTCTGTGTATTATGTGCACACTTAATTTTTCATACTGGACAAACAAAGTCATAGTAGCCGTAAAGCAGGTTAAAACTTTATTTTTTATTTTATTTTGCCTATTAATTGCAAATATATTAGCAATTTAAACATTGGATACCTAATAAGAGTTATTAGATTGTTTTCACTGGTGGTGTGGACTTCTTCTCTCTATACAAGCCTGACCTGCGACAACCAGGGAGCAACACTTAGGAAAAAGAAAAACATACTCTACTACAGCTTAGAGCTGGGAAAAAGGAGTGCTGGTGAGATCCGTGGTCCGTGTCCATGTGCCTTCTGCATGTACATATGAGACATCCGTGTGTCTGTTTGCTGTCCGTGTTTCACATCTGTGTGGCATTCATGTGCAGTCCGTGTGTCCGTGTGAGATGTGCCCGCATCTGGGAAAAGCAGTACAGTTCACGCTGATCTCAGGCGACGGCTGCTGAAGGCAGCTCTCATCATTGTTGCTTGGTCTTCCTGAGATCAACATGATTGGGTGACACGCCTTTTTGGATATTGCCCCTTTTCCCAGATTATTAACATCAGTTGTGGGCTTTGTTCCTACCTGCTTATGGTTGAGCAGTGTCATACAGGAGAAAAACTACACGCCCCTACTGAAGACTATCTGATCACTCTCATTTGGAACCAAATGTTACAGTGGGGGGCGTGCTTTTTTTCTACTATATTGCTGCCTGCTTATCATTGGTCAACTCATAAAAAGAGATGAAGTACACGCCTCCAGTGAAAACTCTGATAACACCCACTTGGGCTTAGCAAAAGTTAACTAATTATGTGCCCAATACTTTCATTAATAATTTCTCCGCAGCACAGGTGGAAAAATTTACTTTTTATTCCTTTCTGTAGCCATTATTACATTGTGTCCAGTTCAACATGAAAAATTTGATGAAAGGTCCTTGGGGGGCACAATATGTACCAAAATATTACGCGCTCTATGTAATCTCCACTGTAGGCTAGTTCCATGTATTTAGTGACTTTGTATCTGTTCTCCGATATCCTGCAGCTCCACACATGGATCCACGCTGCCGTAATTGAATCTGCCTGCCCGATAGAGGGAAAAGCGCAGCGGTGTGCGGTGGTAGAGGAAGGCAGGGCTCTCCCCTATAGTCATTAAAAAGACTCATGCCTTTTAAGGGTAAAACTCCCAGCACGCACAGCTTTTACTACAGCCTTTAAAAGGTTTTCCAGCTCCCTCCCCACCATGTCTATGAACTGTACGGCTTTACACACCAAGAAATGAGAAACAACTAGGTCCTCGCTGACCGCAGCTGCAGACACAAGGCTGCAAAGGCGATAAGCGTTATTTGATTGCCTTGTTTTTCATCTTTGTCCTCATTTCAACTTTATGAATGGAATGCAAACAGCATGTAGGATGCAGATGATAAAGAGTGGGAGAGAAAAAAACATTTAAAGGGTACTAAAGGTACCTTCACACATAACGATATTGTTAACGATATCGTTGCTATTTGTGACGTAGCAACGATATCGTTAATGAAATCGTTCTGTGTGACAGCGACCAACGATCAGGCCCCTGCTGGGAGATCGTTGGTCGCTGAAGAAAGTCCAGAACTTTATTTCGTCGCTGGACTCCCTGGAGACATCGCTGGATCGGCGTGTGTGACACCGATCCAGCGATGTCTTCACTGGTAACCAGGGTAAACATCGGGTAACTAAGCGCAGGGCCGCGCTTAGTAACCCGATGTTTACCCTGGATACCATGCTAAAAGTTAAAAAAAACAAACACTACATACTTACCTACAGCCGTCTGTCCTCCAGCGCTGTGCTCTGCACTCCTCCTGTACTGGCTGTGAGCCGGAAAGCAGAGCGGTGACGTCACCGCTCTGCTTTCCGGCTCACAGACAGTACAGGAGGAGAGCAGAGAAGCAGAGCGCAGCGCTGGAGGACAGACAGCGGTAGGTAAGTATCTAGTGTTTGTTTTTTTTACTTTTAGCATGGTATCCAGGGTAAACATCGGGTTACTAAGCGCGGCCCTGCGCTTAGTTACCTGATGTTTACCCTGGTTACCGGCATCGTTGGTCGCTGGAGAGCGGTCTGTGTGACAGCTCTCCAGCGACCAAACAGCGACGCTGCAGCGATCCGGATCGTTGTCTGTATCGCTGCAGCGTCGCTTAATGTGAAGGGGCCTTAAGGGTCTGGGTAAAGCTGCAGGTCAACAATACTGGACACCATAATGATTGTCCATAGTGGTTGTCGCATCCTGTTGGGGAAAGTGGTAATGACTGTATATAACTCTGGAGAGACATCAGATCCAAATAAATATCAGCGTCAGGACAATTTCTATTTGAATTAAAATTGCGAAAAACCAATTTTTGGGAGATTTGCTCATCTCTATGATAAGAATATTTTTTATCCATGTGCAGAATGAATATTATCCTAAGTCATGTGGCAAGGCTCGTTAAAGGGTTGACATTGACTTGTAGGATTGCTATCTTCCAAAAGGTGGCACTAGAGTTCTAGCTCTCTTCCTCTCTGAAGAGACAATTTGCATAATTAGCATATTACCCAGAGGAGCATTGCGGCTTTAGGTCTCCTCATCTCGGCATGCTTAGCATGTCGATCTCCGCGAGGAGAAACAATACTTCTTGGATCCCGGTCAGACGCCTCTCACACAGCCAAACCAGATCTCTCCGCTTTGCACTGACGAGGGGCAGTACCCCGAAACACAGTGTCTGCAAACTGAGATTCTGGTTTGGCTATTATCCTAAGTCATGTGACAAGGCTCGTTAAAGGGTCAATATTGACTTTTAGGATTGCTACTTCCAATAGGTGGCACTAGAGTTCTAGTCCTCTTACTCTCTGAAGAGACAATTTGCATAATTAGCATATTACCCAGAGGAGCATTGCGGCTTTAGGTCTCCTCATCTCGGCATGCTTAGCAAGGAGAAACGAGAAACGAGAAATGATACTTCTTGGATCCCGGTCAGACGCCTCTCAATCAGCCAAACCAGATCTCTCCGCTTTGCACTGACGAGGGCCAGTACCCCTAAACACAGTGTCTGCAAATTGAGATTCTGGTTTGGCTATTATCCTAAGTCATGTGATAAAGCTCGTTAAAGGGTCAATATTGACTTTTAGGATTGCTACTTCCAATAGGTGGCACTAGAGTTCTAGCTCTCTTCCTCTCTGAAGAGACAATTTGCATAATCAGAATGAATATCACATACACAGCACATGTTCAGATGAGGTTTTTTTTTTTTATACATTATCATGTGTCCATGTGTGTTTTAAAAAAAATAGATGCCATGCTGACATGCTTTTATCCAATGGTGGATACATACTGAAGAGGCCTCTGAGCAAAAACAATATATGGGCACTTTGCAGTCCAACAGCTCATCGTAATGCAAAATTCCACCTGTTTGGAGAAGAGTCAGACGGTCATATAAATCGAACAGGCATTGGATTGCAATAATTTATCTGGCTGTGTTCCAATTCCCGTCTTATTTATACAGTCATATAACTGTTCCATTATATGTAGAAATGGCTCCCTTTCTCCTTGTGCCTCTGTGTGACTGCTTCAATGATATGTCCACCAGGGGCACAACGGTCCGGACCGGGCCCATGCGGGTGAGCGGGGGAAAGGTAAGTAGAATCATTTATTTTGTTCTATGCATTAAAGAACAGCAGCAGAATGGGGACATATACCAGGATGGGAAATATATATATGTAACAAGGTCGACCGGAGGGGGGGGGGGGGGGGTAGTAGCGGCCGTGGTTATTTCAGGGCACAGTACATGGACAGAGTCCACCGAGCAAACGGTCAGTGAGCCCCCCCCCGATCCCTTGTACATAGATAGACGGGACCAACACAGCTTTTCCCCACAGGTTACCTTCTCTTCAAAGTCAAAGCAGTCCAGGCAAATAAGGGTCTGGGAGGCAGCTGTACTCCAACAGGGAAAAAGAGCTTTTATTGAACAAAGGATGAACAAAAAGACAATTTCCACACCGGCTTCCTGCTCTTTCCCTGACACGTGCTGTGGACGTACCCACAGTGTCCACAGTGGCCGAGATTCGCAGCCATCCAATCGCTGGCATCTGGGCACCTGAGACCCTTTCAGCGAAGGCCCTTCCCAAGTCCTGGGAGCCTGTGTTATAAGCCTTCAGTCTGTATAACTCCTTGGTGCGGGGCAGCAGATCTCCCCCCTTCAGGAGTCTGGCAGTGCCCCGTCTATTCAGCTCGTCTGCTCTGGGCTAGTGCAGCGCCCCAGGGTCCTGGCCGTTGCAGTAATATCATTCTCCTCTAGGGGGAGTGATGTTACATTTGGAGGCAATGAAAGACAACTGAATCCAGGTATCACGAACATACAACACATTTTGCACTCCAGGACACCAGGGGGAGCTCTGCTCCTATTTATTAGGGCACTCTTCACACTTAGGTAAAACTGGGTGCCTGTGGAGGAAGTTAGTTGGTTGCTGGCTGAGCTCCGCTCAGGTAGTTGGTCCCTGATTCAAAGAGCAATGCAAAAATGCATATGGAAGTGACTGACATATGTACTAATCAAAAATGGACAATTTTTCACACGCTCATCTCCAGTCAGACAGGTGATGACGTCTTGTTACTAGAATATCCCTTTAAAAATGAATCCTAAAGGAAACCTGTCAGCATGGTTGTACATACAGATGTAGTACTTTGTCTGGTTAGGTGCTTGCTCTACAATAAAAATAACATTTTGTAGAGATCCGATTTCATGAGAAAACTAGTGTAGAAGTCATATGCAAAACAGGCTAAAAGTTCACTGGGGGCGTGTGAATGTACATGGGAGGAGCAGCCCAGGTGTGCTGACACGCCCCAATCCGCTTACAACCTGATTTGCAAATTGCCTTCTATATTAGACTTTTCATGACACATTGGATCTATAAATAAAGGTGCGATTTTTATTAAAGAACAAGAACCAATGCAGCCATACTATTACATTATACGAAAACGGCTCCCTTTAACTGTTGTGCAGACATGGTTTTGGTCACTAGATGGCACTAGTGTCTAGTATGTCAATTTTCAGTTGCATTGTCCATTTCATAATATAATTGCTAAATTCTGCTTCAAATGTTAATTTTGAAAATGAAGACACTTTGATTGGTTTGGTTCCAGGTGTTTTCCCATCTACAATACCATAGTGCAATAAAGTGCAATAAGGTAGGGCACTATATACAGTATTGTATTACACCCCCATCGCTCTTTGTTTGTTTATAAATAAGGATATTCTATAATAAAAAATGAGATTGCTATGTAATAATGTAGTATCAAACATCCCCATCTATTTCCATCTCTTGTCACTATCCTCCACTTTCATATTAGTGTACATGGTGAAACTCTTGGAGGGTACGGGTCCAACTTACGGATTTCCAGTTTGTGTACAGATCTTACAGACAATGGAACATAGAAACACTTTTCAGCACAAGGATAGAAGGATGCTGACTTTATTCAGTCAAGAACAAGTGTTCGTTCCCTCTATAAAAGCACCAATGTGACCAATAATATTACCGCCATACAATGAGCATATAGTGGATCGGGTTTACACTAGCGCTCTGCGGACTATTGTTACACTGCAGATCATACAAACGGTTATTGCACTGATTGTACACAGACCAGGGCAGAATATATAACATTTGGAGGATCAGGAACATCCCGGACATGCCTGTTTTAATAAAGAGGTACGGTATTCTTATCTTAGACATTGATGTACAGTTAGGTCCAGATATATTTGGAAAGTGAAAGTGACACCAGTTTTGGCATTTTAGCTGTTTACCAAAACATAGTCAAGATACAGTTCTGTAATCATTATGGGCTTAACGTGCAGTCTCTCAGATTTAAAGGGAACCTGTCACCCCCAAAATGGAAGTTGATCTAAGCCCACCAGCACCAGGGGCTTATGTACAGCATTCTGTAATGCTGTAGATAAGCGCCCGATGTATCCTCAAAGATAAGACAAAGGTTAGATTATACTCACCCAGGGGCGGTCCCGCTGCGGTCCGGTCCGATGGGTGTCGCGGTCCGGTCCGACTCCGACGTACTTAGTCTGTCCTGTTGAGGGCAGAGTAAAGTATTGCAGTGCGCAGGCGCTGGGCCTCTCTGACCTTTCCCGGTGCCTGCGCACTGCAGTACTTTGCTCTGCCCTCAACAGGACAGATAAAGTACGCCTGCGCCGGAGCCGCAGCGTGAAGACAAGAAGAGGACATCATCGTAGGAAGATGGGAGGCCCCGGACCGGACCGCGATGCCCATTGGAGCAGGACCGCCCCTGGGTGAGTATAATCTAACCTCTTTTTCTTATCTTTCAGGATACATCGGGGGCTTATATACAGCATTACAGAATGCATTACAGAATGCTGTAGATAAGCTCCTGATGGAGGTGGGCTTAGCTCACCTTCCATTTTGGGAGTGACAGGTTTTCTTTAATTACAGCTCAACTGCATCTCAGTTGTTTCATTTTAATTAAAAAATAGCAGCATGCAGAGCCAAAATCACCAAGATTCGGTCACTGCCCAAATATTTCTGGACCTAACTGTATGTGATAAAAATATCCTATTTATTAATACGCATCCCTTCGCTGGAACTCTGTCTTAGGCCGGGTTCACATTAGCGTTTCTGTGCACAGCGAATGATCTGCACAGATCTGCATGCGTCATGTGAAATGATTTCAGTACCTCCACCATGCACATAAACAGCGCAAACGCATGCGAAAACGCATTTAAACGCATGCACACGCAGCAGGATTGTTTTGCGTCATGCGTAAGGTGATGTGGAGGCGTAATGTAATGTTTATGGTTGTCGACAAAAAGTTCAATTTTGGTCTCATCACTGAAAAATTACCTCGTTCCAGAAGTTTTGAGGCTTGTCTCTGTGCTACTTTGCGTATTGTATGTGAGATACTTTGTGGCATTTGTGTATTAATGGCTTTCCTCTGGTGAGAACCATGCAGCCCATTTTTCTTCAAGTGCCTCCTTATTGTGCATCTTGAAAAAGCCACACCACTAGTTTTCAGAGTCCTGTATTTCAGCTGATATATTTGTGGGTTTTTGTTTGCATCCCGAACAATTTTCCTGGCAGTTGTGGACAACATTTTTGTTGGTCTACTTTTACAGATCCCCTGATTTTCCATTTATTAATCACAGTTTGAACACTGCTGACTGGCATTGTCAATTCCATGGATATCTTTTTGTATCCCTTTCCTGTTTTATACAGTTAAACTACCTTTTCCCATAGATGCGTTGACAATTCTTTTGCTTTCCCCATGACTCACAATCCAGAAATGTCAGTGGCTGGATCAAAGATGCAAGAGTCTGTCTGGATCCCTGAAACTCACTTAGCTTTTATGCACACACACACTGATTTCATGCAAACAGATCACAGGTGAGATCTTTAGTAGTTATTCAAACCCATTTGTGTCAACTTCTGTGCATGTTATCAGGCCAAAATCACCAGGGTATGTGAACTTTTCATCAGGGCCATTTGGCTGTTTTGGGTTGTTATTATGAATTCAAAAGAGAAAACACAGTAGTTTGACAATAAATGGCTTCACGCAACCACTAAACATGAGTGGAGAAAAAGTTTTGGTGTTATATGATTCATATTCTCTGAAAAAAGGCCAAGAAAGCAAATATCTGCCGGGGTATGTAAACTTTTGAACACAGCTGTATGCGCAGCACAACATTACTGTAAAGTGGCTGAGAGCAGTAGTAGCAACTGAGCTGTTGTCTGGTTGCGCTCTGGCACTTTACAGACAAGGGGTGTCCCAATCCCAGTGTCCTTTAGGGTATGGGTGCATCACACTCATTTGTAGGCTGCAGGTCTCCAATGCCTCCAGACTTCTATCCACACAATGGAAACAGGAACAAAAGCTGTTCTACTCTGTATGCACACATGGATTTTTCCTCTCTGAACCCTGTTCACACAGGTAATATACCGTATATACTCGAGTATAAGCCGACCCGAGTATAAGCCGACCCCCCTAATTTTGCCACAAAAAACTGGGAAAACTTATTGACTCGAGTATAAGTCTAGGGTGGAAATGAAGCATTTACCGGTGAATTTCAAAAATAAAAATAGATCATTATTTCCCCATAGCTGTGCCATATAGTGCTCTGCACCATTCATTATTTCCCCATAGCTGTGCCATATAGTGCTCTGCACTGTTCATATTTCCCCATAGCTGCTATATAGTGCTCTGCACCGTTCATTATTGCCCCATAGCTGTGCCATATAGTGCTCTGCACCGTTCATATTTCCCCATAGCTGCCATATAGTGCTCTGCACTGTTCATATTTCCCCATAGCTGCCATACAGTGCTCTGCACCGTTCATATTTCCCCATAGCTGTGCCATATAGTGCTCTGCACCGTTCATATTTCCCCATATCTGTGCCCTATATAGTGCTCTGCACCGTTCATATTTCCCCATAGCTGTGCCCTATATAGTGCTCTGCACCGTTCATATTTCCCCATATCTGTGCCCTATATGCTCTGCACCGTTCATATTTCCCCATATCTGTGCCCTATATGCTCTGCACCGTTCATATTTCCCCATATCTGTGCCCCATATAGTGCTCTGCACCGTTCATATTTCCCCATAGATGCTCCACATAAATCTGTGCCGCTGCTGCTGCAATAAAAAAAAAAAGCCATACTCACCTCTCTTGCTTGCAGCTCCCGGCTTCTCTCCGCTCTGACTGATCAGGCAGAGGGCGGCGCGCACACTATATGCGTCATCGCGCCCTCTGACCTGCACAGTCAGTGCAGATAGACGCCGGGAATATGGAGCGGCGCCCGGCGGCTGGAACGGGGACAGGTAACTATGACACTTACCTGGTCCCGGCGTCCGGCTCCTTCTCCCGCACAGCTGTCTTCGGTGCCGCAGCTTCTTCCTCTATCAGCGGTCACCGGCACCGCTCATTAGAGAAATGAATAGGCGGCTCCACCCCTATGGGAGGTGGAGCCGCCTATTCATTTCTCTAATGAGCGGTCCCACGTGACCGCTGACAGGAGGAGCTGCAGCACAGACGACCGTGGGACAGGCGGGGAGCGCCAGGATCGCTGGAAGCAGGTAAGTATGCCTCAGCGCCCTCACCCGCCGACCCTGCCACCCACCTTGACTCGAGTATAAGCCGAGAGGGGCACTTTCAGCCCAAAAATTTGGGCTGAAAATCTCGGCTTATACTCGAGTATATACGGTAATAATAATACATTTTATTTACATAGCGCCAACATATTCCGCAGCGCTTTACAAATTATAGAGGGGACTTGTACAGACAATAGACATTACAGCATAACAGAGATACAGTTCAAAACAGATACCAGGAGGAATAAGGGCCCTGCTCGCAAGCTTACAAACTATGAGGAAAAGGGGAGACACGAGAGGTGGATGGTAACAATTGCTTTAGTTATTCGGACCGGCCATAGTGTAAGGCTCAGGTGTTCATGTAAAGCTGCATGAACCAGTTAACTGCCTAAGTATGTAGCAGTACAGACACAGAGGGCTAATACTGCATAAAGTGTATGAGAACATGATGCGAGGAACCTTTTTTTTTTTTATAAATAGGCCACACAGGGATCGTTAGGTTAATGCATTGAGGCGGTAGGCCAGTCTGAACAAATGAGTAATATACAGATGATCAGGTTTTTAAATACATCAGATAGGGATTGCATACATTAGTTAGGACTGCTCTGATAAGGGTATACCGTGAAGTTTGGTAGAGCAGCTTAGTATACATTTTTTGCAAAAAACGTATCAACCAAATACCCTGTTTTTTACATCTTTTACTAGCACTTGCGGATTACTGCAACATTTTTTTCAAACTGAGTGTTTTTGGTTTTACTATTCTCTTTTGTGTCTTCTATCCACACAATGCATGAGACATCAGGTTCTTTGCAGCAGTCAAACTTTGCTAAACAGTCCAAGTTCATCAGGTGGATTCAGGTGGGATAGGGCACAGCAATTTGGACTTCTTTCCTCTTTAGTACAACTTTTCTTCTGTCGCCCATTCATTCTGGGCTATCCCCAAGTCTGCTGACTCCATCAGCCTCAGGAATTTGTTGTCCAATCTGGCAGTGCACAAGGGACAAACCACCTGCCCCCCATGTAGTTCCACTTCTAGTTCCACTTCTACGAACCTTGTGATCTCAGAAGACCAGGCTGTTGAACATGGCTCAAGCCCCATGCTCCAGACCCTGTTGAAATGTCCATCAGGGAACTCCATTTGGCTGCCCACTGCTTTGAACGTTTGTCACATTCTGCCCCTAGGAGCCCACCGTACCTGTACTTAAACTTATTCCACATTTCACTAGCTGACACTAAACTCCCTCTAGCCAGGCAACCAGGGGTCACGAACAGGGTAAAAACAGTCCACATGTCTACATTAACACCATGGCGATTCCAAATAACTACCCCACTATAGCACTAAATACCTCCTCAGTACCACCAAATACCAAGGTGTAGCCCAAAATGTCTCTCTCGCACCAATAAACAAATTCTTTTTCCCATCCACACCACTTACTGGTGGCATCATCATAATCAGTTATCTGATTCCAGCCCACTTTCCACCTGTCATGTCCCATGATTTAGCAGTCATACAGACAGTATTGTATTATCATTGAATTGTTGTTATGCCTTGCAAAAGGGTTTGACCCGTTTAGAAGTTGCCTTCCCTCTCTCTATGTGACTCACTTTTCAGTATCCTCTTTCTTCTTCCTAATTCTGCATGTCAGCTATATTGAGACACACACGTCTGCATCTCTGGTTCAGAATAAGTTCTTTTTACTCACTGTAATTGTGCATAACTACAAGAATTCAGCTGGAAAATAAACCTTCTTCTGTAATCTTCACACGTGCCTCCTGCAGTTGAGTTCAAGCTATCTGATGAAATCACTTCATGAGTAACGGTACATAGAGAACCACAGAAACAGTCTCTCAAGCTCCTCACATACTCAGGCTAGTTATGATATCTGAGTACCATCCCTCTCCACACCCACCATCAATGGTAATAGCATAAATATCCATCTTCATAGAATCATAGAACTATAGGATGTTAGAGTTGGAAGGGATCTCAAGGGTCATCGTGTTCAACCCCCTGCTTAATGCAGCACAGGATTCATTAAACCATCTCAGACAGATGTCTGTCCAGCCACTGAAGAAAGATATAATATTAGCAGCTCAATCTCCCAACAGACAGCAGATCAACACCTCTCAGTGCTGATAGAGTAATTTCTCCCCACTTAAAGCAAATCATCTCCACTGCAATCAACACCACCCCTAAGGTCCTAATAGTAGGGAACGAGGGATGGGGCACCTCCTAAATCAGCCTATGCCTATCTCTGAGCTCCCCTAACACCCTACGCAGGCTCTTCCCCCCACCGCCGTCACGAACCTGGTCCCTAGCTGTCACCTCACTATACCCTGTCTGGTGCACTGACCGGTAAGGAGGCTAGCCTCACCACTGCAGATGGTAAACACAGGGGATAGAGACGAGCGCGAAACAGACAAGGTAAATACATCAGTAACTTAGTTCCAACCACCGCTGCCAAGCTCCACACCGCAGAACATACGGAACCAGAACCCCGAACTCCACAGAAGTAGCAGATTCAGCGCTGACACCAGAGACCTGCAACTCCATAAAAAATTCTATCACCAACAGTCATCTAAAGCACATGTGACTACTGTATTTAAAGGATGGTAGGAGTGGTCACCACCCACATCAGTTGATCTAGCAACTCAGCAGCTTGCAGCAAGGAAAACTGACATTAACCCTTGCTGGCACAATAGCAAAAAACTAATTTTAAATTAAAGCAGAGCAAGAGCTGTCACAAATCCAAAAATGGATCATGACAACCACCCTATTTCCCCACAATGCTACAGAGAAGAACTTGTCTAACCTGACACTGCATTGACACTCTAGTCATGGGTACTGGGTACAAATTGAGCAATGAATATTTACATCAAATCTGTATATTGTGCCCTTTATGTGGGTATGCTTCCTTTAGGTACTCATTAGTGATGAGCGAATGGAGCGCCCCCAGACACAGGGCCACGAGTTCTCGGTACCGGGCCTCTCTGATTCGGTTCTGAGGCTGTTACGGTGGCTAGACCCGGTCCGTGACCCTGCTAAGGGGCGTACAAAGAAAAGGTGATAGGAGTCTGTCCAGGTTTCGTGACGCCCCCTGTGGTGTTCGGTCAGGGTGACCGACGCTGCTGTGGGGTCCGCTGGGGTGATGGAATGGCAGCTGGATGGTATACCCTCCCACAGGTGAAGTATGTCCCCAGGGCTTCCCAGTAAGGTGGATGGTGATGGTGTGAGGTGTAGTCAATAACGAGGACACAAGGTTGCAGTCTCTTTACCTCTTTACTGAAGACTTCAGGATCCTCAATCCAGAGCACGCTTAACAGGGCTATCTGAGACCGGCCGGTCCGATGGGCACATCCAGAGTTCCCTTTGCAGGTGGAAATCAGTGCCTTCCACTAGCACCTGTGTGTTGTAGTGCTATCCTGCTGAGCATTCGGTATAGTCCTCACAACTGCTGTTCTCCTTCGTTCGTTCTTTCTAATTCTCTCTCGCTTGTTCCAGATGTTACTAGTTTCTCGTCCCCCAGGTATGTTATGGCTAGGACGCACCCGTATGACGGGAAGGCATGGAGCTCTTCCGGGACCCTAGAGATGCCCTTCTCCATGCGTTGCCCCCTATGTCTTCGTAGGAAATTTAAGGTAGACAGCCAACCTATAATTAACTGTCCTGCGGAGTTCGAAGTAAGGCCTAGAGTCAGTTACTCCCGCGGTGTTCTGGCCACCAGCTACGCGCCTCAGTAGGATGTTGCCTCGGTCTCTCGGCATGACTCCTAGTGGTTCTCCTTTGTGCTTGATCTCGTTTCTCACTGTTCCACAATATCCTTCCCTTCGTGTCTCTCTCTTAGGATGCCGCCGCGGGGTGTGCAGGCGCAGTTTCGTATCGTTCTGCTCTGTTCACTAGGCACCTGCCAGGTTCCCATGCCTGACAGGGACCCCCCTGTGTCTTCTCCCTGCAACACCCCCTGCCATGGGATGTTGCCTGAATCCAACCCAGTCAGCTTCTGACTAACTTCCTATCCAACCCCTAGTTTTACCAGTGTGAGGAGTGGCCCAATAAATAAAGCCTTTTTCTCCCCCTAGTGGCTGGAGTGTGAAGTGTAATGTGTGCTGGTGATACCTGGACAGTAGAATTCCTAGAGTGCCATCAGACGTACCATCACTCCCCTTGGTGGCAGAGTGTCATACTGCAACGACCAGATCTCTGGGGCGCTGCACGAACATGCTCTGATAATGTGTTTTATCAAAGCATGCTCGTCTACCAATCAATTGACTTTGGTGTGTTCAAAAAATATGTTCGAGTGCTCACGGCTGCATGTCTCACAAACTGTTCGACGGCCTCAATGCATGCAGGGTTTGTTAACACCTTATCTGAGGACGTTCACTTATCACTAGTAGAGATGAGCGAACCTTTCAAGCTTTGGTTCGGATTGGCGAACGTCCCGTTGAACAGTTTGCCGAACATATCTGAACCCCATTCAATTCAATGGGAGGCAAAACCAAACGCATAGACAACAACAGCTTCAGAGGGACCAAAAAGCTGCCAAAACAGCTCAAATTAGGGGCAGAGACCAGAAAAAGTGGCATCAATTGACCCAGAGTATAAACAGTATAATTGAGCAGCATGGATGCATTTGACATGGCCTGGTCTAGCATTTCTAGCTTAAACATCGATCAGTAATAGGTGGATGAGTGACAGGTGTTGACCTGGTCATCTGAGAGCCCTGCCAAATTCAGGCAACACACATGAAGGAGACCTAATTTGGAGTCCAAACATTTCCAAAAATTTAGGGGCTGACTCCAGGAAAAGAGGCATCAATTGACCCAAAGCAGAAACTTAATAACAGCACAGCAGCATTCAGCCATGGGCCATGCATGAGGTATCAGGGTCTGGGTCAGCATTTACAGCTTTGAACTTAAGTTTAAGATAAGATAAGGTGGGTGAGGGACCGGTGTAGGCCTGACGTGCTGTGTGCCCTGATAGCTAATACAACTCCTCAAACTGGTTTTCTGCTTAGTCACACTCAGGCGGCACAAATATCAGCTTTGTAGTCTACTATTGTTAGAAACATTTAAGGATAGTAACACGGGTAGTTGACTGAAAGTAAGTGCAGGCCCGCCGGTCTAGGAGCCCTACTGCTACAAGCAACACACATGAAGGAAACTCAAGTTGGAGTCCAAACATTTAAAAAAAATTATTGTCACACACTACTAAAGTAGCATCAGTTTTCCAAGACTAGAGATAGTATAATGGGGATCTGACACCCCTTCCACTACAAGCAACCCACCAGATGGAGACCCAACTTGGAGTCTCCATATTTAAAAGAATTGCTGCCGCACATCACTAAAGTGGCATCAATTTCCACAGAGTAGAAATAATATAATGGGCCTCTGACACCCCTCTCACTACAGGCAACCCACTATATGGAGACCCAACTTGCAGTCTCGACATTCCCAAAAATTATTGCCACACATCACTAAAGTGGCATCAATTTCCCTATTGTTTGTAACATCAGCAGCAGTAGCAACAGCAGGCACCGAAGCTATGACAATTGTGTCACAGACAGCAGTAACGCGAGATCAATGCATCCCACTAATAACTACTCCAATGCCTAGTCTGCTCAGTCTGTGACTGGGGTGCAACAGTCCTTGGAGATCCATGACTTGTTCATCTTGATGAAAGTTAGGCAGTCTGCACTTTCAGAGGATAGCGGGATGCGCTTATCCTTCAGGACACCACCACTAGCGCTGAAGACACGTTCTGAAAGAACACTGGCTGCGGGTCATGACAAAACCTCCAAGGCGTGACAGGTGAGCTCAGGCCACGCTTCTGTTTTTAAAGACCAAAGTGCAAAAGTGCCCAAATTCCCCCTGAAGGCATTGATATTGAGCTCGAAATACTCCTGTACCATCCTCTCCAGACATTCACAAAGTGTCAGACTTGTACTCTGATCTGATGGTGCAAAGGCTGGTCTAAAAAATTACTTATGCCACTTGCTGCAGCAGCTGCTGCTAATGGTTTTGCGTTGACACGTTGACATTCCCAGGGTGGGAAGTCTATAACTGCGATGCCTCACTGTGGTCTTGGGGAAAACCACTCTTAAGATTGTCTACAAGCGTGTTTAGATACTCCAGCATGCGCGTGTCTCTTTCTGGGGGTAAAGCATCTAACGAAATGTACTCTTGTGTCGTGGATTTAACAGAGTGGCAACCCAGTATCAGCACTTTTTATAATCCTAACATGGCATCATGTTGCAGCAAGAAGGTGCTCGTGTGTCGGGTGCGTCCATGAGGTCCAAGCCCATGTTGTGTTTGTGGCAGGTTAATGCTCAGGCTTCTTCCTCCATCCCTTCCCGCCATCCATCTCTTCATTTCCTAACTCTTCCAAAATTGAACTTATGCCTTTATAGAGACAGAAGCTAAAAGGCAGTAGAAATTCAGAAAAAAAACTTTATTAATCAGTAATAGACATTAATTTCTTATACCCATTTTTCAGAAAAAAGTGTGTGTGCATTCTTATACCTATTTATCAGCAAAAATGCTTGTGCATTCTTATACCTATTTATCAGCAAAAGTTCTTGCGCATTCTTATACCTATTTATCAGCAAAAGTGCTTGTGCATTCTTATACCTATTCATCAGCAAAAATGCTTGTGCATTCTTATACCTATTTATCAGCAAAAGTGCTTGCGCATTCTTATACTTATTTATCAGCAAAAGTGCTTGTGCATTCTTATACCTATTTATCAGCAAAAATGCTTGTGCATTCTTATAAAATAGCAAAATCTGTATGCCAGTTATACTCAACAGATGTACCCACTAAAAAAGGTATACTCAATACAGCGCAAGTGGAAATAAAACATAACTTTTACTAGAAATGGATAAAAGTCAAAACAAAAAGTCACCCAAAAGGGGTAAGGTCTCAACTATGAAACACAACAAAAACCCCTAATAGGATTCAAAAAAACTCCGCCTGCAGAGGCACTTGCGGATGAAAGGCAGACCAATGTATGATTCAAACACTAGCTGCCAGAAACAAATGCATATGAATCACAGAGCAATATTTCATACAGTTGGTTGCATGTGAATAAACAATTATCACAGAATGGCAAAACATGGCACCTATACCACTGTGTCACCAATAAGAATAAAAATTGGAAAACGGAACGATCTCACCAATTCCAGGATGCATGGGCAGGAGTTCCTGGAAGACCTCTGGTCAGGGAACACTCCGGAGTTTGATGAAGAGAACTGACAATGCCCTGTCATTCCCTATGGGGCTAACAATAGTCTATCCCCAAAGCTCCTGCCCTTACAAGGGCAGTCCACAGCTACCCCTGTATCAACATACCCTGCACTCTCCCTGTGGCCAGTCCCGACGCGTTTCCTCCAAGCTAATCATCAGGGGACCTGCTTGTCTGAAGAGATAAGTGCCTACGTGCTCAAAAGGAGAGACATAAGTTGCTGCCACCCCCTATGCTATCCTGCAGAGAGTGGATAGAGTGTGGGGCTAGTTCTTAAATAGGAAGTGGTTCATAAGGGTGTATCACCACTTAATATGGGGCAAATGAGTCACCTGTGTGATGGCTAGGGGTCACTCGTAACACGCCTACTGATTGGCTAATACATTATAACACCGGTTAGCTGGCCACTAGAGTAGACCTTATTTGTCTGATGCGCAAGACGCTGTCAGCGTCATAGACGGTAACAAATAAACATACTGACCTATGTGATGGCGTCACACGCCACACACCACGAGGGCACAGGACGCCTGAGTGAGTACGGCAAAAGCCGGCGACCGCCGACATGCGCAGAAGGAACCGGAAGCTGTAGTTCCTCAGCGCGTCAGACGGCGATTACTGACATGCGCACACAGGACGGGCAGGTGTGGTTGCTAGGCATACTAGGACGCGCACAAGCCCATACAACAGAACGCAGAGCGCCTGCGTGGGTAATGAAAGAGCCACCACCCGCCATCATGCGCAGCAGGCACCGGACCCTGTAGTCACAAAGCAGCTAGAAACACAAAGCTACCCAATCATGTGACAAAGGACACAAAATAAGCGGTGCATAAACGGAGAGAGCCTGTCAAATAGACATCACATACGGCACCACTATAAATAAGATAGAAAAAGTGTCCCACATTTATTATCTCAGAGACCAAAAATAAAGTCTACAGAACAGCGCATGTCAGCACAGAATACCATAGAAAGTTAACTCCTAATGCGGTAGTTCTGATATATCGATAAGACACATAGGAAGTTAAGGAGAGGAAGGGGGGTTATTTATCCTCTAAAAGCTTAAAGTTACCAAGCGCTAAGACATAGCCCAAAATTATCACACAGCAGACAGCCCCATGTTGTATGAATGATAATATGCAATCTACATGCAAATCCCAAAGGGATGGGTGACAAGAAAAGGACTTAGGGTACCGTCACACAGTGGCACTTTGGTCGCTAGGACGGCACGATCCGTGACGTTCCAGCGATATCCTTACGATCTCGCTGTTTCTGACACGCTACTGCGATCAGGGACCCCGCTGAGTATCGTACGTCGTAGCAGATCGTTTGAAACTTTATTTTGTCACTGGATCTCCCGCTGACATCGCTGAATCGGCGTGTGTGACGCCGATTCAACGATGTCTTCACTGGTAACAAGGGTATACATCGGGTTACTAAGTGCAGGGCCGCGCTTAGTAACCCGATATTTACCCTGGTTGCCAGTGTAAATGTAAAAAAAAACAAACACTACATACAGTACCCGGTGTCTGGTCATGTCCCTCGCCTTCAGCTTCCCGCACTGACTGTGAGCGCCGGCCGGCCATAAAGTACAGCGGTGACGTCACCGCTGTGCTTTCCGGCTGTCCGGCGCTCACTCTTCACTCATAGCCTCCCTCTGGTGGCTATGAGTGAAGCTGCTGCTTCTGAGGTTCCTTACACAGGTGACGTGGTTTATCCTTTGGTTGGCTTCTCTATTTAACTCCACTCAGATCGTTACTCCATGCCAGCTATCAATGTTTTAGCATTGGTTCAGTTCGCTCCTGGATCTGCCTGGTGACCTGTCTTCTCCTGCAGAAGCTAAGTTCCTTATTGTTATTTTTGCTCATTGTTTCTTTGTCCAGCTGGTTATCTTGATTTTGTCTTGCTAGCTGGAAGCTCTGGGATGCAGAGTGGCACCCCCCGCACCGTGAGTCGGTGCGGAGGACCCTTTTGCACACTCTGCGTGGTCTTTTGTAGGTTTTTGTGCTGACCGCAAAGATTCCTTTCCTATCCTCTGTCTATTTAGTAAGTCTGGCCTCCCTTTGCTGAAACCTTTCATTTCTGTGTTTGTGACTTTCATTTTTACTCACAGTCATTATATGTGGGGGGCTGCCTATTCCTTTGGGGAATTTCTCTGAGGCAAGGTAGGCTTTATTTTCTATCTCTAGGGCTAGCTAGCTCTGAGGCTGTGACAAGGCGCCTAGGGAGCGTCAGGAGCGCTCCACAGCTATTTTTAGTGTGTGCTATAGGATTAGGGCTTGCGGTCAGCAGAGCTCCCACATCCCAGAGCTCGTCCTGTATGAGTTTAACTATCAGGTCGGGTGCTCCTAACCACCAGGTCATAACAGGTGGGCTCCCTTCTATATAAACCCTAGAAAACAGTCTCCAGCTGCCAGTTATTACGTTAGTTCAGCTAGACGTGTGCTCTCTGTTACTTCGCTATTTTGCATTTCTCATTGTTTGACCACAGCTTGAATTTTGACCACCTGCTTCTGTGGTGCCCCTGAGTCCAGTTGCTACAGAGGTATTGCACCTCAGCCAGAGGTGTGGTATTCCGCCCTCAGGTAAGGAAGGGGCACTACACAGAACCCTAACACCAGCATCCAATACTAGACACCAGTCAGGGCACCTGGGCGTACCCTTAAAGAGGATGACCTCATACTAGGCTGGAGGGGGTATATAGGTAGAAGGTGTGGGTGGAGACAGGAGTCTGCAGGGAGAAGGAGAGGAGGGCAGACATGTGAGAGAGAAAGAGAGGAAACAGAAGGACCAAGAGAGACAGAATGGAATTCTCAAAGAGAGGGAGCTTAAGGAAAGTGAAGCTAAAGAAAGAAGAGAAGGAAGGGGTCCTAGAGGCATGGGTAGAGCTCGCCGCCTGACAAGATCCGTGGCTGCTGGTTTGGGACACTGTGTGGCAGGCGCAGGGCAGGAGAGGCGAGAGCCAGCGCAGAGAGATGGCCAGGAAAGGAACATAGAAAGGGGGTTCTGGAAAGTGTACCCAATTTGCTTGAGAGCTGGCTGGACCACCTATTCGGAGGACACAGCACCTCGAAGGACACAAGCATTGGAAACTGCAACCAGCTGGGTCCTCACACTTATTAACTGCGCTATCCACCCTGCACGAGATACACCATCAGCATCTCCATCTGTGATGAGCTGTAACAATACTGCTGCATCACTATCAGCCCCAGTGGTCCCTTCAAGCAGCGTCGGCTAACATCTCTTAACATTTACTGAATACCACAGGTGGCGTCACGAATAGTGTTGAGTAGGGTTGAGCGACCTTCACTTTTATAGGATCGGGTCGGGTTTCACGAAACCCGACTTTTGGAAAAGTCGGGTCGAGTGAAATCGGCCGATCCTATAAAAAAGTCGGGGTCGGGGTCGGCCGAAACTCGAAACCCAATGCAGTGCATTGGGTTTCCATGGTTCCCAGAGTCTGAAGGAGCGGAAACTCTCCTTCAGGCCCTGGGATCCATATTTAAGTGTAAAATATAGAATTAAAATAAAAAATATTGCAATACTTACCCTCTGACGCGCCCTGGTACTAACCGGCAGCCTTCCTCCTTCGAATACGCGCTTCTAGGACCTTGCCGTGACGTCGCGGTGACGTCGCGGCTTGTGATTGGCCGCGCGGCCGCCCATGTGACCGCTCGCGCGGCCAATCACAAGCCGCGACGTCACCGAAGGTCCTGGAAGGGCTGATTCTTAGGAAGGAAGGCTGTCGGAAGGAAGCAGGGCGCTTCCGAGGGTGAGTATATACCTAATAGGAATACCTAATAGGAATATACTCACCCTCGGAAGCGCCCTGCTTCCTTCCGACAGCCTTCCTTCCTAAGAATCAGCCCTTCCAGGACCTTCGGTGACGTCGCGGGTGACGTCGCGGCTTGTGATTGGCCGCGCGAGCGGTCACATGGGCGGCCGCGCGGCCAATCACAAGCCGCGACGTCACCGCGACGTCACGGCAAGGTCCTAGAAGCGCGGATTCGAAGGAGGAAGGCTGCCGGTTAGTACCAGGGCGCGTCAGAGGGTAAGTATTGCAATATTTTTTATTTTAATTCTATATTTTACACTTTAATCTGAATTCCGATACCAATTCCCGATATCTTAAACATATCGGGAATCGGGATCGGAATTCCGATTCCAGATTCAAAAGATCGCCGACTTCATGGCCGACCCCCCACTGGGGTCGGGTCGGGTTTCATGAAATCCGACCTTGCCAAAAGTCGGCGACTTTTGAACAATTTCGACCCTTTTCGCTCAACCCTAGTGTTGAGCGATACCTTCCGATATTCGGAAATATCGGGATCGGATTGTATCGGCTGATATCCAAAAAATATCGGATATCGCCGATACCGATACCGGAAAACAATGTAAGTCAATGGGACACAAATATCAGAATGAAAATAAGCCCTTTCTTTCCTTGTACATCCTGTTCCGGAGGGGGGAAGAGCATGGGCGGTGCGTGTGCGGAGACTGTGTGTCTGTATGGGACCGTGAGGGGTCTGTGCGGGTCTGCTGGGGGTCTGTATGGGCCTTTCGGGGGTCTGTGCGGCCTGCTGGGGGTCTGTGCGGCCTGCCGGGGGTCTGTATGGGCCTCTCGGGGGTCTGTGCTGCCTGCTGGGGGTCTGTGCAGCCTGCCGGGGGTTTGTACGGGCCTCTCGGGGGTCTGTGCAGCCTGCCAGGGGTGTTTGTGTGCAGGCATCGTCCGATGGGACTACAAGTCCCATCGGGCTATGACTGCTACAATGGCAGTGATTGACACATTAGCCAATGATGGGAGAGTAGTAGTCCCATCATCCGGCAAATGTGTTGAATGTAAAAAAAAACAACACAAACATACATACTACATACAACATACTACATACATACTACATGCATACTACATACATACTACATACATACAACATATTACATACATACTACATACTTACAACATACTACATACATACTACATACAGTAGTAGTCCCATCATCCGGCTAATGTGTTGAATGTAAAAACAAGCAAACTACATACTACATACATACTACATACATACTACATACAACATACATATTACATACATACAACATACATACTACATACATGCATATATACTACATACACACTACATACATACATACTACATACATACATACAACATACATACATACCACATACATACTACATAACCACATACTACATACATACATACTACATACATACTACATACATACTACATGCATACTACATACATACATACTACATACATACTGCATACATACATGCTACATACATACTACATACATACTACATGCATACTACATACATACATACTGCATACATACTGCATACATACTACATACATACTACATACATACATACTACATACATACTATATACATACTACATACATACAACAAACTACATACATACTACATACATACAACATACATACATGCAGCATACTACATACATACTACATACATACTAAATACAATCAGCTGATGCGACCGCTCTCTAGGGGCTCCAAGAATACAATGATGGGGGAAGGTATCCTTCCACACTGTATTCCTCTGCCGCTGTAAAAAAATAGTCCCTAGTCTCACTTTTGGCATTGCTGTGTCAGAAATTTTCCCACGCAGCGATTGCCATAAAGTGAGACTCTGAACTATAGTAACCTCTCAGTGATGCACTGCAGGAGCCATTGTCTCCTGTCAGTGTATCACTGAAGGTCCTATAGAGCAGTGACCTCACCCGATGTCACTGTTCTATAGGGGAGATCGTCGTGGGTCACTCGTTAGTAATTGGACTATGGTGGAAAGGTAGTATAAGGTTTATTATTTTATGTTTTTTGCAGGCGCTGAAGTATGGTAAGTATGGTTAAATGAAGAATATTAAAATACTTTTTTCCTAATGTGTGTGTGTTTTATTAACGCCTCTCCATTATTAACCCGGCTTAATGTCACCTTACAATAGCAAGGTGACAATAACCCCTTATTACCCCATATCCCACCGCTACACGGGAGTCAGAGGAGGGCCTAAGTGCCGGAATTGGCGCATCTTACAGATGCGCCATTTCTGGGGCGGCTGGGGGTTGGTATTTGTAACCGGTGGGGGGTCAATATCCATGGCCCCTCCCTAAGCTATGAATATCAGCCCGCAGCTGTCTGCATAGCCTTTCTGGCTATAAAATATTGGGGGAACCTACATCATTTTTGGGGGGGTCCCCCTATTTTAATAGCCAGTAAAGGCTATGCAGACAGCTGTGGGATAATATTCATAGCAGGCTACAAATATTGGCCCCCGGCCATCGGCTTTCCCCCTCTGGCGCAGAAAATTGCGCGGGAGCCCACGCCGTTTTTTTCCATTTTTTTGTTTAAATTTAATGCTCATTAAGGCCTCTTTCACACTTGCGTCAGTACGGGTCCGTCGCTATGCGTCGGGCCGACGTACCGACGCACGTTGTGAAATTTGTGTGCGACGTGGGCAGCGGATGCAGTTTTTCAACGCATCCGCTGCCCATTCTAAAGTCCGAGGAGGAGGGGGCGGAGTTTCAACCGCACATGTGCGGTAGAAAATGGAGGACGCGATGGACAAAAAAGTTCACTGGAACGTATTTTTCGTGCCGATGGTCTGCCAAAACACAAAGGATCCGTTGCGCGACGGACGCGACGTGTGGCCATCCGTTGTGATCCGTCGCTAACACAAGTCTATGGGTAAAAAATGCATCCTGCACCTTGGCAGGATCTGTTTTTTTCTCATAGAGTTGTATTAGGATCTGATTGCGCCTGATGGCCACACGTTTGTTAGGTGTTGAGTTCCCACCTCTGCACAGATGGAATCCCAAATCATCTCCACTGCGGTCTCCCATTTTTCTCCAGCTGCAGTGGAGTCTGCTCAGCGGAGACATCGGTCCCAGTGTCTAGTTCAGGCTGATACTGGACAACTGGTTACTGCTGCCTTTCCAGCTTCTGCCATTGTAGCCAGTACTGGGCAGCGGCGAGCAGACGTGTTTGGGACTAAGTCCTGCTCTTCCCTCTCTGAGCATGCCCAGGGCAAGATCTCTCGTTGGAGATCAAGGGTCATATGCTTAGATACTGCAGCAAATCCCATTGGTCCTTTAGGAAGGTCCTGAAGGTGTTCTTCTTCTGTGGCTGACTTCCATTGGTCCTTCTGGGAAGGTCCTGTTCATGCTGCAGCTATAAAAGGTTTGCATGGCCGCACGGCCATGTGCTAGTGTACATTTGGAATCGTGTGTGTGTTGATGAGTGCAAGTCGTTCTTTAAAATCCCCTCCCTTGTGTATGACTGTTCACAAAAGGTGGATGCTTGCTGTCTAGCGCTCGACTAAGCTGTCAATATAAAGACACATGATACAGCGTCTATTGCTGTAACCACCTGTAGAGTGCTTTCCTTACCCAAGTCTGGGTGGTTAGTGGCATCCGCCAGAGTGGCACAGTACGCACTCTTGTACATTTGAGTTACTTTCTCAGTTATTCTGTTACCCCAATTGTGGTGTCGAGCGCAAGAGGTCTACATGAACTCTAATCCTGTGTCCTGGGATAGAGTTCTGTGATTCCTTGCTTATGCTCTTTGTGCAGTACCGCAGCCCTGTGACGCAACAGGAATTGCTTCCTTCACACAGGGTGAAGTTAACCCATGTTTGTATCCTCATTGTACCGCCATATAGTCCGTCATTACTCAGCAGCAGGTTCCATCTCTGCACGGTGGACCCCGGGCTGCGAACGCACCTTATACCATCTCTCCAATTATTTGGTGCGTTCCGCTAGCCCTAACAACATTTCATCCATTTTTTGCCGGATCCGTCGCTGTGTGTTTTTTCGCCGGACAGAAAAACCGTTCCTTTGTATGGGTTTTCCGTCCGGCGGAAACAGCTTTTTTGATGGATCTGGCAAAAAACGGATGAAACGTGTGGCCATAACGCGCAATCCGGCGCTAATACAACTCTATGAGAAAAAAACGGATCCGGCGGAAAAATCGGATCCTGCAAATGTGTTCGCAGGATGCGTTTTTTACCCATAGACGTGTATTAGCGACGGATGGCTACACGTCGCGTTCGTCGTGCAACGGATCCGTCATGTTTTGGCGGACCGTCGGCATGAAAAAAACGTTCCAGTGAACATTTTTTTGTCCGTCGCGTCCGCCATTTTCTACCGTGCATGCGCGGCAGAAACTCCGCCACCTCCTCCCCGAACTTCAGAATGGGCAGCGGATGCGTTGAAAAACTGCATCCGCTGCCCACGTCGTGCACAAATTTCACAACGTGCGTCGGTACGTCAGCCCAACGCATGGCGACGGATCCGTACCGACACGAATGTGAAAGAGGCCTTAATGAGCGTTTAATTAAAAAAAAAACGGTGTGGGCTCCCGCGCAATTTTCTGCGCCAGAGGGGGAAAGCCGACAGCCGGGGGCCAATATTTGTAGCCTGCTATGAATATCAGCCCGCAGCTGTCTGCATAGCCTTTACTGGCTATTAAAATAGGGGGACCCTCCAAAAAATGACGTGGGGTTCCCCAATATTTTATAGCCAGAAAGGCTGTGCAGACAGCTGCGGGCTGATATTCATAGCCTAGAGAGGGGACATGGATATTGGCCCCCCCGGCTACAAATACCAGTCTGCAGCCACCCCAGAAATGGCGCATCTTATTACCCCTTATGGGGTAATAAGGGGTTATTGTCACCTTGCTATTGTAAGGTGACATTAAGCCGGGTTAATAATGGAGAGGCATCTATAAGACGCCTATCCATTATTAATCCAAGACTAGTAAATAGTTAATAAAACACACAGACTTTAGGAAAAAAGTATTTTAATATTCTTCATTTAACCATACTTACCATACTTTAGTGCCTGCAAAAAACATAAAATAATAAACCGTATACTACCTGTCCACCGTATTCCAATTAATAACGAATGTCCCATGATGATCTCCCCTATAGAACAGTGACATCGGGTGATGTCACTGCTCTATAGGACCTTCAGTGACACACTGACAGGAGACAATGGCTCCTGCAGTGCATCACTGAGAGGCTACTATAGTTCAAAGTCTCACTTTATGGCAATCGCTGCGTGGGAAAATTTCTGACACAGCAATGCCAAAAGTGAGACTAGGGACTATTTTTTTACAGCGGCGGAGGAATACAGTGTGGGAGGATACATTCCTCCCATCATTGTGTTCCTGGAGCCCCTAGAGAGCGGTCGCATCAGCTGATGCTGCCGTTCTCCATGGGAGATCGTTGTGGGACACTCGTGGATTTCTGTGGATCTCATCCAATCGCCTCCAAGACTTCTCCCGAATATCCCCCATCCTCTGGAACTCTCTGCCCCAACACGTCCGACTATCAACCACAGTCGGATCCTTCAGAAGGAACCTGAAAACTCATCTCTTCAGGAAAGCCTACAGCCTGCACTGACACCGCTGCTGCCTCATCACCAACGAAGCTACCGCCTCACCAACACTGGAGCTACCGCCTCACCAACACCGGAGCTACCGCCTCACCAACACCGGAGCTACCGCCTCACCAACACCGGAGCTCCTGCAACCCTCAACCTACTGTCTCCTTCCCCATAATCCTGTAGAATGTAAGCCCGCAAGGGCAGGGTCCTTGCCCCTCTGTATCAGTCCGTCATTGTTAGTTTGTTTACTGTATGTGATATTTGTAACTTGTATGTAACCCCTTCTCATGTACAGCACCATGGAATCAATGGTGCTATATAAATAAATAATAATAATAATAATAATAATCAGGGAGTATATTGTTTGTTTGTTATTTTAATCTTTTTTTTACAGATGAGACTGGCTTCGGGGATCAAAATGACAAGTGATGATGAGTATGTACTCTATGTTATATGTACTGTATGTCTATATGTATGTAATGTATGAATGTATTCTATGTAGTATGTATGTAGTATGTTATATGTATGTAGTATGTTGTATGTATGTTGTATGTATGTTGTATGTATGCATGTGGTATGTATGTATGTAGTATGTTGTATGTAGTATGTATGTAGTATGTATGTTGTATATATGTAGTATGTTGTATGTAGGTAGTATGTATGTAGTATGTTGTATGTAGTATGTATTTAGTATGTTGTGTGTATGTAGTATGTATGTAATATGTTGTATGTATGTAGTATGTATGTAGTATGCATGTAGTATGTATGTTTGTGGTTTTTTTTTACTTTCAACACATTAGCCAGATGATGGGACTACTACTCTCCCATCATTGGCTAATGTGTCAATCACTGCCATTGTAGCAGGCATAGCCCGATGGGACTTGCAGTCCCATCGGACGATGCATGCACACAAACACAAAGACCCCCGGCAGGCCGTACAGACCCCCGAGAGGCCCGTACAGACCCCCGGCAGGCCTGCACAGACCCCCACCACGGTCACGCACAGACCCCGCCTGCACACACAGACACGCAGTCTCCGCCCACACTCCATTAGAGTGCATCATTGCACTATAGGAACTTCCAATTCCGGTTTCCGATATCTTAAAAGTATCGGAACTCAGTATCGGAAATCCGATACAGCGAATATCGGCCGATACCCAATATTTGCAGTATCGGAATGCTCAACACTATTCACGAACACTTTATCCCATAAACTTTATTCCCCTTTTACAATAATCACTTTTATTAGACGCCAAGGACCACGGTCTGGGTCATTGCTGCCATGACCACATCCCCTTTAAGTACCGCCAGACCCAGCCCGAGTACCCCATGGTCCTAGCAGGTGCTCCACTTCCCTCCTGATTTTGCCCCTGATGTGACTTCTCAGTATTGATGTATGAAGATCCTTCTTGCCTGTGGTTCACTCCTCTGGTCAACAGCCCTTCCGTGGAAGTAATCCAGTGAACTCCATTGAAAGACCACCTCCCTTTGCAGTGGTTAACGGGTGAAGGCTGGGTTTTCTCTGGAATCTGCCAGATGGAGTGACGTGTTCCAAGTCTGTCTGTCCAAAGGATGCTTTTTTGAGCCTGTGGCCTCCGACAGATTTATCACTTACTATCTTGGGAATAACCCATCAATAAGCTGAAGGTTCTGTATTTGATTTATCTTTGAACGATACTGGTTGTGGCTCTAGAAAACACATAATTCTTGATTTTCCTTCGAAGTGGATAGATAAACACAATTTCCTGTAGTTACAAGTGCAGTCCCCGACTTCGACTAACAAGCCTGATGCAATGGAGTACAAGCCACTACCAAAGTCCACCTGCTTGATTTATGTCTACTCTTCCTGCCCAAATCACTGTTCGGGCCGGCTACTGACAGTGCATGGCTAGTACACTCATTGAAGGGCATTAGGCAATGTTTTTGGCTTCTGATGACTACACAGATATGATTAATCCTTCAATGATACTGAATAATCCCTGTTAATTAAAGTTATCTGAACATCGGAAATTGTAACCGTAGGCTATACATCCAGAAGACACGTAATATGTAAATGCAGGTAGTTTTGTGGATGTGACCGCAGGCACATTCACAAGTGGCAGAAAAAAGTCAAAATTTTTTCCTAATGTTGACGATTCTGCTATTTGCTGCATTATAGAGTTGCGCGGCGTTCACCCATGACACAATATTTTACTTCTCGTTACAGCTGGAGTCAGAAGATCTGTTGCTCTGTTTGCTTTCTTGCCCACATCTTCTGGCTAAAACTGTTATATTTTGTATATATATAGGAAGGGCAGAACAATACAACCTTGTTTGTGTGATGAATGAGGTGATGAATGGAGTCCATTGTGCCGCTGACTATCTGATCTCCGTTTTCGTATGCTAAACTGAATCCTGATTTATGGCCATGACTTCTGGTTATAGGAGGTTTTTGATACAGAAAAAGCATGTGGCTGATCCTGCTGTAGGCTCCCTTAAATAAAGTTGATTCATCTGTAAAAGTCCATCTTGAAGGGATTGTGTCAACGGAAAATACTCTATTGCTTAAATCAGATTTTAAGTTAAATATATTTTCTATGTTTTTTTTTCCAATTTTCAATATTACCATCAGGCTCACGTAAAGACTGAAACGTCAGACAGGCCAACTACAATTCTATGTGCATAGAACAATTATATATCCTGCATACATGAGGCCATGCTCTGCCCAGAATGAGGCTTTTTATGCCTGATTTAAAGTCATTGCATCCATTGAAAGAGCGTTTTGCTTATTTGTCATGTTGTTTGCTAGACTGTTATGTTGGACCAATAATCGAAAATAAGTATTAACCTCTCTAAATGGGTGTTTAAGGGGGATACCAGGAAAACATTTTTTTTTAATTGTGCCAAAACACTAACAAGCAGGGAGTTGCTACCTACCTGCCTGTTGTGCTGTTTTTCGCAGGCTCAGAGCAATCACAGACAATTCTTGCCAGCAATTCACCTGCCTCTGCTGACATATTGTCGAGAGACAGAGCAGTGGCTTCTTTTTCTCCCTGCTCCGCATGATGTCGGCAGTACTGATGAGCGAATATACTCGTTGCTTGGGTTTTCCCGAGCATGCTCGGGTGACCTCCGAGTATTTGTTAGTGTTCGGAGATTTAGTTTTCATTGCCTCAGCTGAATGATTTACAGCTACTAGCCAGGCTGAGTACATGTGAGGGTTGCCTAGTTGCTAGGGAATCCCCACGTGTAATCAAGCTGGCTAATAGCTGTAAATCGTTCAGCTGCCATGATGAAAACTAAATCTCCGAACACTAACAAATACTCGGAGATCACCCGAGCATGCTCGGGAAAACCCAAGCAACGAGTATATTTGCTCATCACTAGTCGACAGTTGACTAGGCGTGACTGCCGATGTCATTCTGATTGACAGCTGGCTCCCCCCAGTAAGGCAGCAGGGATACAGCTGTCAATCTGAATGATGTAGGCAGTCCCACACTGTCAACAAAGAAGAGCAGAAAAGATGCCACCAATCTGTCAATGCGGTCTGTGACCGCTCAGTGCCGGCGAAGATTGGCGCTAGTCACAACAGGCAGGTAAGCACCAACTATCTGCCTGTTAGTCTATAGATACATTTATTTTTTACAAAGTACCAGATATCTCGTTTAATACAGTCTCACACTTTTACTGTACAGTTGAAGTTTCAGTAGTCTCATTACCACTAATGATAAACGAGTGTGCTCGCTACTCGAGATTTCTGAGCATGCTCGGGTGTTCTCCAAGTATCTTGGGTGTGCGCATAGATTATTTCTGAGTCCCCGCAGCTGCATGATTTGCGTCTGTTAGACAACCTGAACACATGCAGGGATTGCCTCTTTGTTAGGGAATCCCCACATGTATTCAGGATGTCTAGCAGCTGCAAATCATGCAGCTGCGAGGACACAAAAATAATCTACGAGCATGCCCAAAATACTTGGAGAACACCCGAGCATGCTCGGAAATCTCGAGTAGCAAGCACACTCGTTCATCACTAATTACCACCACAGACAGGATTACAATGATAAAGAACACGTCATGTACAGTAGATACTGTAACACAGGATCCATCATTCATAATAGGTGATGTCACAGCTGACCTCCAACCCTTCCCTTCATAGTGACTTTTACCCAGATTTGAGCATGCTCAGATTAGAAGCTCAGCGCACCTCTATAAAAACAAATAGGGTCTGAGTCAGTACATAGCTGGATAGCTTTCTTTGCTTTGTCTTTGGCCACTAATGGCCATGTGTCTAATGAGAAGTAGGAGCCTCGAGTGGCTTAGTGGAGAGTGTGAAAATTGATTTTTTATTTTTTTATTTTCATATAAATAGTGACTTGAAAAAAAACATTACTAAAAAAAATATATTTAATATAAAAACCTGATTTAAGCATTAGATAATTTTCTATCATCTTGTCATTCTGTTCCTATTTTTGCTTGTTAAATGGGGAGAAGGCTGCAGTAGTCACATGTAAATTTCTCACCCGGGCAACCAAAAATATGACTCTCCTTTACTTTGAGTCGAAAATAGAATATTAACAGTGACCATAGTGTTCTCTCTATGGCACAAGGACAAGTACAGCAACTCTGCAGATGGGATAGGATGCAGAGATTTATTCTGGTTGACATATTTGCAGTCGGCAAAGTTTTTTTCACTCTACTATGTGGGGATTAGGATCGGCCTAATAGGAGCTTTTGCCTTCCACTGAATCAGAATGGTAGAATAAAATTGTGGCTACCAAAGGTAGACTTTTATTCTGAAAGTGCTTTATTTGCTTCATTATATCATATTAGGCAGAAAGATCTGTGCCTAGGGGTTGTTGAGAAGCCATCTTAATTACTTAAAATTTTTCGTCTATTTAGAAGATTTGAAACTTTTGTGAAGACTCGTTTACATGGACTAAAAATTGGCGAACAAGCATTTTGAAGAATTTGTTCCCAATCATCAACAATTGTAAACGGGTTGCTGTTCGGTCACCGACTGCGCTGATTTGATTATTTATGTGGGACATTAAATTATCATAGTCGGCATCACATCATTCCGAGTTAACAGTCAGTGGTGGTGCTACGTACAACATTCGCACTGTTGGGAGAGAAGACGATAGTTGCATTGTTTGTTCACCATGTGGTTTTGTTGGTGCCATGAATGAGCTCTGATTGACTTCTATGTCATTGATCTATACTTTCTTATAGTCTTTTTGGGTTTTAGCTCAATGCTTTTCAAAATATACGGTTCCATGGAATCCTCTTTCTCTCGTCGATATTCCATAAATGTTACTTGTGGTCGACCATAAGGTGGTCACTGTTAGACTTAAAAGGGTTGTCTCATCATGGACAACCCTTCAACCTTTCCAAGAATGTGATTCCTGATTCAAACTCTTTTGGTTCTTCGAAGAACAAATGGGGTCCTACCCAACACCCGGAATCAGTACTTAGTAGAGCAGTAGCAGAAATGGCATAATCTCCCAGTGATATGTAATCTGTATGGTAATTAAACGGATATCTATATGAGGTTCTATCTGCTGAAACAAGGAAAGGCGAAACCTTGCACAAATCGTCTTATCTCATTCTCAAGGAAATGACTATAGATATTCTAGTAAGTATCACTGACTTACATTTCCTTTCCTAATTCAAGAGGTGATAGATTCTTACAAGTATCGCTCTTCTCAAACAATCACTGCTATCTTGTTTTTACACTGCTACGTGCTACCTCCCATTAGTATCCGCATTATAGATTGCACTTTAGAAGAATGTTTCCTTTCCTACCTTACCTCATTTCCTTCCCAAAAGCTTTGTATTTGCTTATACAACAAATATTAGCCTGCGGCTGCAGATGCTATGCCCTGTTAAAGCTTTCTTCCCAAACATTCCAGTTTATCTGTGACGCCATTACAGACCTATGCAGTCCTGGAAGAGCAAAATGGAGTATTTATTAACATGGACAGTAAGCTAAATTGAATTTAATAAAGAATACTGTACTTCAAAAATATTTTTCAATTATTTCAAAAATACCAATTTACAATAAAAAATTTGTTCACAAAAATTGATGTTTTTTTTTTACTTCTTTAACATCTTTTTTCTTTTTTTAATTTAAAGTAATAACTGAAATATTTACTAAAATAGCAATGGAACAATCACATTCGTTCATTTCAATGCTCCTTTCTCTCCACGTCCGAGAAAAATCGTCTGATTATTCTGATCAGACTTTGATCTGAG
Organism: Ranitomeya imitator; assembly: GCF_032444005.1. Taxonomy (NCBI): domain Eukaryota; kingdom Metazoa; phylum Chordata; class Amphibia; order Anura; family Dendrobatidae; genus Ranitomeya; species Ranitomeya imitator. The sequence continues at coordinate 50,065,631 of NC_091284.1, read as the reverse complement.
TTTGATCAGAATACCAGAAATTTTTCTCGCACATGCTGAAGGAAAAAAACAAAATTTCATCACCTTCTCCATGAAAATTGAACCCTACTCGAATGTCATTTGAGTGTGGTACGATTTTTTCAAGGACCCATAAAATTGCAGTGCCGATTTTGATCCAAAACTCAGATCAAAATTGGACATATCTCTGATTTTTTCCATGGACCACTCGGATTGAGAAAAAAGTACTACCGGTGAAAACCATGGATAGCACTTGTAAGAGAAAATTGGTTGTGTGCATGAGCCCGAATGAGGAGTTTGCAAATCATTTCAAGGGGTATTGAATTTTCCTTCAATTTGCACAAATTGAGCAAAATGGCTTCCGCCTGTGATTTTGTTGAGTTCAAAAGGCCATGGAAGGAGTTAAAAAAAATTGTAATGCTCACCTGGCTATCATCTTATTCTACCATGCAGCCTCATTCTGATCCAGTTGTCTTATTTGGCCTGGTCATTGGTGTGCTCTTTACAGGGCCATCTTCAGTGTCTTCCGGTGCCACGGCATTTTTGACATCTTCTGGTCACCGGTGCTGTCCCAACAGGATAATCTTTGTAATGCGTTTCACTGAATAGGCTGCAACGACCCCTTGCAATCTCATGATGTGTGTGGCGCATGATGTTATGGCCCAGACGGTGCGGAAAAGCCAATGGTGATAGGTGCCGAAGATGACAAAGATGACACCAGTGAAGACAGCACCTATGACCAGACCAGAGCAAATCTGTGTGATGGAATTGGTGAGTGCAACGTGAGTATAGGTTTTTACATTTTTTTTCAGATATGTTTAAGATGCGCTGGTATATGGAGAAAAGTCAGCGCATAGTAACGCCCATCCGAATACCTTTGATGCAAATTGAATTTTCTGGCCAAATTCAAGAATTTCAGAAGAGTCTCTCATCACTACTCCTACCTCATCTACAATAAACCAATCTTGCGTAGCCTGACCCTGAATCATACTTCCTTTCATCTGTCCTTTAAGGCCCCCATACACATTAGACTAATGTTAGCTGAACCCCCCGATACACATGAGTTCTGACTATGGTCTAACTTGTATGGTGGTGTGAGATCTTGGTTGGACATATCAGATTTCGGAATGCCAATTGCATTGTTTTCCTTGAGATAAGCCACCATCGGACATGTCAGTTGGATGTTCTCTCATAGAGAACATAGCAGCATTTGGCTGAGCACGCACTCCTGTGTTTAGGAGAGTAACCTGAGATAGTTGTTGGCCAAACCATTGTCCGTTGCATCATTTGGCTGTTAGTTAAGTGTATATTCACTCTCAGTCTACCAAATTTATATGAGAAAGATGTAGGGGACAGATGAAACAAAGTATGAGTGCAAGATCAGACTACACGTGGTTTATTTATGGTTGGTAGCCTTGTAGACACATAGATCTGCATAGGAGCTATAGACACAAGACGATACAAGAAATTTGCCTTCTTCCGTAAAATATTTACAATTTATTCATCACCGGATGTTAGATTATTTTGCCTATTCTGTATCATGTTCTGGTTCTGTGTTCACCACCAGATTTTAGATTATTTTGCCTGCTACCGTATGTCTCATATTGTGGTGCTGTGTTCATGTTCAGTGGACATGGAGGCACACCGGTATTCATATAATCTGTAAACAGGAAACAGTAGAAGATTTTAAACCAAGGCTAATTGCAAACTTGCTTCTTTTTTTATTTTAGCGGGATTGAAATAATAAAAAATGCTTTCCAAAGTACCGTATACATGCCCATCAGCATATTCTGATTTTTGTAATCCCAGACTAATTTGTGTTTACTTACAAGAAATTAGCCTAATTGTCATGAGAGATTTACCACCCTGTTCAGTACAGGATGTTAGATTATTTCGCCTGCTATGTATAATATTGTAATGCTGTGAATTGGCCCTAAGAAAATAGACTATAAATAGAGAAAAGGAACAGCTACAACTTTTGTTCTCTGAGCCGGGGATTACGCAGTGCATTGCTTCTTCTAGCACTGTATAACAATCCGACAGAATCCATTTTTTAAGGCGATTTTAACAAATTCACTGGCTGATCCTATAATTTGTTTTATTGCGGTCGGAATAAAGAAGGGGTTTTCCTTCTTGTTCACCATGCCCACATGAAGCTGGATAATCACCAAAATAAGAATAAATCATATATTCACCATTTTAATCCTCACCGTTCCTGCATTAGTGGTGCTGCTTTTCTCTACCAGAAAATAAGCCTGAACATCCAGAAAGCTGAAAAATGAGGAGATGTTTGGTGAGGACCTCAGACTGCAGAACTGTTCAGCTGCTCCTATTCTTGCCTGTATAGCATGGAGCGAGTAATGACCCATACCGACCATCTTGTACATCCACAGTCCTAGAAAGAAATGCTGCTGGCACATGTAACATACATCTGAAAATGTTTGCCCATGGCTAAGCCTCCTTACTAAAAGCCACCTCTACTCTCATTTTTCTTGTGCCTTATTCTTTGCCCCCACCCTTCAAATGTGCAATGACTGAGGGCTTGGTATACTGATATAGGACACAAAAAACCTTTGGAAGAGTCGGTCTTTGAGAGGTTTTCTTAGTACCCAGGAAGTTTGCTAACTTATGAGAGTTTGGGACATGTTCCATATTTCAGTAGCCTGGATGTTTCAGGACAAGTATGGCAAGTATCTTACTTTTGACAATCACTGTATGAACGTGACTCTAAGGGTTCGCTCACATTTGTGTATAAAATCAGAAAGTGCAACGTAAGAAAAAAATTGCATTGCTCTCGCAACAATGTTATTCAATTAGGCAATGTTCATCTTCAGCTTTTCCTCAAACGGAATTGAGGTGAAGAAAAAAATCGCAGCATGCTCGTTATGGCCGGGTAAAACGGCCGACACTCAGCAATGCAAGTCAATGGGTGCGAGAAAGAGATTGCGCGGTACGCGGAACCTGCACGTGCCATGCGATTTGCATGCACCCATCTCATAGGAAACCCGAAATTTCATCAGCCGAGTACAGTAAATTCACTGTGTGAACCGTCAGAATAGATAGATAGAATAGATACATAGAAAGATGTCATTAGGATATATAATTACTGTACATGTATTACTGTACATGGGGCCCTGCTTATTTTTATTAACCAGCTGAGGGAAAGCAGGCAGCTGAGAGCTGGTCTTAATAGTCTGGGAAACGCAATAAACATGGAGCTTCCCAGGCTATTAAAGGGAACCTGTCACCCCCAAAATCGAAGGTGAGCTAAGCCCACCAGCATCAGGGGCTTATCTACAGCATTCTGGAATGCTGTAGATAAACCCCAGATATATCCTGAAAGATGAGAAGAGGTTAGATTATATTCACCCAGGGGCGGTCCCGGTCCGGGTCTGGTCCGATGGGCGTCGCAGTCCGATTCGGGCCCTCCCATCTTCTTACGATGACGTCCTCTTCTGGTCTTCACGCTGCGGCTCCGGCGCAGGCGTACTTTATCTGTCCTGTTGAGGGCAGAGCAAAGTACTGCAGTGCGCAGGCGCGGGGAAATGTCAGAGGGGCCCGGCGCCTGCGCACAGAAAAATGCAGAGCATCTGGCTCAGAGCCTCTTAGTGACGCCATATGGCAGGCTAACCAGTGCTAACTAATGCATCCTGTGTGAACAGAGGCCACAGCGTACAGCGCCATCTCTTATGGTGTTTTTGTTAGAGTAGGACTGGCAAATTGTAAGGACCCTTGGGTTGCCAGCTTAAGTATTGTGGCCATAATATGAACCAATACCTTGCATACATTGTTATGTTTTTGTGCACTTTATATTTTTCGGGGTGCGGTTGGACCCTAGATGGCTCTGTACACTGTGGCCTCTGTTCACACAGGATGCATTAGTTAGTACTGGTTAGCCCGCCATATGGCGTCACTAAGAGGCTCTGAGCCAGATGCTCTGCATTTTTCTGTGTGAACACGCCACATACAGATCATTTGTTTGCACTGGTGCACCAAGTGGCCAATTCCTGATTGTAGGCTGGCTGCCTCATCGGTATTACTGCACCTGTGTAGCTGCCATTTTAACCTGGGTCCGCTGCACCTTGATAGTGCAATTGTTTTGGAGGCCGCAACAGGTAAGCATCTTTGCCTGTGTACTGATTTTTCTGTTTAAAGTTAGTGGAGGTTTTTTTTCCTCTTATGGTGTTTTTGTTCAAAACTCCAGAGACAAGGAGAGATTCATGAAGAATTTTTTGCATTTTAAATGGTCGTTTTTGTTCCCCGGAAAATAAGCAGTGTGAACTTATCCCTAATAGTAGTTTACATAGAAGGCATTGCATTATACATCAATCAACCTATTGTCATCTCTAACCCCAGTTTTCAATTTCTGAGGAGCGCTAACCTTTAGGCTGCAGTATGTGCACATGGTAAAGCCACAAGCAAGCATGTAAAATACTGGCACGTGAAGCCCTTACATTTCCGAATTATGGTGCTGTAGGCATCGTTTAAAATAAAAAATCCATTAAAAATAAATAAAAACACTTCTTTTTTATCCAAAATCAAAGACATAAGGAACCACAGTACGAATCTACTGTACAGTATGGATTTATAAAAAAAAGGCATGAGAGCTTAGAAGGGGTATTCCCATCTCCAAGATCCTATCCCAATATGTAGTAAGTGTAATAATAATAATATTAGCAAATACCTCCAATTAGAAATGTAGTGTAGTTCTTCTGATTCCCTCTGTCTCTTTTTCCATGTGTAGGACATTGCAGTAACTTAGATATCCATGATTACGACCACTAACAGCTAATTATCACTATATGAGTGGTTGTAAACATGGATACCTAAGCTATTGCAATGCCCTCAACATGGGGTAAGCGACATAGCTAATGAGGAGAACTATACTACATTACTAATTGGAGTTATTTGCTAATAATATTATTATTACACCTACTACATGTTGGGAGAGGATCTTGGAGATGGGAATACCCCTGTAAGCTTCATGTTTTGTTCAGGTTGTGATTGGAGAAGCCTCAGAACCCATGTTATGATATCCCCTATGGTGACTTGTTGTGTTGCTATATGGGAAGCCACTGGCCCACATTCTTCTCTCAACAGCTACATTATCTTCCCATGCTCTGCCGTATCTGACCTCATGCAGAGGTGATAAGATAAGGTATATGATAAAAACAGAGCCCCATCCTGCCTGTAACCTACGTGACGCACTACATGTCTGTAAGTGACGGCGTCACACCATCGTGTTCACTAGGTTCGCCAGGCTTTGAGTAGTCCCCAAGAAAACTATTGGGCCCTGTAAAATATTGGGCATGAAGCTTAGGCCGCAATAGGGTCCCACAGAATGTTGCTCATAGCAACCAATCACAGCACAGCTTACATTGCGCCAGAACTGTTTGAAAAATAAAAGCTGAGCTCTGATTGGTTGCTATGGACAACAAGAACAGTTTTTTTTCTTCTTTTTAGGCAATTTTAATAAGTGAGACCCTTTGTGAGAATAGATTTGTATATTTGGGGCCCGATATTATAATCTGAATCCAAGCTGCTTCTAGAATAATCCCCTGGATAATCTTTTAGCCGTGGGCTGGTCACAGCTGTTAGTTTCATTTTTCTCACTGATCAATGATGGCACCCAGCCAGATAAGCATCCCTCTCCATTCAGACAAGGCCTCGTCCCATAAAATTATACACAGCATGATAAATAAGCAAAATGACAGATGGTGGAAGCAGAATAGCATCCATGGGCTGAGTCTGTTCTGACACTAACAACACATCAGAGCCTCCTCTTTTGTCCCCCTTAAAGGGGTTGTCCAGGACTTAGATATCTGCTTACAGCTGATTGTGGGAGTGCAGGAAGTCAGACCCCCACTGACCTGATATTAATGACCCATCCTAAGGATATGCTATCAATATCAAAGTCTTGGTCAATGTCTTAAAGGGACTCTGTACCTAGTTACTCCATGATAAAGCGGTATAATGTAGAGACAGAGACCCTGATTCCAGCGATGTCATGTACTGGGCTGCTTTATGTAGTTATGATAAAATCATTGCTTTGCCAAACTGGTAGACTTGCTCATATGAAGGCCTCCATATTCAAGCTCAGTTAAAACAATGATTTTATCACAACTACATCAAGCAATAAAGTAAGTTACACATCGCAGGAATCAGGGTCTCTGTCCCTTCATCATGATACTTTCAGATGGGGCAGCAAAATCCTGGTGTCAGATTCCCTTTTAATGCTGAGCATGGACACTACTGGACACATTGTCACATAGAACCTGTATGTGTGGGAGATTGCTCGAAATTACTAATTTTTTACTGAACTGCCCTGGTTTTACCAATCCACCGTCCCAAAAGCTTATTTGCCATCACAGATAATGTGGAATATAAAATCTGCTGTGCGATAATAGCTTAAAATCCACTGAAGTGCTGGAGATTCTGATGACGTCAATAGAATACCATAAAAAGCTTGTAAAACTAATGTATAACCCAGAGTCATGATTATCCAAAAGTCAGTAATCCGTGGTCTAAGCAGTCCATTTTCTTCCCAGCTTTTCTGTCTGATATTGAAGCATCAGAAAGGGATTACATCCAATGAGTCTCAGTAATATCAATGTGTGCGCTGTGTGGGTACTTTACATCGCTTATAAGGTAATCCAGATTTATGTGCACATATACTGTATATTCAGGACATTACAATTTGACCTACTAGGCACTGAGTTAAAGGGACATATTAGGCAATAATGATATACCCAACCTATAGAAAGGCTTATAGGGCACCCGACACCCAGTGCCGTCGCACATCTATGAGTCTTACGCCCCCCAGGCCCGTCATACAGTGAGTATGGAAAGTATTCAGACCCCTTTACATTTTTCAATCTTTGTTTCATTGCAGCCATATGGCAAATTCAAAAAAGTAAATTTTTTCCTCATTAATGTGCACTCTGCACCCCATCTTGACTGAAAAAAAAAACAGAAATGTAGTAATTTTTGCAAATTTATTAAAAAAGAAAAACTGAAATATCACATGGTCATAAGTATTCAGACCCTTTGCTCAGTATTGAGCAGAACTTAGAAGCACCTTTTGAGCCAGTACAGCTATGAGTCTTCTTGGGAATGTTGCAACAAGTTTTTCACGCCTGGATTTGGGGATCCTCTGCCATTCTTCCTTGCAGATCCTCTCCAATTCCGTCAGGTTGGATGGTGAACGTTGGTGGACGCCATTTTCAGGTCTCTCCAGAGATGTTCAATTGGGTTTAGGTCAGGGCTCTGGCTGGGCCAGTCAAGAATGGTCACAGAGTTGTTCTGAAGCCACTCCTCTGTTATTTTAGCTGTGTGCTTAGGGTCATTGTCTTGTTGGAAGGTGAACCTTCGACCAAGTCTGAGGTCCAGAGCCCTCTGCAAGAGGTTTTCATCCAGAATATCTCTGTACTTGGTCACATTCATGTTTCCTTCAATGTTAACCAGTCATCCTGTCCCTGCAGCTGAAAAACACCCCCCATAGTATGATGCTGCCACCACCATGTTTCACTGTTGGAATTGTACTGAGCAGGTGATGAGCAGTGCCTGGTTTTCTCCACACATACTGTACCTCTTAGAATTATCACCAAAAAGGTCTAGCTTCATCTCATCAGACCAGAGAATCTTATTTCTCATAGTCTGGGAGTCCTTCATGTGTTTTTTAGCAAACTCTATACGGGCTTTCATATGTCTTGCACTGAGGAGAGGCTTCCATTGGGCCACTCTGCCATAAAGGCCTGACTGGTGGAGGGCTGCAGTGATAGTTGACTTTGTGGAACTTTCTCCCATCTCCCTACTGCATCTCTGGAGCTCAGCCACAGTGATCTTGGGGTTCTTCTTTACCTCTCTCACCAAGGCTCTTCTCCTACGATAGCTCAGTTTGGCTGGATGACCAGGTCTAGGAAGACTTCTGGTGGTCCCAAACTTCTTCCATTTAAGGATTATGGAGGCCACTGTGCTCTTAGGAACCTTGAGTACTGCAGAAATTCTGTTGTAACCTTGGCCAGATCTGTGCCTTGCCACAATTCTGTCTCTGAGCTCCTTGGCCAGTTCCTTTGACCTCATGATTCTCATTTGGTCTGACATGCACTATGAGCTGTGAGGTCTTATATAGACAGGTGTGCGCCTTTCCAAATCAAGTCCTATCAGTTTAATTAAACACAGCTGGACTGCAATGAAGGAGTAGAACATCTCAAGGAGGATCACAAGGAAATGGACAGCATGTGACTTAAATATGAGTGTTTGAGCAAAGGGTCTGAATACTTAAGACCATGTGATATTTCAGTTTTTCTTTTTCAATAAAAAATTCTACATTTCTGTTTTTTTTCAGTCCAGATGGGGTGCAGAGAGTACATTAATGAGAAAAAAATGAACTTTTTTGAATTTACTAAATGGCTGCAGTGAAGTAGAGTGAAAAATTTAAAGGGGTCTGAATACTTTCTGTATCCACTATAAGTCATACAACAGTTGTGTTACCTTTATTTACGTCTAAGGCTACTTTCACACTTCCGTCTTTTCAGATCTGTTGCAATGCGTTGCTTTGGGAAAAAAAAACGGATCCTGCAAATGTGCCTGCAGGATCCGTTTTTTTCCCCTAGACTTGTATTAGCGACGGATCGCGACGGATGGCCACACATCGCCACACATCGCATCCGTCGTGCGATGGATCCGTCGTGTTTTGGCGGACCGTCGTCTGGAAAAAACGTTCAATGTAATGTTTTTTGTCTGCGTCCAAAAAACGTACAGTGACGGATCCTGCGGCGTCTGTCGTTGGCTAGAATGAAAGCCTATGGGCGCAGGATCCGTTGCTGTCCGTCTAATGACGAAATCCAGCAATAGATTCCGTTTTTTTACACTGAGCATGCCTGGAAGGATTTCTATTCCTTTAATTTAACCCATTTTTCCTGCAGCTGCTGCATCGACGGATCCGTCAAAAAACAGGATCCAGTGCATCCGTTTTTTACAATCTGCACAGGATTTGTCTTTTCAACACTTTGACGGATTGTGACTGATTCTAAAAGACGGAAGTGTGAAAGTAGCCTAAGTGTCACATAATATTTAATTCATTTGATGCCTCTTTAAATAAATCATACTTCTGTCTACAGATGTTAATACGTGTTACTACTTTTTATGCCACCTCCTACTAAAGTTGTAATTTCCACTGTTTTGTGACTTTTTAGAAAGTTGCAGTTTTTAAACCTGCGTTAAACTTCTTTGCATGGTTCATAGTAAAGCACTCCCACTTTACCACCCACTTATAAAAAGTGTCAAGAGGGGCATAATATAGCCAAAAGTCACAAATATTTGCCCAAAAAAAGATGCACAATAAAATTAGTGAATCTGTGTCTTCTTCAAACGGGCACAAACGTCTTAATAAATTCACTCAGCGTGTCAAGATAAAACTTCATTGAAAATTCCCACAATACCAATAAATTATACTGGGAGGTGATAGTTTGGTTGTTGTCCTTGTAAGTCCAAAAAGAATCGACACTAGGGAATTGCCCAGTTTTTTACCCTTTAAAATTGGCATCAAAACAATGATGTATTTTGTGCAGCCCTTTTGCCTTGAAAAATGATTCCTAATACCTTTTACTGCTACAAGCAAGATCTTGCAATGTGATAGTTATATTGTTTGATCATTCTTCTCTTAGGCTGCTTTCACATTGCGTTCAGGCACCAGTTCGGTGGTCCCTTTGGGGCTTACATCCGAACCCACCACAAAATGGGATTTGGATGTATGCACCGATGGGGTCATAGACTATAATGGTGCCGACATCATTTTTGGTCGAATGTGCCTACTGGAGTCTACTATGTCTGAGTGTCCACCTCCAGTAGGGGTACAAACTCAAAAATTAAGCACAGTACAGCGCACGTTCGCTCTGACAGCACCTTAATAGTGTGTGGCCAAGGCGCAAACGTCCGAAACAAATTTTGCAGGGGCTCGGACATAAGAGCTAACGGGGCCACCGAACGAGCGTGTGAATGTGAAAGCACTTTTCGGGTCGCCACTTCAGATTTTCTTTAAAGGGTATCACCAACATCTAATGCTGGATCCAGCACTATACGAGGAGTCCTTGCATTTTATAATGAGTTTGCCGGGCTAATGGCAATTGATAAAGTCATGAAAAAGGAAGGAAAGACAGGAGAAGCAAGGTCCAACTAAAATAATCTTCTGATATTTCAAAGATATGTGTGAGAATATCACATTTGTTATACTCCAGAGCTGAAACACGTTCTTTTCGTGCCCTTTACAGAGTTCTTAGAATATGCTCCACCAAAATTGGTCCTTGGCGTTGTCCTCTTTGGACAATCTACATGTGCCCCCCACCTTCTCGGACCACCAGAAATCGACTATAATCTATGGGCAAACCTGACAGTAAGCGTTTAATCCCCCTTCCTTGCAGTTCTACTATAACAGAAAAGAATAGGGTTGTTCACTTCTTGACAAACTCTTCTTAAAGAGGACGTCAACCGGTCAAAAGTCGACAGTTTTTGTTCTGATTTTTCTCCCACTACTCCCCTGAGTATTCAGATTTTTTTTTGTTATTTTTAAGTCCATCATACGATTCTAAGAGATATGGGCCTTTTTACTTAGTGCTAATTTTTATGGTCTTTACCAAGAAGGTGAGGCTCCCAGGATTCTCCGAGAGCGTGTCTTTAGGCTCGTCTGCATTGTTAAATACGAGACGAGAAATGATCGATCGATTAATTAGTATAAATTTTATTATACAAAAAAAATCCACTCAACTCTCCAAACATTAAATGCATAACTGGAAAAATTGTGCCAATAGAAAAAACAATGCTATTGTTAGTTTTTTCTCATAGGCCGACGACCAGCTAACGTTTTTAATTTTTTTTCTGTTTAATTTACACTAATTAATTAATCATTTATCCTCTTGTTTTATTGGTGAGGTTATTAGTTCTGGATAATTTAGGTTTATTTTTCCTACTAATATCTTATATACCAGAAAAGCACCCAAATAATTCAGAATTTTAGATAATTTGGAGTATTTTGGAGTATTTCTCTGGTCTGTGTTATTCATCTGTGAGATGCACCTCTTTGCTAAAGACCAAAAAAATAAGTAATATATAAAAAGGCCCATGTCTTGGAACCGTATGGAGGATTACAAAAAGCAAAAAAAAAACCTTGAATACTCACTAGAGAAATGGGAATACAATAAGAGAAGAAAAATGGCCTCTTTTGACCTAAATTGCCCAAGATAAAATAAAAAAGACACATACTCACTTCCGAGACCAGCGCCATCCCTTCGATGTTGGTCATTTGACCTTGATAAGCCTTTCAATATTCCCTCAGAGCGGACGTCCACTGGATTTCTGGACTGGCAGAATATTACTTGATCACACCACCAATATCCAATATCTGCATCTCCCATGTAACATCAGACTGGCAAAATTCCGACTGGACCACCTAGGGTTTAATGTCTTTCTTCACACAATGTAGAGAAGACGGAAACAGCAGGAAGCAAAGAAGCAAGGAAGAGAAGATAAATTAAGAAGAATGATGGTGTAAAATGCAACCAAATATAACAGGATTAATCCCCAGGGGGCAGATTGTGCTTTATTTGCTTTAGTATCTTACTGAAAGACAATAGCTGCCTGACAGACGGGTCTACTGATTTCATGGAGATTTGTGGAGCCTTGAGCTATCTTATGTATGTGCTATGTTTCCTTTAGATGTAGGTACATATCCATGAGATAGCATCTCGCTCATGCAGAGAACTGGCTCCATAATGTGTGAAGATGGTTATCTAATGTTTACCCGAAAACCACCTCGAGCTTTCATGTGGCTGACAATGATAGTAGCAATAGAAAATTCACCACATTGTTTGACTGCTGGCTTCATCCCCATTAGCACACACATGCATAATAAATGTAGATTTATTCAGCTTCACTGTAGGGATAATGCCCCACTTTGCCTCCGTTTATTAATAATGCTTACCTTTACTTCCATATAATAATAATTCCCACCCTTTACGATCTTATAATAATAGTGCATTGTTTTAATAATACTCCTGTGCATCCTTATAATGATGTCCCCTGTGCTTCTTTATTGTAATAATGCCCCTTATTGTGCCTCCTTATACTAATGCCCTCTATTGTGCCTCCTTATAATAATGGCCTCCATTGTGCCTCCTTATAATAATGCCCTCCATTGTGCCTCCTTATAATAATGCTCTCCATTGTGCCTCCTTATAATAATGCCCTCCATTGTGCCTCCTTATAATAATGTACTCCATTGTGCCTCCTTATAATAATGCCTTCCATTGTGCCTCCTTATAATAATGCCTTCCATTGTGCATACTTATAATAATGCCCTCCATTGTGCCTCATAATAATGTCATCTATTGTTCCTCTTTATAATAATGCCCTCAATTGTGCCTCCTTATAATAATGCCCTCCATTGTGTCTCCTTACAATAATGCCCTCTGTTGAGCCTCTTTATAATAATTCCCTCATTTGTGCCTCCTTATAATAATGCCCTCCATTGTGCCTCCTTATACTAATGCCCTCTATTGTGCCTCCTTATGATAATGCCCTCCATTTTGCCTCCTTATAATAATGTCCTCCATTGTGCCTCTTTATAATAATGCCCTCCATTGTGCTTCCTTATAATAATGGCATCTATAGTGCCTCCTTATAATAATGTCCTCCATTGTGCCTCCTTATAATAATGCCCTCCATTATACCTCCATATAATAATGCCTTCCATTGTGCCTCCTTATAATAATGTCCTCCATTGTGCCTCCTTTTAATAATGGCATCTATTGTGCCTCCTTATAATAATGCCCTCCATTGTGCCTCCTTATAATAATGCCCTCCATCGTGCCTCCTTATAATAATGCCCTCCATTGTGCCTCCTTATAATAATGCCCTCCATCGTGCCTCCTTATAATAATGCCCTCCATTGTGCCTCCTGATAATAATGCCCTCCATTGTGCCTCCTTATAATAATGCCCTCCATTATGCCTCCTTATAATAATGCCCTCCATTGTGCCTCCTTATAATAACGACATCTATAGTGCCTCCTTATAATAGTGCCCTCCATTGTGCCTCCTTATAATAATGCCCTCCATTGTGCCTCCTTATAATAATGCTCTCCATTGTGCCTCCTTATAATAATGCCCTCCATTGTGCCTCCTTATAATAATGTCATCTATAGTGCCTCCTTATAATAATGTCCTCCATTGTGCCTCCTTTTAATAATGGCATCTATTGTGCCTTCTTATAATTACTCCCTCCTTTGTGCCTCCTTATAATAATGCCATCCATTGTGTCTCCTTACAATTCCAAAGACATACTGATAGGGAATTTAGATTGTGAGCTCCAACAGGGACAGCGATGATACAACTCTGTTGTAAAAAAAAATCACAGTAATAAGCAAGTGCTAGTCAAAAGATGGGAAAAAAACTAAATACCCTGTTTTTTTCCATCTTTTGACTAGCACTTGCTTATTACTGTGATTTTTTTTTTTACAACAGAGTATTTTTTACCCCACTGTGCTCTTTTGTATCTTCAAGTTTCTTTGTGGTGTGTGAACAGGTTCCTACAGACTTGTTCAATGTGCAAGTAGCCCATGTGTTTCTGGTTCTATAATTGTTTTCTTTCTACAAGACTGGGGAGACCACCACTCCTTGTGGGTCATTTGCACTTAAGCGGTTTCATCCTGCATGTCCACATGGATATTCCTTCTCTGAACCCTGCTTATACAGGTACTATACAGATGATCAGGTTTTAAATTCATCGGATTATAAACATTAGATAGGACTGCTCTATAAGGGTATGCCTTGACGATTGGTGGAGCAGCTTAGTACACATTTTTTTTTTAAAAATCGTATCAACTAAATACCCTGTTTTTTCCATCTTTTGACTACAAGTTGCTTATTACTGTGATTTTTTTGCAACAGAGTATTTTTGGCCTCACTGTGCTCTTTTGTGTCTTCAAGATACTGTAGGAGTATTGCAGGCCTATACAACCCACATCTGGCAAATGTCCTCCAGTCATGGGTGGGTTCTCTCCTGAATCTATGCAGTTACTATGATTTACACCTATATATTTTGCAGCAAGGAGCTTTAAACATTGAGTTTGAACTTCGAAAGCTAAAACTCCTGAACATGGAAATAATATAATAATAATCTTTTTATTTATGTAGCGCCAACATATTCCGCAGCGCTTTACAGTTTTCACACATTATCATTAGTGATGAGCGAATATACTTGTTACTCGAGATTTCCTGAGCATGCTTGGGGGTCCTCCAAGTATTTTTCAGTGCTCGTAGATTTAGTTTTCCTCACCTTAGCTGAATGATTTACATCTGTTAGCCAGGTTGATTACATGTGGGGATTCCCTAGCAACTAGGCAACCCCCACATGTACTTATGCTGGCTAACAGATGTAAATCATTCAGCTGCGGCGATGAAAACTAAATCTCCGAGCACTAAAAAATACTCGGAGGACCCCCGAGCGTGCTCGGGAAATCTCGAGTAACGAGTATATTCGCTCATCACTAATTATCATCACTGTCCCCGATGGGGCTCACAATCTAAATTCCCTATCAGTATGTCTTTGGAACCTGGGAGGAAATCGGAGAACTCGGAGTAAACTCACGTAAACACGGGGCGAACACACAAACTCCTTGCAGATGTTGTCCTGTTGTGTTCCAGCTCTCCCACTGTCAATCAGCTGAGTACAATATGCATATTTCGGGTGCATATATGGGAAGAACTCATTACAGGTCACAAGTAAATGTTATCATAGCATAAATGCATGTTCTTCTTACTCTCCTGTTCCATCACAACTTCTTGTATGATGAATGAGAAGATGAATCCTGGGAACATGAACCCATGAATGCAGGGAAGCAGTGGCAGCAACTTTTCTACATATCGGAACAGGGGAAGGTATTCTCTGCCATAAATCATATTCCGAAACAGGTTAAGGTTTCATATCAAGAACTCACTGGCAGTGTCTGTTGGCATGAGTAATTTCTCTGGGTGTTGTTCTACTTTCATCAGGTCTTCACAAGAACATCTGCATTTCTTCTCTGCAGCTGTGACAAGTTTTTTGGAGCGGTCCGTTTACAAGCAGACTTGGCTTGGGTTGGTTGGGGAAGGCAGGTGGCTGGGAATGAACCGGTTGTAAGGCCATCTTGGAATTTCTGAGCTATGACTTTCAAACCTGGGGATTTTTGTGAAGCTTAGGGTAAAAAGTTGCCAATTTTGGATGAAAATTGCATATACTGTCCAACAATTTCTTGGAAATGATCCCCTGAGAAAAGGCGTCTTCCAAAATTTTTATTAATTTAGCCTGGAATGAAGTTATCGGATTGTATGACAGTTTACGCTAGCATTTGCTATCATAAAGGAGTTTGTAAGCTTGTCTATCATTAAATATTACATTGCCAAATTACCAAGTTACCTCCTCTATCTGCCACTTTGTAAACTACATCATTCCAGGATTTCACTTCCTTCGATGCCAATTTCTCATTCCTTGTTAAGTTAGATGGAGCTTTTTCACTTTTGAGAAGGGATCCAATGTCATTAGTAACCAATTTAGCGAATACTTCAATAGCTGGGCATAGTCCTAATGCTGGAATTTTTTTGGACTTGTTATACAGATGATTTAGAATAGTACTCACCCGACGGGATACATTTTCTTCTTCAAGGAATTCCAAAATCTCTAGGGTATCGATCTCTTCCTTAGGCCAGGATCACACATGCAAGAAATACGTCCGAGTCTCGCATGGTAATCCCCGGCCCTGCACCCGACACTCAGGAGCGGAGCGTGCGGCTCCATGTGTTGCTATGCGGCCGTACGCTCCGCTCCGGAGTGCAGGCGGCAGGGCCGGGGATTACCATGCGAGACTCGGACGTATTTCTCGCGTGTGATCCCGGCCTTAGTGGTGAAGATATCCTTAAGGTACCTTCACACTAAACGTCGCTGCAGCGATCCAGACAACGATCCGGATCGCTGCAGCGTCGCTGTTTGGTCGCTGGAGAGCTGTCACACAGACAGCTCTCCAGCGACCAACGATGCCAGTAACCAGGGTAAACATCGGGTTACTAAGCGCAGGGCCGCGCTTAGTAACCCGATGTTTGCCCTGGTTACCATCGTAAAAGTAAAAAAAACAAACGCTACATACTTACCTACTGCTGTCTGTCCCCCGCTGTGCTTCTCTGCTCTGGCTGTGAGCGCCGGGCAGCCGGAAAGCAGAGCGGTGACGTCACCGCTCTGCTTTCCGGCCGCTGTGCTCACAGTCAGTGCAGTAAAGCACAGCGCCGGGGACAGACAGCGGTAGGTAAGTATGTAGTGTTTGTTTTTTTTACGTTTACGCTGGTAACCAGGGTAAACATCGGGTTACTAAGCACGGCCCTGCGCTTAGTAACCCGATGTTTACCCTGGTTACCAGTGAAGACATCGCTGAATCGGTGTCACACACGCCGATTCAGTGATGTCAGCGGGAGAGCCAGCGACCAAATAAAGTTCTGGCCTTCTAGCCCCGACCAACGACATCACAGCAGGATCCTGATCGCTGCTGCGTGTCACATTGAACGATATCACTAGCCAGGACGCTGCAACGTCACGGATCGCTAGCAATATCGTTTAGTGTGAAGGTACCTTTAGAGTTGGTCTTAAAATGAAGTTTCTTGAGAATCAATTTGCGTGAAAATAGATGTGTACCCTTCACCGCTGTGAATGCATCTGTATTTGAAGAGGGGGAATAGGTTAGTCCTTTCTCTAATACCTCCAATTGGGTAGCTGAGATATGACATGTTGGGACAGATTAACTATCTTAAAATGGTCCTTTCCCTTTCTGCCTCTCTGTGATTTATTGAACGTATCTAGAAATTTCTTCCTCTGCCTCCCACTTCTGAGAGAAAAATCTCTCAAGTGTTCATTATCACTTATAGATGTATTGCCTTCCCTACCTGAGGCCGAGGTTTCAGAAGGTTCTCTAGATCTTTGTCTGTATCGTGGCTGCTTTTTCTGTTGCCACCTATACACTTTATCAGAGTCGTAATCTGCAGTATCTCGCTGAAACTTTTCATCCCATTTGACAGAGTCTTCTTCCATTTCCTTAAGCCTCTTATCCAGATGATCCTTAGGCGTATGAGCCTATAGGTACCGTCACATTAAGCGACGCTGCAGCGATATAGACAACGATGCCGATCGCTGCAGCGTCGCTGTGTGGTCGCCTCGAGAGCTGTCACACAGACAGCTCTCCAGTGACCAACGATGCCGAGATCCCCGGGTAACCAGGGTAAACATCGGGTTACTAAGCGCAGGGCCGCGCTTAGTAAACCGATATTTACCCTGGTTACCTAAAAAAAACAAACACTACATACTTACATTCCGGTGTCTGTCGCGTCCCTCGCAGTCAGCATCCTGCACTGACTGTGAGCGCCGGCCGGCCGTTAAGCAGAGCACAGCGGTGACGTCACCTTTAACCCGATGTTTACCCTGGTTACAAGTGAAGACATCGCTGAATCGGCGTCACACACGCCAATTCAGCGATGTCAGCGGGTGATCCAGCGACGAAATAAAGTTCTGGCCTTCTAGCTCCGACCAGCGATGTCACAGCAGGATCCTGATCGCTGCTGCGTGTCAAACACAACGATATCGCTATCCAGGACGCTGCAACGTCACGGATCGTTATCGTTATCATTCTAAAGTCGCTCAGTGCGAAGGTACCTTATATTGTTGTAGACAGAATGTACATTGAAATACATTTTTATCTCCCCTAAGTAGATGCTTGAAAAATAATAATATTAATTAAAGGTATAATGTGGGATTTTGGAATACAAGAAGTGTTAAACATTCTTGAGAAGTAGCACATAAACACTGTAGATCATATGATATGATCTGAGTTGACCTCTGACCCAAGTGATTTTCTCCCAGGTTTGAAAGTCCTTGCAAATTATGCAAATTGTCTCTTCAGAGAGGAAGAGAACTAGGTGGCACTAGAGTTCTAGTTCTCTTCCTCTCTGAAGAGACAATTTGGATAATTAGCATATTTCCCAGAAGAGCATTGGGGCTTTAAGTCTCCTCATCTCGGCATGCTTAGCATGTCAATTTCCGCAAGGAGAAACGATACTTTTTGGATATAAAGTCCTTACAAGAAATGGATGAGGAATTTGATCTTATGCAAAGAAATCTACAAAAAGAAATCCCTGTTTCTGATCTTACATGCCACGTCATGGATGAATGGTCAATACTTCCTGCAGACAACCTCCAAAATCTTGCAGAAAGCCTTCTAAGAAGATTAGAAGTTGTTTTAGCTGCAAAGTGGGACAAATTCTAAATTACTGCCTATGGATTTAGAATAGGATGTCACAAAAAGTTCATTTCCTCGGGGCAGCCGGGCTCTCAGTCGAACGCCATTAACCTGCAGATTAACCAAATATCTGCAGGTTAATTGCGTTATATTACATGACACGTTCCCTTTAAGAACAAATATTTGTGTCCTTCTAAAATCAGCACTAAAGGCCCCTTCACATTTAGCGACGCTGCAGCGATACCGACAACGATCCGAATCGCTGCAGCGTCGCTGTTTGGTCGCTGGAGAGCTGTCACACAGACCGCTCTCCAGCGACCAACGATGCCGGTAACCAGGGTAAACATCGGGTAACTAAGCGCAGGGCCGCACTTAGTAACCCGATGTTTACCCTGGTTACCATGCTAAAAGTAAAAAAAAACAAACAGTAGATACTTACCTACAGCCGTCTGTCCTCCAGCGCTGCGCTCTGCTTCTCTGCTCTCCTCCTGTACTGTCTGGGAGCCGGAAAGCAGAGCGGTGACGTCACCGCTCTGCTTTCCGGCTCACAGCCAGTACAGGAGGAGTGCAGAGCGCAGCGCTGGAGGACAGACGGCTGTAGGTAAGTATGTACTGTTTGTTTTTTTTTACTTTTAGCATGGTAACCAGGGTAAACATTGGGTTACTAAGCGCGGCCCTGCGCTTAGTTACCCGATGTTTACCCTGGTTACCAGTGAAGACATCGCTGGATCGGTGTCACACACGCCGATCCAGCGATGTCTCCAGGGAGTCCAGCGACGAAATAAAGTTCTGGACTTTATTCAGCGACCAACGATCTCCCAGCAGGGGCCTGATCGTTGGTCGCTGTCACACAGAACGATTTCATTAACGATATCGTTGCTACGTCACAAATAGCAACGATATCGTTAACAATATCGTTATGTGTGAAGGTACCTTTACCTTGAAAGAAAGGACAATAGACCGGCAGTACTAGCAGTTTCCCTATTATTTGCTATAGAAATATGAATATTTTCTTAATATTTACAAATTAGTAAAATGAGTTTAGTTTTTCCACAAAGCCATTTATGGCTATAGAAAAAAACACGACAAGCCTGTACTTCTGCAACACATCAGAATTTTCTGTATTGCCTCTTTGAAGA
Organism: Ranitomeya imitator; assembly: GCF_032444005.1. Taxonomy (NCBI): domain Eukaryota; kingdom Metazoa; phylum Chordata; class Amphibia; order Anura; family Dendrobatidae; genus Ranitomeya; species Ranitomeya imitator. The sequence continues at coordinate 50,046,188 of NC_091284.1, read as the reverse complement.
ATTGGGATTGTAAACCATGAGCCATTTTGTGCTTGGTTTCTGGGTGTATATCGACTAGTAGGTGTCAGGTTATCTGGGTACGGGCAGATTCCCTGCGTCCGGCACTTGTTCTACACGTTTAATATAATAATAATCTTTATTTTTATATAGCGCTAACATTCCACAGCGCTTTACAGTTTCACACATTATCATCGCTGTCCCTGATGGGGCTCACATTCTAAATTCCCTATCAGTATGTCTTTGGAATGTGGGAAGAAACCGGAGTACCTGGAGGAAACCCACGAAAACACGGGAAGTACATGCAAACTCCTTGCAGATGTTGATCTTGGTGGGATTTGAACCCAGGACACCAGGGATGCAATGCTAACCACTGAGCCACCGTGTCCCAACAGATGGGAAAAGTCAGTAGAAGGTAATATTTTAGAACTGCTTTATAAACTAAATTCATGTAAAATAATATATCAGCAAAATATATTCTTGAGTTGACAGCTGCATGTCAAGGTCTCTTCGAAAAACAGTGGAGATAATGAGCTCTGTCCTGTAGTTTAAGAACTAGAACACATAGAACCTTTTCAAATATTTCATGAAAACACAGGTGCCTATGGCAAAAACATTAAAAGTGGTTAAAAAAGAAGTAAAATAAAACACTGTACATCCCGAAGGCTTCTAGCACTCTACAGGGCAAAAGGTGAGTAAAGAACCCAGATGGTTATTTAGAGAATCTCCCAATTAATCATTTTTGAAACCCATTAATCAAGCGAAAGTCATGAATGTCTGAAACTAAATGAAATGGTAATTTGGGGCTTCCAACTCACTTGAATGTGTGCCTTAAGCATAAACATTAGGAGGTAGAGACATCATTATTGTCATTAGTAGTGTTAGTATTATCATTAGGACAGAGTTTTCACGGAGCAGCTGCCGCATGCGATCACCACAGCGCCCAGGGCTGTATTTGCCACTAGGCACGTGAGGGCACGTGGCTAGGGCGCCAGGGATGCGGGGGGTGGCACCTGAGAAAGTTTTTTTTCTGCTTTTTTTTTTTTTTAAGGCTGGGGTCCGCCCGCCCATCCCCTTGAAACCTCCCCACCCACCACCTCCCCACCTCCTTGAAGACGATATACTCACCCTCCTCCGCCAGCAGCAAGTCCTGTGCTCACAGCGGTCATGTGGTACAACTCATTAAGGTTATGAATATGGACGCATATTCATGACCTTAATGAGTGGTACCGTGTGACCGCTCACACAGGAAGAAGCTTCGGCGCCGGGAGTCGGGACAGAGGTGCAGGAGGAAGAGTCCGTCTGTTCAGCGCGCTGTGAGGGGGAGAAGAAGTAGGATGGGGAGCCATGCATACAAGGATGGGAGGGGGGGAACGGAGCAACGCATACAAGGATGGTTGGGGGGGAACGGAGCCACGCATACAAGGATGGGAGAAGGTGGGGGAACGAAGCCACGCATACAAGAATGGGAGGAGGAGGAGGGGGGAATGGAGCCACGGAGTCACGCCTACAAGGATGGGAGGAGGAGGAGGGGGGAACGGAACCACGGAGCCGCACATACATGGATGGGAGGAGGGGGTAACGTAGGCATGCATATAAGGATGGGAGGGGGGGAATGGAGGCACGCATACAAGGATGGGAGGAGGTGGGGGGAATGGAGCCATACATACAGGGATGGGAGGAGGGGGAGCAGAGTCACGCATACAGGATGGGAGGGGGGTGAGATGAGCCATGCATACAGGATGTGAGGGAGGAGATGAGCCATGCATACAGGGTGGGGGGAGATGAGCCATGCATACAAGATGGGAGGGGGGCATTGAACAGTATGGAGCATCATGTGTGGCCATTATACAGTATGGAGCATCATGTGGGGTCATTATACAGTATTGAGCATCATGCGGGGTCTTCATACAGTATGGAACATCATGTGTGGCCATTATACAGTATGGAGCATCATGTGTGGCCATTATACAGTATAGAGCACTGTGTTGCCATTATACAGTATGGAGCATCATGTGTGGTCATTATACAGTATAGAGCACTGTGTTTCCTTTATACAGTATTGAGCATCATGTGTGGCCATTGTACAGTATAGAGCACTGTGTGGTCATTATACAGTATGGAGCACTGTGTGGACATTATACAGTATAGAGCACTGTGTTGCCAATATACAGTATTGAGCATCATGCGTGGCCATTATACAGTATGGAGCACCATGTGTGGCCATTATACAGTATAGAGCACTGTGTGGCCATTATACAGTATAGAACACTGTGTTGCCAGTATACAGTATGGAGCATCATGTGTGGTCATTATACAGTATAGAGCATCACGTGTGGCCATTATACAGTATGGAGCATCATGTGTGGCCATTATACAGTATAGAGCACTGTGTGGTTATTATACAGTATAGAGCACTGTGTGGCCATTATACAGTATGGAGCATCATGTGTGGCCATTATACAGTATAGAGCACTGTGTGGTTATTATACAGTATAGAGCACTGTGTTGCCATTATACAGTATTGAGCATCATGTGAGGTCATTATACAGTATGGAGCATCATGTGGGGTCATTATACAGTATTGAGCATTATGCGGGGTCATCATACAGTATGGAGCATCATGTGTGGCCATTATACAATATGGAGAATCATGTGTGGCCATTAAACAATATAGGTCACTGTGTGGCCATTATACAGTATAGAGCACTGTGTTGCCATTATACAGTATGGAGCATCATGTGTGGTCATTATACAGTATAGAGCACTGTGTTTCCATTATACAGTATTAAGCATCATGTGTGGCCATTGTACATTATAGAGCACTGTGTGGTCATACTCATTATACAGTATGGAGCACTGTGTAGCCATTATACAGTATGGAGCATCATGTGTGGCCATTATACAGTATAGAGCACTGTGTTGCCAATATACAGTATTGAGCATCATGTGTGTCCATTATACAGTATGGAGCATCATGTGTGGCCATTATACAGTATAGAGCACTGTGTGGCCATTATACAGTATAGAGCACTGTGTTGCCAGTATACAGTATGGAGCATCATGTGTGGTCAATATACAGTATAGAGCATCACGTGTGGCCATTATACAGTATGGAGCATCATGTGTGGCCATTATACAGTATAGAGCACTATGTGGTCATTATACAGTAGGAAGCACTGTGTGGCCATTATACAGTATGTCCACAAATCCCATAGGGAATGAATGAGGCCAAACGCAATGTTGCCGTAAGTGATCCATTACGCGGCATATGCGGAAAAACTGCCGGATCTGCTGCAAAAGGCTACATTCACATCAGCCAATTTTGCCAAAGTCACTGCCGATTCGGTCATACTCACCAAAGGGGGAGAAAGCACTAAAAGTGCCTAGGGCAGCATAAACTCTAAATACGGCCCTGACAGCGCCCACTTATTGGGGGGTCAATACTATCATAGAAAAACAGCAAAAAGAGGACTAAAAATCCTCCAAATATTCAAACATTAATATAGCACAAAGGGACAGCAGTGCTTGCCTGCCCAGGTCTCAGAACTAGTGCACTCAGGATGCAGCAAACCCATGTAATAAAGATGGCGGCCACACAGGTGCAAAATACTGATGAGGCAACCTCTCACAACCTGCCAATTCATGGAGGGGATGATTGCTTAGTATTAGATTGCACAAAAGAGGCTTGTATAGGGTGCTGGTCAATACTATCACTATTATACTTAAAGTAGCAGTAATGCTAGTATTTAATACTATTATATTCTTTGTAGAAGTAGTAATGTTATTCAACTAGAGATCCTCCACCACTCCCCAGGTCCCCCAGACAGTGTTCTTGCTTCATGATGGCTTGTGAGAGATATTAGTAATCTGTAACTACTGGAGGCGAGGCCAGTGAATATCCTCAACTCTTTGCATTCCCAGATCTTCTTTGGATTAGCTGGCTGGTGTAATGTTGTGTGTATGTCACATCAAAACAGCATCACACCAGCCTAGCTAATCAAAAGAAGAGTCGGGAACGCCAGGAGGTAAGGAGATTCTCAGGCCTTCCGTACAGTGGTCCTAGATTACTGACCTGGCCAATGGACTTGTAGGAGGTGTAGCATTTCTACCCTTTTAAATGAGTAAACCCTTTAAATGTAAATGTATTATGCTGCTATATAATGTTGTGCAATGTAGGGCAAGTGTAGAACCTATAGTAGAACACTAGATGGGGCTCCACTTTGTACTTAGTTTGGTAGGAGGGGCTGATAAGTATAGTGTCTTCCTGCTCTGAAGTTAGTTAGAGCCTGAGAGCTGAACATCTCAGGAGGGCCGCAGTGCCCAGATAGTCCCATGGGGCTTAATGCCCAGGACCGCACAGGGACAGCACCGTTACTTTAAGAGAAGTACCCAGCCATACAGGGTCCAGACAGACAAAGGTCACAGCTGAGATAGCCTGCTTTCCACGGTTCAGAACAGAAGTCAAGAAGTGGTCCTAAATCAGTACAGGGACACAGGTCGCTCACCATGCAGCAACTCATTGCTTGGGCTGATGTCTTTAGTACCGGCGCAAAACTGACAGAGGAACACTCAAGCACATTGAGCTCCCACAGGGAGGATGCTGCATTATCACAAGAGGCCGTAGGTCCCCGTAATGTACTGCAGGACGTAGAGGAAAGCGTAGGGAAAGCGAAGAATGTGAACTGCGTGGAACCTAATGCTAATGCTGTAGCTGACTGGAATGTGCTGAGAAGATTTCATAGTAAAATTCTATGTTTTAATGTTGACAAAGGACTCTGTCTCTAGTTGTTCAACGGAAGCAGCGGAATCATAGCCAGCCCGATGGGACCCAGATGGTGCAAAGGGTGAAGCAAAAGGTATGCTGTTTACATGTGTTTACATGTAATGGGGGACCAGAGCTTGAGTGAACAGTTAATCTCAGCCACGACTACGACTCTGGCTCTTCATCTTACAGACCAGAGTCCTGCAACATGATTCCCCCATTTCTACTTGTAATCCCTATTACAGTGATTGACTGCAGCAATCATTTGTTGGCACGACCAGACTTGGATTCTTTTGACCACTGCATATGATTGCTGTAGCTAATCATTGGTGAGCAGGAATCTTTGCTTTAGGCCCCCTATCCTTAGATAAAATGTCTTTGTTTTCTTCATATCAAGCTAACCATTATATTACTGGGTCACCCACCAGGGCGGGGTACTTGGCACCGGGTCCAGTCGCTTTTAAAGGGGATGTCACGGTGGCTGCGACCCGGTCCGTGGCCCTGGGACTCACTGTAAAAGGGAACGGTCTTTAAAGGGGAATTGTGAATAAGTCTGTTGTGACGCCACCTGGTACATTAGGAGTCAAGGCAGCCCAGAAACAAGTGAAATGCCCTTGGCAAGTCAGGTTGGGAGCCTTCCACTGTGCGCTTGCTATAGTACCTTGCTGTCTGTAATGTCCTAACAAGGTCCTGGTTCCTTCTCCTGTCCTGGGACAGGTACCTGTATGGTAGGCAGCGTGAGCCGTTCCTTCTGGGGTCTCTGCACAGTGACTCCAGGCTCCAGGGTGCTGCTGTATCACAGGCTTAATTTGGGCAGTATATGTGTAGTTCTGTGCCCTCCGGTTCTGTTAGGTGTCCTACAGTTTCACTCCAGCCTCGGGCTCCCGGTACCCAGTTTCTGTGCTCTGGCTCCTCGGAGGCCCACTAGCAGCCTCCTTGAGCCCTCAAATCTCTCCTCTGCTCCTTTCCTGTCTCTGTTCACTCTCAGACTCAACTGCACTTACTGGTCTTTCTGGACCAACTGCCTGACTCCTCCTCCAAATCAGGATCTTTATTCAGGGAAGCTGCCCTAATACAGGGTTTTGAGCTCCCCCTCCTGGCCTGGATTCAGAAGGTGTTGCGTGTGTGATTTACCTGCCAAAGAGATCCCTCTTGCTTCCAGGCATAGCACTACCCTCCCCGAGAGGAAGGCAGCACTACTGTGGTACCCGAACTCCTGGGGTGCCACATTCCCCCCTGCTAAGTCTAGTACTCCCAGACTGGGAAAAGGAACATAAACAACAAGTTACATAAGACATTTTTGTAAAACATTTGAACAGGTTAATAACTTTTCATCCCTTACCGGAGGCACTTTTGGCTTGAACGTAGCAAACAAATTTATAAATGTACATCTGGTCTTATACCAGGGTGTCCTTGTTCATAAATATAACAGGACCGAAGCGAGGGACCCATCATAAACCCCCAACGTATGACTTGAGCGGGCTACAAGGCATATCCAGACCCGGGGTTCGGCCGCGCCAGACGGTTTTAGCTTCAGGTCTAAAGAAACAAGGCCCTACCCACGCCGGCAAAGTGGGTAGAACCAGGGTACACCTTGAGGGTGCCAAGCTATTTACAAAGACCGTTTTTGGGTAATCCACTGTCCATTACCCCTTTGACCATTTTACGGGAAAGAAAACATATGTACACATTTCAAACAGGTAACAACAATTATTGACATTTTTAGTCCCTGTAACGGGCTGGGATTTGACATTTGGTGCTACGAATAGACCTACGCAGTTCCTGGTGTAATATGTTTGTTGTAGCTGTTGTGTACCCACTAATGTCTGTACTACTTGTAGGCCTGCATTGTGTAGGTAAACTGGGTAATTGTCTGCGACTTCTTAGACTCACCATGGGTCTGGCAGATTCAACGATAGCAGAGGGTGGATTCTCTGATTCCACTGCGGGGGTGATGTTTGCTGCTTGAGCCCACTGGTGTAAAATCTCTTCTGGTTCAAAATGAGTCACATTTTTATCTGGTATTTCCAACTGGGGAAAAGTCATGACAGGTATCACTATGGATGTATTTGAGTCCAAGACTGGTGAAAATCTCTAAGAACGGGGTAGATTTTCTTTTCTTCTTCCTCCATTGGTTGAGAAGTTCCTGGGTCCTTTTCTTTTTTGGTCCTAAGTTTGTCAGGGCATACTTTAAGGTGATCTCTGGATACCGCAGTTGAAGTTTGTCCTCCATCTTTGCTGATAAGACACACTTTAGTATTGTCAAAGTTGGATGTTAAGATGGTATATGGTTCTGCTTCCCACTGGTCATCAAGTTTATGCATTCTTCTTACGCTTTAGCACTTATTCACCTGGTGACAAGGGAATTGCAGGGGCACCTTGGTTATAGTCTCTCTCTTGTTTCTGCCTTGCCTGGGACAAGCTTCTTTCTACACACTCTTGCAGCGTCGGACTGGAGCACCTTGGGCCCACCAGAGAAAATCATTATTGGGCCCACTATGTAGCTACATAGAAATAAATTCAAGACCATCAATTGTGTAGTAAAACACGCTACTATCAGGGCATAATATAAGGTAGTACACATTTGGGGGTTGGGGTAGCCCCTCATAGAATATAAAGTAGCCCCCCTCATAGAATATAATGTAGCCTCCCACAGAATATAATGCAGCCCCCCATAAAATATAATGCAGCTCCCTCATAGAATATAATGCTGCTCCCTCATAAATTATAATGTAGCCTCCCTCATGGACTATAATGCAGCCCCCCCATAGGGTATAATACAGCACCCCACAAAATATAATGCAACCCCCTCATAAAGTATAATGCAGCCCCCCATAGAATATAATGTAGCTCTCTCATATGGCATAATGCAGCACCCCTTATATAGTATGAAGTAGCCACCTGAGAGAATAATGCAGCCCCCACATATAATATAATGCAGCCCCTCCACAGAATATAATGTAGCCCCCTCAGAGTATAATGCCAACCTCTCATAAAGCAGCCCCCCATAGAATATACTGTAGCCCCTCATAGGGCATAATGCAGCTCCCCTCATATAGTATGATGTAGCCCCTCAGAGAATAATGCAGCCCCCCACAGAATTATAATGTAGCCCCCTCATAGGGTATAATGCAGCCCCCCTGAAAGGGTATAATGCAGCCCCCCTCCACCATCATCATTGTTCTCCCCTCCACCATTGTACTCATTACCACCTCCATCATTGCCTCCTCCCCACTACCATTGTCCTTTCCACCACTACCATCTGTGTCCTTTACACAACCATCATTGCTTTCTTCCCCACCACCATCATCATTGCCTCCCCCACCACCATCATTATCACTGCCTCCCCCACCACCACAATCATTGCCTCACCCACCACCATCATTGCTCCCCCACCACCATCATCATCATTGCCTCCCCCACCACCATCATCACTGCTTCCCCCACCACCATCATCATTATCATTGCCCCCACCACCATTATCATTGACTCCAGCATCATCATCATTGCCCTCACCACCATCATCATTGCCCCACCATCATCATCATTGCCCCCACCACCATCATCATTGCCTTCGGCACCATCATCATCATTGCCCCCACCACCATCATCATCATTGCCCCCACCACCATCATCATTGCCTCCAGCACCATCATCATCATCATTGCAGCACCACCATCATCATTGCCTCCAGCACCATCATCATTGCCTCCAGTACTATCATCATCATCATTACCCCCACCACCATCATCATTGCCTCCAGCACCATCATCATCATTGCTTCCCCCACCACCATCATCATCATCATTGCCCCCACCACCATCATCATTGCCTCCAGCACCATCATCATTGCCCCACCACCATCATCATTGCCTCCAGCACCATCATCATTGCTTACCCCACCACCATCATCATTGCCCTCACCACCATCATCGCCTCCAGCACCATCATCATTGCCCCACCACCATCATCATTGCCTCCAACACCATCATCATTGCCCCCACCACCATCATCATCATAATTGCCCCCACCACCATCATTGCCTCCACCACCATCATCATTGCCCCCACCACCATCATCATTGCCTCCAGCACCATCATCATTGCCCCCACCACCATCATCATTGCCTCCAGCACCATCATCATTGCCCCGACCACATCATCGCCTCCAGCACATCATCATTGCCCCACCACTATCATCATTGCCTCCAGCACCATCATTATCATTGCTTCCCCCACCACCATCATGATCATCATTGCCCCACCACCATCATCATTGCCCCTGTGATGAGGGAACAGCCGCAATCTTGGCTACGGGCATTGTTGTGAATTCCGTTCTTGGGCTCCCTCCGGTGGTTGTAAATGGCACTTTTGTGAATTCTGCCCTTGGGCTCCCTCTGGTGGTTTTGAGTGGAACTGTCGCTCCTTGGGTTTAGATTTAGCAGCTGCTTTCACTAATCGTCTCTCCTGGCTCTGCTATTTAACCTGGCTCTAGTCTTCAGCCTATGCCACTTGTCAATGTTCTCTGGCTAGATTCACAACTCTGCTTGGATTCTCCTGGTTTCCTGACCAGTTCTGCAAAGATAAGTTCTAGCTTTGCTCATTTCAGTCCACATGTTGTGGACTTATTGTTCTGTGCATTCTATTTTTGTCCAGCTTGTCATTATGGATTTTTTCTGTTAGCTGTAAGCTCTGGGAAGCAGATTTACCCTCCACACCTTTAGTCAGGTGTGGAGATTTTGTAAACTCTGTGTGGATTGTTTTGTAGTTTTTATACTGACCGCACAGTATCCTTTCCTGTCCTATCTATCAAGCTAGACTGGCCTCCTATGCTAAAATCTGATTTCATCTCTGCGTATGTTATTTTCCCCTCCTCTCACCGTCAATATTTGTGGGGGGCTATCTTTCCTTTGGGGATTTTCTCTGAGGCAAGATAGGTTTCCTGTTTCCATCTCTAGGGGTAGTTAGATCTTAGGCTGTGCCAAGGGGTCTAGGGAGCGTCAGGTACCCCCCACGGCTATTTCTAGTTGCGCTGCTAGGTTCAGGGTCTGCGGTCAGTACAGATACCACCTCCTTAAGAGCTTGTCTCATGTTGTTCCTAAACCACCAGATCATAACAGTACAAGTGGCCAAAAATGAATTAAATGTATCTCAAAAGAAGGAAAAGAAAGTTCTGAACCATTTTTTTTTCTGTGCTCTGGTTTGCCTCTTTTTTCCTTTTGATATCTGGGTGGTGCAGGATATATGCTCTGGCATGGATGTTCAGGGTTTGTTTTCTCATGTGGATCAACTGGCTGCAAGAGTACAGAGTATCCAGGACTATGTTGTCCAGACTCCGGCTTTAGAGCCCAGAATTCCGACTCCGGATTTGTTCTTTGGGGACAGATCCAAGTTTTTGAACTTTAAAAATAACTGCAAATTGTTTTTTGCTTTGAAACCCCGTTCTTCAGGTGATCCCATTCAGCAGGTGAAAATCATCATACCCTTGCTGCGTAGTGATCCGCAAGACTGGGCTTTTTCTCTTGAAACAGGGAATCCGGCATTATTGAATGTAGACGCATTTTTTCAAGCGCTCGGATTATTGTATGACGAACCTAACTCTGTAGAGCATGCTGAGAAAACACTGTTGGCCCTGTGTCAAGGTCAGGAAGCAGCAGAGTTATACTTCCAGAAATTTAGAAAATAGTCTGTGCTCACTAAATGGAATGAAGAGGCTCTGGCTGCTATTTTCAGAAAAGGTCTTTCTGAAACCCTTAAAGATGTTATGGTGGGCTTTCCTACGCCTGCCGGTTTGAACGAATCTATGTCTCTAGCCATTCAGATTGATCGGCGTCTGCGCGAGCGCAAAGCTGTGCACCATATGGCAGTATCCTCTGAGCTTAGTCCTGAACCTATGCAATGTGATAGGATTTTGACTAGAATAGAACGGCAGGAATTCAGACGTCAGAATAGGCTGTGTTTTTACTGTGGTGATTCTGCTCATGTTATCTCTGATTGCCCTAAGCGTACTAAGAGAGTCGCTAGGTCTGTTACCATTAGTACGATACAGCCTAAATTTCTCCTATCTGTGACCCTGATTTGCTCATTGTCGTCCTTTTCTGTCATGGCATTTGTGGATTCAGGCGCTGCCCTGAACTTAATGGACTTAGAGTTCGCCAGGTGCTGTGGTTTTTCCTTGCAGCCTTTGCAGAGCCCTATTCCTTTGAGGGGCATTGATGCTACACCCTTGGCTAAGGATAAACCTCAGTACTGGACACAGATGACTATGTACATGGCTCCTGCACATTAGGAAGATTGCCGTTTTCTGGTGTTGCATAACCTGCATGATGTTATTGTGCTGGGATTTCCATGGTTACAGGAACATAATCCGGTGCTGGATTGGAAAACTATGTCTGTGACTAGTTGGGGTTGTCAAGGGGTACATAGTGACGTTCCTTTGATGTCAATTTCCTCTTCCCCCTCTTCTGAGGTCCCTGAGTTTTTGTCGGATTTCCAGGATGTATTTCATGAGCCCAAGTCCAGTTCCCTTCCTCCACATAGGGAATGTGATTGTGCTATTAACTTGATTCCTGGTTGTAAGTTCCCTAAGGGCCGACTTTTCAATCTGTCTGTGCCAGAGCATGCCGCCATGCGGAGCTATGTTAAGGAATCTTTGGAGAAAGGGCATATTCGGCCCTCTTCGTCACCATTGGGAGCGGGTTTCTTTTTTGTTGCTAAGAAGGATGGCTCCTTGAGACCCTGTATTGATTATCGTCTTCTTAATAAGATCACGGTCAAATTCCAATACCCCTTGCCTTTGCTTGCTGATTTGTTTGCTCAGATTAAGGGGGCTAGTTGGTTTACTAAGATTGACCTCCGAGGGGCATATAATCTTGTTCGTATTAAACAGGGTGACGAATGGAAAACTGCATTTAATACGCCCGAAGGCCATTTTGAATACCTTATGATGCCATTTGGGCTCTCTAATGCTCCATCTGTGTTCCAGTCTTTCATGCATGATATTTTCCGCAATTATCTTGAAATTATATTTTAGCCCCCAGTTTTGTATTTTCCCGAGGGTAACAGGAGAAATTGGACCCCAAAATTTGTTGTCCAATTTGTCCTGAGTGCGCTGATACCCCATATGTGGGGGGGAACCACTGTTTGGGCGCATGGGAGGGCTCGGAAGGGAAGGAGCTCCATTTGGAATGCAGACTTAGATGGAATGGTCTGCAGGTGTCACATTGCATTTGCAGAGCCCCTAATGTACCTAAACAGTAGAAACCCCCCACAAGTGACACCATTTTGGAAACTAGACCTCCTAAGGAACTCATCTAGATGTGTTGTTAGAGCTTTGAACCCCCAAGTGTTTCAATACAGTTTGTAACGCAGAGCCGTGAAAATTAAAAAAAAAATCTTTCCCCCAAAAATTATTTTTTAGCCCCCAGTTTTGTATTTTCCCGAGGGTAAGAGGAGAAATTCGACCCCAAAAGTTGTTGTCCAAATTGTCCTGAGTACGCTGATACCCCATATGTTGGGGGGAAGCACCGTTTGGGCGCATGGGAGGGCTCGGAAGGGAAGGCGTGCCATTTGGAATGCAGACTTAGATGGAATGGTCTGCAGGCATCACATTGCATTTGCAGAACCCCTAATGTACCTAAACAGTAGAAACCCCCCACAAGTGACCCCATATTTTAAACTAGACCACCCAGGGAACTTATCTAGATGTGTTGTGAGAACTTTGAACCCCCAAGTGTTTCACTACAGTTTATAACGCAGAGCCGTAAAAATAAAAATTCTTTTTTTTCCCACAAAAATTATTTTTTAGCCCCCAGTTTTGTATTTTCCCAAGGGTAACAGGAGAAATTGGACCCCAAAAGTTGTTGTCCTATTTGTCCTGAGTACACTGATACCCCATATGTTGGGGTAAACCCCTGTTTGGGCACACGGGAGAGCTCGGAAGGGAAGAAGCACTGTTTTACTTTTTCAACGCAGAATTGGCTGGAATTGAAATCGGACGCCATGTCGCTTTTGGAGAGCCCCTGATGTGCCTAAACAGTGGAAACCCCCCAATTATAACTGAAACCCTAATCCAAACACTCCCCTAACCCTAATTCCAACGGTAACCCTAACCACACCTCTAACCCTGACACACCCCTAACCCTAATCCCAACCCTATTCCCAACTGTAAATGTAATCTAAACCCTAACTGTAACTTTAGCCCCAACCCAAACTGTAGCCCTAGCCCTAACCCTATCCCTAACCCTAGCCCTAACCCTAACCCTAGCCCTAGCCCTAACCCTTGCCCTAGCCCTAACCCTAGCCCTAACCCTAGCCCTAGCCCTAGCCCTAACCCTAGCCCTAACCCTAGCCCTAACCCTAATCCTAGCCCTAACCCTAGCCCTAGCCCTAATGGGAACATGGATTAAATAAATTTTTTTAATTTTGCCCTAACTAAGGGCGTGAAGAAGGGGGGTTTGATTTACTTTTATAGCGGGTTTTTTAGCGGATTTTTATGATTGGCAGCCGTCACACACTGAAAGACGCTTTTTATTGCAAAAAATATTTTTTGCATTACCACATTTTGAGAGCTATAATTTTTCCATATTTTGGTCCACAGAGTCATGTGAGGTCTTGTTTTTTGCGGGACGAGTTGACGTTTTTATTGGTAACATTTTCGGGCACGTGAAATTTTTTTATCGCTTTTTATTCCGATTTTTGTGAGGCAGAATGACCAAAAACCAGCTATTCATGAATTTCTTTTGGGGGAGGCGTTTATACCGTTCCACGTTTGGTAAAATTGATAAAGCAGTTTTATTCTTCGGGTCAGTACGATTACAGCAACACCTCATTTATATCATTTTTTTATGTTTTGGCGCTTTTATACGATAAAAACTATTTTATAGAAAAAATAATTATTTTGGCATCACTTTATTCTCAGGACTATAACTTTTTTATTTTTTTGCTGATGATGCTGTATGGCGGCTCGTTTTTTGCGAGACAAGATGATGCTTTCAGCGGTACCATGGTTATTTATATCTGTCCTTTTGATCGCGTGTTATTCCACTTTTTGTTTGGTGGTATGATAATAAAGCGTTGTTTTTTGCCTCGTTTTTTTTTTTTTTTTCTTACGGTGTTTACTGAAGGGGTTAACTAGTGGGCCAGTTTTATAGGTCGGGCTGTTACGGACGCGGCGATACTAAATATATGTACTTTTATTGTTTATTTATTTTTTTAGATGAAGAAATGTATTTATGGGAATAATATTTATTTTTTTTTTTTTTACACATTTGGAAAAAATTTTTAAAAACTTTTTTTACTTTTTCCCGGGGGGGGGGGGACATCACAGATTGATTATCTGACAGTTTGCACACCACTCTGTCAGATCACCGATCTGATAGCAGTGCAGGCTGCTTTACAGTGCCTGCTCTGAGCAGGCTCTGTGAAGCCACCTCCCTCCCTGCAGGACCCGGATCCGCGGCCATCTTGGATCCGGATCTGGAGCAGGCAGGGAGGGAGGTAAGACCCTCACAGCAACGCGATCACATCGCGTTGCTGCGGGGGGCTCAGGGAAGCCCACAGGGAGCCCCCTCCCTGCGCGATGCTTCCCTGCACCGCCGGCACATCGCGATCATCTTTGATCGCGGTGTGCCAGGGGTTAATGTGCCGGGGGCGGTCCGTGACCGCTCCTGGCACATAGTGCCGGATGTCAGCTGCGATAGGCAGCTGACACCCGGCCGCGATCAGCCGCGCTCATCCCGTGAGCGCCGCCGATCGCGCTGGACGTACTATCCCGTCCGTGGTCATAGGGGCCCACCCCACCTCGACGGGATAGTACGTCCGATGTCAGAAAGGGGTTAAACAGGGTATACAGACAAGATAACTAAAAGTCTCAAACTCACCAAATGCTCACACAACCACAGATGTAACACATAGAAGGGAAGAGAAGGAAAAAACTAGGAAGGAAAACAGGTTTAACATGCAACCAAAACAGCAGGCACCAATCTCTGTAAATAAACCTCCAAGGTCCAAATACCACGCTCCTTCAACCTCCAAGTCAGGCAGCAGAACTGATCACTGACAATAGCTGTATTCAAGGCTGGGTCTATATAGAGGAGGAGATTACAAAATCCACTTCAGCTGAGAGACCCAGCTCACAGCAACTCAGCAACAAGGTTAACTCCTGCACTGCTGGCACAAAGCAGCCAGGTCAGAATACAGGAGAAGAGCTTCTGTTCACTGTGTGAACGAGGCCCAGAGCGCTGCGGTTCTCTGGAACCTCTCTGTCGTGACCCATCCCACAGGTGAAGCGGGGTCCCCAGGGGTCCTAGAGTGTATGGTGATAAAGGTGTTTGCCAGCCAATGAGTAAAGGACACAAGTTGTAAAGACTTTACCTGGTTTTCTGTCATTAGCAGGCCATAGTCCAGGATACCAGCAACAGGTACATTAGGAGTCCAGTTAGCCCATAAACAAGTGAAATCCCCTTGGCAAGTCAGGTTGAGAGCCTTCCACTGTGCGCTTGCTATAGTCCCTTGCTGTCTGTAATGTCCTAACAAGGTCCTAGTTCCTTCCTCTGTCCTGGGACAGGTACCTGTATGGTAGACAGCTTGAGCCGTTCCTTCTGGGGTCTCTGGACAGTGACTCCAGGCTCCAGGGTGCTACTGTACCACAGGCTTAATTTGGGCAATATACGTGTAGTTCTGTGCCCTCTGGTTCTGCTAGGTGTCCTACAGTTCCACTCTAGCCTCGGGCTCCCGGTACCCGGTTTCTGCGCTCTGGCTCCTAGGAGGCCCACTTGCAGCCTCCTTGAGCCCTCAAATCTCTCCTCCACTCCTTTCCTGCCTCTGTTCACTGTCAGACTCAACTGCACTCACTGGTCTGACTCCTCCTCCAAACCAGGATCTTTATTCAGGGAAGCTGCCCTAAAACAGGGCCTGGATTCAGAAGGTGTTGTGTGTGTGATTTACCAGCCAAAGAGATCCCTCTTGTTTCCAGGCTTAGCACTACGCTCCCCGAGAGGAAGGTAGCACTACTGTGGTACCCGAACTCCTGGAGTGCCACATTACCTCTCCTCTTCACAAACAAACCGCCATTTCTCTACAGGCCTACTACAATAAAACCATAGGTACTTCTTCTGAATGCTCTTCCCTATCTGCCTAATAACAAAAACTAGTTTCCTTTTGTCCAGTTAAGTCCTCCCACGATGGACTGGTCCCAATAATTAACCTTGTCTGCAGCTAAACCAATGTTGCTGACAACAAACGAATAAAATTACATTTAAAACATAGAAATGCATTATACAGTGACATGTCAAAGATTGGGAACCACTTGGCATCATTGAAAATCTATGGCTAGACCTCAAAATAGCAGTGCATGCAAGATGACCCAGGAGTTTCACAGAACTGGAAGAATATTCCAAGGAAGAATGGATGAAAATCCCTCAAACAAGAACTGAAAGACTCTTGTCTAGCTACAAAAGGCATTTACAAGCTGTGATACTTGCAACAGGGGGTGCTAATAGATACATAGAAACTAACAATGCAGGGCTCCCAAACTCCCAAACTTTTGCATTGGCCCATTTTCCTTTTTGTGACTTTTAAAAGATTAATATATATATACTGTATGTGTGTGTATATATATATATATATATATATATATATACATATATATATATATATATATATATATATATATATATATATATATATATATATATACAGTATATAATTATTTTTGGGGGCCTAAAACACAAAGGAAATGTGTTATCTTTAATTTTAGCCCTTTTGGAGATCATTTCATCTTCAACTTGCCTAAGGCCGGCGTCACACTAGCAGTATTTGGTCAGTATTTTACATCAGTATTTGTAAGCCAAAATCAGGAGTGGGTGATAAATGCAGAAGTGGTGCACATGTTTCTATTATACTTTTCCTCTAATTGTTCCACTCCTGGTTTTGGCTACAAATACTGAGGTAACATACTGACCAAATACTGCTAGTGTGACGGCAGCCTAACAGTTCACAATAACAGTAATTTTGATCAAGGATGTCCAAACTTTTACATGCCACTGTAAAACCATAAGAACTTCAAGGGGGTGTGGGCAACTTCTCCACTCCTTTACAGAGGCAGTGCTGGTGGCATAACACAGCTGTCACCTACTCAATGTGGAGTGGACTCCTGAGTATCATGTTTAGGACATGGTTAATGTCCTGTTCTCTCAGGTTTAATTTTGCTGGCCTCCCTTTGGATCTGGGAGGGGTATTTATACTCACTCCAGACTAGGATTCCCTGTCAGCTATACTTTCGTCCTGTCTGTGTGCCTGACCCCTGGAGTGTGTGCTCGGTTTGCAATTGTGTTTCTTGCTCTCCGTGCATTACTCTGCTCCTTTGCTCTTTTGGATTTCTGACCTGTGGCTTCTCTTCTGACAATCCCCTGTCTCTCCCCTTTGGTATCTCGTGATCTCCTGGTTCTGATCTTAGCTTGTTTGACAATTCTCCTGTGTGTGTCATCTCCTCTGCACCCTAGCATCTGGCTCCGCTCTCCGTGCGTTACTCTGCTCATTTGTTCTTTTGGATTTCTGACCTCTGGCTTCTCTTCTGACAATCCCCTGTCTCTTCCCTTTGGTATCTCGTGGTCTCCTGTACTGATCTTAGCTTTTTTGACTATTCTCCTGTGTGAATCGTCTCATTTGCACCTCAGTGTCTGGCTCCGCCCCCGACCACCTCCCACTCTGTCACATGGTTCAGGTCCTGTTTGTTATCTGGTTAGTAACCCGGCGCTCTCTGCGCAGCAGTAATACCCGGGAGCCATGACATTGAGATCTCTCCATACAGGAGCACCCTCCCTGTAACATTCTAGGAAGCAAAGATGTTAAGTTCCCCACCGAAAAAAATAATTCTCTGGGAGAACAATGTGATCATCAGTCTAAAATCGGACATGCCCAATCAACTTTTCTCCCAACAATTACTTAGCCGGTGCCTCTATACACATTAAACTGTCACCCAGTCCTGTTGATATAAATGTGGATTGTCAACATTTCTCTACATTAACATGTTTAAGGGGCCTTAAGATTCTAAAATGGCCCCAGTGGTAGTCTATTTTTTTTTTTTAAAAAAAGACTGTAATTTGAAAAAAAAAAGGAAGTGATTTTCCAATGATACCTATCCTTTAAGGAGAGCCAGTCCCCACGAAGTATAACCGATTCAAAAAATGTCAGATCCTATCCTTTGCTCCTTGGTTGGGGCCCATTATTGGTTGCATGGCTCAAGCACTCATCCCTTGTATGTAGCTCTTTATGATCTCCATATTTTGACCACAAATGATGTCTGGCTTGATGTTAATGAAAATAACTGAACAGATACATTACACAGAAGGACCCTTTTTTACATTACCTTGGTCTTGGATTTTCTCATTTGTAAAGGACTTGGACGTCTCAAGTGATTATGTTTTTTTCAAGAGTCATCTCTCCTCTCTTTACAAAATTAATGGATCAAAACCAGTTTAGATTCTATCAGTTGGTCAAAAAGTGCCTGCAGCAAACCGGATGAAATACGTGGCTACTGTAACATCCAGGTCTTCCAGTGACCTCTAACCCATAGTGAGGGTCTTGATCCAGATGTCAAAATGTAGAAATACCATATATCACTTAAATGTTTTGTTTAGAGCTGTTTATCTTAGACGTTAGGTTCAAGGCTCCCTTCTAGACATATTTGGTGGTAGAGCTCGGGGCACACAGTTACTTGATAATTATGCTCTGTTTTCCTTCCTTCTTTATGTATTCTTGATAAATGTGCTGACATACAGGCATGTCAAGTCTTTTTCATGAACTATCTTAGTAAAGGTATCAATGTCTTAAAACATATTGAGTTTTTTAGCGATTGACTTCAAAACCATGTTCACTCACATCTGCTACCCTGTCAGAGGTGAGTTACAAGCACCACATTCTATGATCATTTACAATAGCTACTGTAGAATGTTTGATTTATATTCATCCATTTCCATTAATTCTTTAAATAAATGAAAATGGCTGAACAAACTGGACTCCTGTAGGTGCAGTTGAATTATGAAGTTTTGGGACCTGGTCCTTCACGTGGGGATACTGAAGAAGACAGAACTTCTGCAATATTGGTGTGTTGATATTTTATACAACACTCCAGTGTTCCGAATGGTCATGGCCTTGACACGTTTTAAGGCCATCTACAAATTCCTGCATTATAATGATAATGCATTGTGTCCTCCCTGAGTTGACCCCAACTTTGACTGTCAGTTCAAAGTTTGACTGGTCATTGAACACTTCAGCAAAAGTTTACTTAAATGTATGCGCCCCAAATGGACATCTTCGTGGATGAACCCTTAACCTATTTCAAGGGGAGGCTCAATTCTGGCAGTACCTGCCCAGTAAGAGGGCCAGGTACGGAATTAAACTCTATAAGCTGTGTGAGAGTACCTCAGGGTACACCCACAGGTTTAGAGTTTATGAAGGGAATGATACCTGGATTGAACCCTCTGAATGCCTCCCAGTCCTAGGAGTGAGTGGGAAAATTGTGTGGGATTTGGTGCACCCACTGCTGGATCAAGGTTATCACCTCTATACTGATAACTTTTATTCCAGCGTCCTACTCTTCAAATCCCTATCTGCGTGAAGTACCGCAGCCTGCTGTACTGCCCACAAAAATCAGAGTGGCCTCCCGAAAACACTAATTGGGCAGATGCTCATAAGGGGTGACAGCAGAGCCCAATGTAGAGACATACCTGCTGATGGTCAAGTACAAGGACAAGAGGTATATCATTTTCTTTGTCACCATACATGGTGATGGCAGAACTCTCAGCACTGTACGAGGTACCTCTGCACAGGTCACCAAACCAGACTGTGTACTAGGGTGCAAAAAAAACATGGGGAGCGCTGATCACTCTGAACAAGTCCTCCAGCCTTTCAGTGCATTGGAAAAGGCCAAAGTGTGGTACAAGGAGCTGGCCATGCACATTGTACAGATGGCAATGCACAGTGTTTTCCTGCTGTCATGATGTGCAGGCCAGACTGCTACGTTGTACCTTCAGTTCCAAGAGGTAGTGCTTAAGGCCCTGATATTTGGCAGCCAGGAAGGAGCGGACCTCAGTACTTCCAAAACTGAAGGTGCTCGTATTGTAACAGGCCAACATTTCCCGGGGTAGGCCCCTCAAAGCGGAAAAAAAGCTAAGTTGCAAAAGAGGTGCTAAGTGTGTTACAGAAGGGGATTATACAAGGACACCATTTATCAATATGACACATGCCCCAAAAAAACCTTGCCTGTGTATGAAAGAATGCTTCAGACTTTACCACCCATCCATGGACTACTAAATTCATTTTTGACTTACACAACTGAAGTATGACAACCTGATAAACACTACACAACTCAGGTATGCCACTACTTTATCAAATTCACATTCCAGGAAACAGTAGATCAGTTCCAAAAAGGGGGTATTTGTTGAGCATTTCCACTGTTTAGGCACATCAGGGGCTCTGCAAAAGTGGCATGACGCATGACTTTGGCATGACTTTTATACTGTATAATTGCCACACATGATGCTCCATACTGTATAATGGCCACACATGATGCTCCATACTGTATAATGGCCAAACATGATGCTCAATACTGTATAATGACCCAACATGATGCTCCCTACTGTATAATGGCCACACATGATGCTCCATACTGTATAATGCCCCCCATCTTGTATGCATGGCTCATCTCCCCCCCATCCTGTATGCATGGTCATCTTCCCCCTCCAATCCTATATGTATGGCTCATCTCATCCCCCTCCTATCCTGTATGCATGGCTCATCGCCCCCCCTCCCATCCTGTATGCATGGCTCAACTCACCCCCCTCCCATCCTGTATGCGTGGCTCTGCTCCCCCTCCTCCCATCTTTGTAAACATGGCTCTGCTCCCCCCTCCTTCCATCCTTATATGCGTGGCTCTGCTCCCCCTCCTCCCATCTTTGTATGCGTGGCACTGCTCCCCCTCCTCCCATCTTTGTATGCGAGGCTCTGCTCCCCCTCCTCCCATCCTTGTATGCGTGGCTCTGCTCCTCCCCTCCTCCCATTTTTGTATGTGTGGCTCTGCTCCCTCCTCCCATCCTTGTATGCATGGCTCCTTTCCCCCCTCCTCCAATCCTTGTATGCGTGGCTCTGCTCCCCCTCCTCCCATCTTTGCAAGCGTGGCTCTGCTCCCCCCTCCTCCCATCTTTGTATGTGTGGCTCTGCTCCCCCTCCTCCCATCCTTGTATGCGTGTCTCCGTGGCTCCGTTCCCCCTCCTCCTCCTCCTCCCATCCTTGTATGCGTGGCTTCGTTCCCCCACCTCCTCCCATCCTTGTATGCGTGGCTCCGTTCCCCCCCTCCCATCCTTGTATGCGTGGCTCCCCCGTCCTCCTTCTCCTCCCCCGCCGTCATACGCACCCTCCTCACAGTGCGCTGAATGGACTCTTCCTCTTGCCCCTCTGTCCCGACTCCCAGCGCCGAAGCTTCTTCCTGTGTGAGCAGTCACATGGTGCCGCTCATTAAGGTCATGAATATGCGTCCATATTCATCACCTTAATGAGCAGTACCACGTGACCGCTGTGAGCATAACACTTGGTGCCGGCGCTGAGACCAGGCACCGCTGGAGGAGGGTGATTATATTGTATTCAAGGAGGTGGGGAGGTGGTGGGTGGAGAGGGTTGAGGGGGGAAGGTTGAGGGGGTAGGCGGGTGGACCCCAGCCTTAAAAAAAAAAACCTTGCTAAGGTGCCGCCCCCACATCCTGGCACCCTAGGCACGTGCCTAGTGCCAAAAAAATGGCCCTGAGTGCGGGTGTATAGATCAGGCACAGGACCTGAGCCTACTGTATGCAAGGCAGATGCTGGCTATGTTACACAGTTAGCTCTGGCTCTAACAGCAATGAGTGGCGAGAGCTCTGGTAACCTGTTAAATGTTGCTGTCAATCACTGCAAGATCCTGTCCAGTGCTCTTCTGGGCACCCATCATCACCCTCATAAAATTATTGTGGGGTACCATGGCAGCTGGGTTTCTCCTGAAGGCCCTTGTGCCTGTGATGATGATACTCTTTTGCAGACTGGTCTGTGGCTGGGCTTCATAGGAGACTCTGATCAGTACTAAGAAAAAGAAAAAAATAGCATAAATATAAATAAAAAATACATCCGGGAAATTTCACAGCATCACTATAAAGCGATTAAAAAGTAATATGTATCCCAACATGGTACTAGTGAAATCTATCTATCAGTTTACAAAAATAAGAAAATTGTACAGCTCTATAGATGGAAAATGAAAATATTATGTGGGCAATTAATTAAGATGTGCAAATATACTCGTTACTCGAGATTTCTCGAGCATGCTCGGGGGTCCTCCAAGTATTTTTTAGGTTGCCCAGTTGCTAGGGAATCCCCACATGTACTTATGCTGGCTAACAGATGTAAATCATTCAGCTGCGGCAAGAAAAACTAAATCTCTGAGCACTAAAAAATACTCGGAGGACCCCGGAGCATGCTCGAGAAATCTCGAGTAACGCGTATATTTGCTTATCACTAATTAAGATATTTCAAAAAAATACCTTAAATAGTCACCTTATTTTTTTGCAACTCGGCAGTTGGGCAAAAACACTGTGACTTTTGGCATTTATGCCACGCTCCTGACCAGCTATGCTAATATGGACGTAGCATGGGCAGGACGGGGTATGGTCATGCCCGCCCGTCAAATTCATGATAAGTTGCGCCACTAAAGTGGTATAACTTACTCCAGAAATGTTCTGGAATACATTTCTAATGACAGCATTTAACAAGGTGGCCTGGGGTGGTAGTCCCAGCCGAGTCAACTAAGCCACAGTCAGTATACACCCCGGGACCTTGTACATGAACTAGACAGGATGGACACAATCCTCATACATGACTTGCAGTTCCAAATGGGAACAAAGTTTAATAACAGAGAACAAAGTTGAAGTAATGCAGTACAACACTTGCTTCCTCCCTCTCCCTAGCAATATCCACAGCTGTACCCACAACAGCCATGACAACCAGTCGAAGCAATAGTCCATACACCAGAATATGGATGCTTAAAGTCCCTGCGACGGGGTCCTTACCAAGTCCTGGGGCCCGTGTTGCTGTCCTTATGTCCTGGGCAACAGATTCTTCCCTCCTTGGGGTCTGGCAATGCCTGTAATCCTATCCTTGCGTCCAGGGCAACAGATTCTTCCCCTCCTGGGGTCTGGCAATGCCCCAGCTGTACTAAGCATCTGCCTTGGGCAAATGTGCCCAGGCAGCGAACTAGAAGAAGGAGCTTCCTGCTCTCTTGAGGTTGCTGACCCAGCCCACAAAGTTAAGTCTTCACTGTCCCTAGCTATAGCATACATTAGATAGGAACATGGAATACAAGAACAGTTATCATGACATTATTAACATCTTAATACATTAACAGACATTATACATTGCAAACACAGCACATACATTACAGTACCAGGTAACATATGGGTACACAATACAGTGAAGTGCACAAAGGAGAGAGGGGGCCACACAGGAAAGAGAGAGGGAGCACTGAGGTCCTCCGCCACCTCCTTGTACTCCTCCCTCCTGTAAACATGGCTGTCCCCGGCCTTGGTAACCTCCATAAAATTAGCAGCAACATAGGCATAAACTTTGGTACAACAATTTTCCAAACGACGTTAGCACAAGAGTCTTGGTTTCTCTCTGTATAGTGGTCCACGTGAACCTGGTGCCATTGGTCCTGAGACCATCAGGCTTAAAAGAAATACAGTCTATGTTATGACCATAGTCCCTCAAAAATGGCTCAACAGTCCTGGAACGTTGGTGGATCCTGTTCAGAACCAGCTGTTTCCCCCTCCCTCCTTTCAGTGGACCACGGGCCCTTAAAACAGCAATGGGCTGCATTTTAACAGGGGGCTAGTCCAGGGATAAAAGTGGGGCACAGTACAGGGGCCGCACAGTTCAGTCCAGCAGCCATACACCAAGTTCACCTCAATTAACCCCAATAGGGTTTTGGGTCCTGTGATCCAGCAAGGGAACCACAAACGGGTGGAAACAAAAACTGGGAGGGTAAACAACTAAACATGACCATTATCCGGTGGCCATGTCAGACACCAGTTTTTCAGCGCCATACTGTGTTCCTTGCACCTTTTAGAGATGCAGAAAATTTAAAGGGGCCATCTCAGTCTGCACAAGGCCGTTGACTTGCACAGCGGGACGCATTCGGACCCTGCACCACCACATAAACATGGAATGAGAACCCACTAGAGGATGAGTCCCCACTGTTCATCTGGATATGCACTCCCCCCAGTATGATCCAGTAGTTCCTGGAGCTTCCGACTCCAGTTACCCAGTTACACCAGCATTCACCTCACTGCTCCGAGGCACCGCTCTCTCCTGTACAGTTGGAGCAACTGCAACTGTGCAAACCGGCCGCTCTACACAAGGGGTCCCCTTTGGTGAGCTGGCCTACCAGACAGAGGCCATTTTGACGGCCACTGTATAGGTCCCCCTGTGTCCTTGTTCCTTAATAAAGGCCATGTAATCCCCCTCCCGGAGGGCGCCACTGAATGTGAGAGAGCCAGCATTAACATAGACCTTTGCTCCGGTCTCCAGCTCCTGCAAAAAGCCATATGCCCTGCTCCGATTCAGATACCGGACCACACCGTGGGTCATCCGGCCTGCTGTGGTTCTTCCACCGGGCTGTTGTAGCTCTTGGACAATATGGAGCTCCCTCCGCCTCTTCTTCCATATCATTAAGTGGATCAAGTGAGCTTCCGCAGCTGCAGACATCAGAAGCTCCTCTACACTCCGGCCGCTGACATTGGCCAGAACAGGTGCAGCAGGCAAGGATGCAGAGGCCGCTGCCAACGGGGACGACGGTGGTGTAGGAAACTGGGACTTCTCTGGTGATGATTGCAGAGCCACAGGAGGTAAGAGTGGTGGGAATGCAGCAGCAGGACGGTTGGACGGGGACTCCTTACTCACCACCTCGTTCAGTGGCAGTCCTCTGGCACGGCCACCAGAGTCAGCAATCGCAACCACTATGATGCCTCGCAGAGCTTCCTTCATAGTCTTCTGCACACCTGCATTGCCAGTTCCTTATTCTCCTTGGCCTCCACCAATGACTGATTCAGCCAGCGGAACAAGGGTCGCTCTTCCAACTCCTCTGACCACCAGAGCTCAAAGTGCAGGCTCGTCTCCACCAGGGCCTTGGATCACCTCAAGTCCTGGCAGCTGCCGCCGTGGAACGACATACTATATTGCTCTGTCAGCTGGAAATGGCGTCTCTCTCACAAGTACGCTGTCTGATTCCTTCAGGTGCCACTCATTTGTGGGCGGGGTCTCTTCCTGTTGCTCCACTCATTTCTTATGGTCAGGCTGAAAGGGCAGCAGCTCCTTCTTCACCAGCACCCATTTTGGGCGGGCATTCTTTGCCAAGGGACGTGGATTTCTTCTTTTTGGCACCAAGATGGTTCTTTGATGCCCACGAACGACAGCTCTATCCTTACTTTTCACGCCATTGGCCACCATCATTTCAGGAGCTGGCGGCGCCATTTTTAAATCAACAACATCCACCATCTTCACTTCTTTTACAGCAGCCCACATCTCAAAGTCTCTGTCAGCTGCCATCTGCAGTGCTTTCACGGCGGGCAACATTCCAGCAGCACAAGTCCCCCTTTCAAATTCACAAACTCTTGTGGGGGTCCATCTTGCCGACTACGCCAAGTGTAACAAGGTGGCCTGGGGTGGTAGTCCCAGCTGAGTTAACTAAGCCACAGTCAGTATACACCCTGGCACCTTGTACATGAAATAGGACAGACACACTCCTCATACATGACTTGCAGTTCCAACAGGGAACAAAGTTGAAGAAATGCAGTACAACACTGACTTCCTGACCTTTCCCTAGCAATATCCATGGCCTACGCACAACAGCCACGGCAGCCGGTCGAAGCAATAGTCCATACGCCGGAATCTGGATGCTTGAATTCCCTTTGGGGGGCCCTTAAAACGTTCTGGGGCCCATGTTGCAGTCCTTAAGTCCTGGGCAACAGATTCTTCTGCCTCGGGGTCTGGCATTGCCCGTAGTCCTATCCTTGCATCCAGGGAAACCGATTCTTCCACTCCTGGGGTCTGGCAATGCCCCACTGTACTGAGAATCTGCCCTGGGCAAACGTGCTCGGGCAACTAACTAAAAGCAGGAGCTTCCTGCTCTCTTGAGTCTGCTGACCCAGCCCACAAAGTTAACTCTTCACTGTCCCTAACTCTAGCATACATTAGATAGGAACATGGAATACAAGAACAGTTCTCATGACATTAATAACATCCTAAATAGTGATTAGCGAATATACTCGTTACTCGAGATTTCCCGAGCACGCTCCTTTGTCCTCCGAGTATTTTTTAGTGCTCGGAGATTTAGTTTTCTTCGCTGCAGCTGAATGATTTACAGCTATTAGCCAGCTAGATTACATGTGGGGATTCCCTAGCAACCAGGCAACCCCCACATGTACTTAGCCTGGCTAATAGATGTAAATCATTTAGCTGAAGCGATGAAAACTAAATCTCCGAGCACTAAAAAATACTCGGAGGACACCGGAGCATGCTCGGGAAATCTCGAGAAATGAGTATATTCGCTCATCACTAATCTTAATACAGTAACACACATTATACATTGCAAACACAGCATACATTACAGTACCAGGTAACATACGGGTACACAATACTGTACAGTGAAGTGCACAAAGGAGAGAGGGGGCCACACAGGAAAGAGAGAGGGAGCACTGAGGTCCCCACCATCTTCTTACAAGTGCACACTGGAATAAGCCATTTAATGAACCAGGTGACTGTACTCCAGTCAACGCTTTAGTAAAGCTGGCATGCGCTACGCAAGTCTTAATGAATCGACCCCTACAAGTCTTGGAAAATGGCAGTGCAAACAGGTTTTTATATAAGGTTCAGAATATTTTTAAGTCACTGAAATATGTTTGTTATCACTGTAGTTGAACTTACCTGTAAAATCTTGTTGCCAGATCAATTTTTATCACATAATTAACGCCTTAAAAAACAAAAAAACAATAATAGAATTGCAGGTTTTTTCCTCATTTCAACCAACTTGGATTTTTTTTTCTCATTCATAAAAATGAATGGTTTATATCATAACAGCAACTTGTCCTGCAGAAAACAAGCCCTCATAAGGCTTTGTCAAAACAAAAATAAAGAAGTTATAGCTCTTTGTAGAAGGCGAGGAAAAAACAAAGCACAAAAACGAAAATTGCCCGAATCCTTAAGGGGTTAAGAAATGTTGGTATCCCTTTGCAAGCCAATGAAAATACAATCTTAGGCTTTCAATAAAATAGTTTGAACATAATTAAAAAAAATATGAAGTGTTGAATTGCACTGGACCAAAATTCTTTGCTTGGAGAATGAAATTAAAATAAGAAGAAGGAAGTTTTTCTCTTTTGCCTTTGAGGTGCAGATTTTAGTCCCAATGATCA